>NC_056675.1:3664642-3971964 GCF_018350195.1 Panthera tigris | reverse complement strand
GGTGACCCCTGCCAGGCCGGTCCAGCTTGCCAGCCAGGTGCTTGCAGACCTCACCCCCCGGCTCTCGGACGCCCCTTCCCCGCCCTGCCAGGCCTGCCTTCCCAGCCTGATTTGGATACCCCTGTGCGGAGTCCTGCCTGCCGGACCCAGGCTGAGTGCCGGACCCTCTGGGGGTGTCGCTCCCTACCCTCATCGCGGTAGCTTTCCCTCCGTGAAATGGGCTCCCTTTGTGCTTTCGGAGCTCCACTGCGGAACAAAGCAGAGACTGGAGGGGCCGAGGAATCTCCCCAAGGACTCTGGAACACCAGGAGTGCATATTGCTTGAGACAGTCAACTGGCTGTTCCACGTGTGCATCTGCGTCCGGCAGAAGTGGGGGCAGATGGTCACCGAGGATGTGCACACCGGTGGTCACGAGGCAGAGTTCCCCACGATGGCCCCAAACTGGAAAGTCCACGTCCAGTAGATGGGGGGCATAATTGTGTGTGGAATTCCGTACGGCGATGAACACGGTCCATCACTGCGTCCAGCGACATGAATGAGTCTCGCAGCCAAAGAAGCCAGACAAAGAAGGGTCTGTGCTGTGTGATCCCATTGATGGGAAGTTCAAGAGCAGGCCAAGCTAATCTATGAGGACAGTGTCAGAGGGCGGTTTCCTTGAGGGAAGAGAGTCACTGGGAGGGGGCCTAAGGGCGCTTTCTGAGCTCGGCCCCCTCCCGGGTGGTGGTTATTCTGGCGGGTGTGCGAGTAAGAATGGGTTGGGCTGTGCCCATGGGGAGCTGTCTGTGTGTCAGTAAGGAAAATGAGCAACAGGAAATGGAGAGAACGCTGTATTTAGCAAAGTTGTGCAACAAATGCCACACTGGGGGTTAGGCACAAAGTATTGGGTAGTCCAAACAAAGTGTAAGAGGAAGGGAGGGGGAGGGGGAGGAGGGAGATGGGAAGGCGAAGAGGGAGGGGGAGGGGAGGAGGAAGATAGGAAAGAGGGGGAGCAGGGGGAGGAAGGTGGGAGGGAAAAGGGGGTGGGAAAGAAGGGAGGGAGAGGCAGAGGAGGGGCGATGGGGAGGGGAGGGGAGGGGAGGGATCTTTTTTCCCACTGAGAGGGACCTGGTCTTCAGGCCTCCTGGGGATCCTGTGACCACAGCTGCTCCCGGCTTCCTGGCCCAGCTTCCAAGAATTATGTCTCTCGTTCCAGGTTCATGAACCACCGAGTCCCCGCCCACAAGAGGTACCAGCCCACCGAGTACGAACATGCAGCCAACTGTGCCACCCATGCTGTGAGTTGGCTTTTGGGGGGCCGGGAGCTGAGAGGGGGACGCTTCCAGGTGCAGGGGGAGGCAGGCTCTTTGCCCTTGGCGAGACTCAACATCTCCATTCCACGGTGATGTCCCCGCTGACATCAAGTCCTCTATGGCCCTTGGAAGAGTGAGTGGGATCTGGAGGGAAGGCCATTTGGGGAAACTGGACTGTGGTGCTGAGCAGGCCTCCCTTTTTGCTCTTCGAACCTTCAGTGGCTCCCTAGTACCTGTACGGCATCTGGACTCCATTACGAGCTCCCGGGCAGGTCTTAGCTCATGTGTCGGCCCACCTCCCACTGCCACGCTCTTCCCCTCAGGCTCCAGCACCTGAATGGGCCGTTTCCTGGATAGAAGGTACACCTCCATGCCTTTGCAAACGATGTTCCGGCTGCTTGGAATATTCACCGACTCCACCCCAGCCTCGCCTAAGAAATCCTCTGGGCAGTGGATCCCTTTGAGAATAACGAAAGACCTAGACCTCCCCTGTCCAGCTCGGTAGCCACTGGCCCCGTGTGGCTGTTGCGCACTTGACGTGCAGCTCGTCTGATTGGAGACGTGCTGTGCGTGCGACATACGCACCGACTCGGGAAGACCTGGCAGGAAAGACAGGATGTAAAATGTCTCCTCAAAATGTGTATGTTAATTACGTGGTCTTGTGGACCTGTCGGGCTGAACAGATAAAGTATTGACATTAACTCCGTCTGTTTTTCCTTTTAAAAACGTGGCTTGCCAGAACGTCTCAAATGACCTCTGGGACCGGTGTTATCCTTCCGTTGACTGGTGTTGCCAGAGACCCTTTCTTTAGAAACAGTGCTCCCGGCACACAGAATTGGGCACACGTTCTGGGACTCCCCGCCCCCAGTGCTTCGGAGAGTTCTAGACTTCTCTCGGGAAGTGATCGAGTGAGGGGTTTTCCAGGCGGACCTGGTGGGGAGGGACGTTTTCTTCAGGAGGCGGGGACTACGTGTGTACCGTGACCTTCTCTAGGGCTGTGCTGCCCCATGTGGTGGCCGCTGGCTCCGTGGGCTGCTGAAACAAACTGAGATCGATCGCCACGAAATAGAATTAAAAATTCGCTGCCTCACTGCTGCAGTCACGGTTCGAGTGCTCAGTGGCCGCTGGTGCCTGGTGGCTCCCGTATCGGACGGTGGGGGTCTGGGACGTTACCACCTCGGAGGGAGGTTCCGATGGGCGGCGTGGATCTAGAGAAATGGGTGGGCGGCGTGCCCAAGGAGGCTCGGGGTCTCCGTCCCTCCCCGGATTCCACACGGGAGGCTGGTCCTGCAACACCTGTTTCCACTCTGCTTCCAGCTCTGGATCATTCCCAGCATCCTCGGCAGCTCCAACCTCTACTTCCTGTCGGATGACGACTGGGAGACCATCTCTGCCTGGATCTACGGCCTCGGCCTCTGTGGGCTGTTCGTGGTGTCCACCGTGTTCCACACGATCTCCTGGAAGAAGAGACACCTCAGGTGCGTTCCGCCTGGCCCACGGGAGGGGTGTGTGCCAGGCGGGGTGGCCAGGGCAGGGGGCGTGGCTGGCTGAGCCAGAAGGGGCCCGGGGCGGTGATCTTTGCCTCTGCGGGCTGGGGTCGGATCCCGCCTGGGTAGATCACCTCACCCACATGAGGCTCGTTTGCTCCCCTGTGGGCACCTCGGAGAGCCAGCCCCCGGCTCCCAGGGTCGTTCCGAGAGATCCTCGAACCGTCAGAATGACCTTTGACCCTTGTGGGCACCACCCTGGGTTCCGGGTCCTGTGCAGACATCACCCCTGATCTCTTCAGTAGTTCTGTGGTGTAGGCGTTAGTCTGGGGTTTGTATTTATTTTTATTGGTTACTACTATTTTTTCTTCTTCTTCTTTTTAATTTTGGAGAGAGAGAGCGCGAGTGAGCAGGGAGAGGGACAAAGAGAATGTTAAGCAGGCTCCAAGCTCAGCGCAGAGCCCGATGTGGGGCTCAATCCCCTGAACCGTGAGATCATGACCTGAGCTGAAGTCACAAGTCAGATGCTCAATCGACTGAGCCACCCAGGCACCCCTCTTTTTTTTTAATGTTCATTTTTGAGGGACAGAGAGCACATGTGGGGGAGTGGCAGAGAGAGAGGGGGACAGAGGACCCCAAGAGGGTTCTGTGATGACAGCAGAGAGCCCGATGCAGGGCCTGAGCTCACGAACTGCGAGATCATGACCTGAGCTGAAGTCAGACGCTTCTCCTACGGAGCCACCCAGGTGCCCCAGTCTCCCATTTTTATACTTTTGCTTTGCTTTTAATTTTTATTTTTTAATTAATGAATTAATTTTTTCTTTGCTTTTAATTTTTATGTTCTATGATTTTTTTAATGTTTATTTATTTTTGAGACAGAGAGAGAGAGTGCACAAGTGGGGAGGGTCAGAGAGAGAGGGAGACACAGAATCCGAAGCAGGCTCCGGGCTCTGAGCTGTCAGCACAGAGCCTGACGCGGGGCTCGAACTCACGAACCGCGAGGTGATGACCTGAGCTGAAGTCGGACACTTCAGCAGCTGACCCACCCAGGCGCCCCTCTTTGCTTTTAATTTTTAAAAACACTGTGGTGAATACACATAATGTAAATTGACTATCTTGACCAGTCTCAGGGGTCCCTCTCAGGGGCATTAAACACAGTCACATGGCTGTGCAGTCACCACCAGCATCTCCAGAACTTTCTTCATCTTCCGGAACTGAAGCTCTGTCCCCTTTAAACGCTCACTCCCCACCCCTCCGCCAGCCCCTGGCACCCCCCATCCTGCCTTCTGTCTCTGTGAATCTGACTCCTCTGGGGACCTCATATAAAGCAGCCATACTGTGTGTCCTCTTGTGTGTTGAAGTCACTGCCCGCATAACCAGTGGTGTCACTGTGTTGCCCGTGGCTGTCCACGTCTGTCACGGAGTGGATGAACATAATAGTACCTATCTTCTAGGCGGGATTAAAGAGTTATTGGTCACAAATTGCTTAGACCAGTGCTCTGCTTATGGTCCCTGCCCTATACGGACTAGCTGTTGTTACCGCTTTTATTTCTAGGGAGACGTGAAGTTAAACCATATGTAGAATCCCTGGTCGGATTTATTGAGAGCTGAAGTTTGCTGGACAGAACCACGCCTTGTATTAGTTACCTATCGCTCTGTAACACATGACCCTAAATCGCAGAGGTTTTGAGTAACTGGAAACCTTGGCTATCTCTCGAAGCTTCGGAGTCAGGATTTCAGGAGCTTAACTGCCCGGCTGTGGTTCTCCATCTCTGGGGGAGTCAAGGTGCTGGGCCCCGGGGCTGCTCTCATCTGAAGGCTTGACTGGGGCTGGAGCCGCTTGCAAGGTGGCTCCCTCACCTGGTTGGCAGGTTGCTGCTGGATGTTTACGGGGTGCTCAGTGCTTCCCACATGGGCCTCTCCACAGACATGTGGCTCATTTCTCCCAAAGTTGGTGTTCCAAGAGGACAAGGCAGAGGTGATAATATCTTTTAGGATCTAGACTCAGAAATCACACTCCATCCTTTCCGCAGCCCCCTGTTGGTTACATGTGTTTGCCTTATTCATCGTGGGAGGGGGCTGCACATGGGTGGGCTTACCAGAAGGTGGGGCTCTTCGGGCACCATTTTGGAGGTTGGCTACCACAACGTGAGGTCACAACAAAAACAGCCAGTGTTTGTTGAGTACTTCTTCTTACACGTGCAAAGTACCAACTCACTTAACCCTCACGGCCAGCCCGTGACAGGCTGCGGATATCCTCCCTGCTTGACAGATGAGAGAGCCGAGGCTGAGAGATGGTGAGGAGCCAGGTCAAGGTCATACAGTCCATAAGTGGTAAGGTTGGGACTCGAACCCAGGCCTTCTGGCTCCAGAGCCTGGATCTGAACCAGGATGCCAGGACCCAGAGGGTCTTTGAGGTCGGAGGGAGCACATAGTTTTTGGCGGGGGGCACATGGTTTTGTTGGTGTTGCATTTTGTTTTAACCACCAAATTCGTTCATCATTTGAAATCTTTTGAAAAGCCCAGTGTATAAAGCCAAAATGCAGGGGCGCCTGAGTGCCTCAGTCAGTTAAGGGTCTGATTCTTGATTTTGGCTCAGGTCATGATCTCGTGGTTCATGAGTTCGAGCCCCACATCCGGCTCTGTGCTGACGAACCCAGAGCCTGTTTGGAATTCTCTCCCCCCCCCCCCCCCCCCCGCCTCTCTCTGCCCCTCCCCTGCTCGCCTCTCTTTCTCTTTTTTATGTGAACACACGTGTGTGTGTCTCTCTCAATAAATAAATAAACTAAAAAAAAAAAAAAAAAAAGCCAAAATGCAGAGTTGCCGTGATTCAAGTGCAGGCGAGGGGGTCCATCCTTACCCTTCAGGAGAAGGGGGGTCCTCCGAGAGACCTGCAGGGGTTCTCCATTCAACCCCCAGGGTCATGGGGAGACTGGTTTGAAAACCACTACTCTGGTCACTCACAGATGGGGACCCGGAAGCCCAAGGGTCGTGGCTGGGTAGAGGTGAGCCCGCCCCCAGCCCGGACTCTTCCCCACCTGCGGGGAAGCATGTTTGTCCAGGGCGTGGCTCTGGGGCCCTGACCCTGACCCTGACCCTGACCCTGACCCTTCTCTGCTCCAGGATGGTGGAACGTTGCCTGCACATGTTCGACCGCATGGTCATCTACTTCTTCATAGCGGCCTCCTACGCGCCCTGGTGAGCATCTGTGTGCCGTTCCCGGGAAGGGCTGGCTTCTTCTCTTTTCTCTGAATTCCTTTTTGTATTTGGCTGGGTGACATGCTGGCTCGGCACAAAAGGGTGTGGGTAAAAAGATGCCCTCTGCCCATTCTCCTTCTAGAAGCAACTACGTATTACCAGTTTCTTGTGTGTGTTTCCAGAGTTACTTTGTGCTAAAAGAGCAAATGTGTGCACACGTACATACGTGCGTAGTGATGTTGTAAATTTATATGTTTATACTTCTATTTTTCCTCCAACTTTTAGAGCAAAAGGGAAGGATACCATACAAACTGCAAATCGCATTTGTTCTCGGTAATGTTGCCGGGGACACCTCTCTACATTAGTACATTGAAGTGCGGCCTTTTTTTTTTTTTTTTAACGTTGATTTATTTTTGAGAGAGAGGGAGAGAGAGAGAGTGAGAGTGTGCGAGCGTGAGAGGTCCAGAAAGAGGGAGACAGAGGATCCAAAGCAGGCTCTGTGCTGTGATCGCAGAGCCTGACGTGGGGCTCGAACTCATGAACCACGGGATCATGACCTGAGCCGAAGTCAAGAGTCGGCTGCTTAACTGACTATGCCACCCAGGTGCCCCAAGATTTTCCCAATCTTTTCTTTTTTCTTTTCTTTTTTTTTTTTAAGTTTTTAAAAATGTTTGTTTATTCTTGAGAGAGAGGGAGACAAAGCGTGAGTGTCAGGGGAGGACCAGAGAGAGGGAGACACAGAATCCGAAGCAGGCTCCAGGCTCTGAGCTGTCAGCACAGAGCCCGACGCGGGGCTCGAACTCACGAACCGCGAGGTCATCACCTGAGCCCAAGTTGGAGGACGCTTAACTGACTGAACCACCCCGGCGCCCCTTCCCAGTCTTTTATTTCTTTCTGCAGCAGCATACTGTTTCCTGGCCGTCCCCTGTGTGTGGGTATTTATGGCAGTGGGACGGTCCACCCCTTTGCCAAGAGAGATAGAACCTCAGTGAATCTTGTTGTTTGTGTATCATTTAGCACACACGCACGGATATGTTGGCTCCAATCGTATGAATTGCTGAGACGCGGCCTTTTCTGACCTACAAAAACAGCAGCTTTGTGTGGTCAAGCCCGATCTTTGTCTGATAAATGCGAGACTTGGACTCCTGGGCGGCAGGGAGTGAACCTTTGTAATTTGGTTAACTATTGCCAGATCACCGCACGTTGTATCAGTTTTAAACTCCCCCAGCGAGTGACCCGGGGTTTTCCACCTTGATTTAGTAGTAAATCCGGAAAGTTCTGAAAGAAAGAAACACTAAGCTTCAGGCCACACCCGGGGCGCCTGAGTGGCTCAGTCAGGCTAAGCAGCCAGTTCTTGATTTCCACTCAGGTCATGACCTCATGGCTCGTGAGTCTGAGCCCCACACTGGGCTGTGTGCTCATAGTGTGGAGCCCGCTTTGGATCCTCTGTCTTCCTATCTCTGCCCCTCCCCTGCACACTCTCCCCCCCCCCCCCCGCCTTCTCTCTCAAAAATAAATAGACATTTGAAAAATTTTGGGGGAAAAAGCTTCAGGCCATGCTCTACAAGTCTGGGGAGGCGGCTGAGCCATTGCACTCATGGTTGGTGAATGCGTACTGTGTGGCCGGGTGACCGTGGGCGTTTGGACCCCGAGGGTCTGGCTGGTGGATGGACATCTGTGACAGGACAGTGATGGCGTGGCAAGACAGCCCTGTGTGCGTGCAGCTGTGGGAGCTCAGAGGAGGTGCTGCTGTGGTGTGGGGGCCTTGGGAGGGCTGCCTGGAGGAGGTGTGCCGCTCTGAGAACGTGCGTGTGGGCTTCTGAAGGGTGGGGAGCCACGGGAAGGTTCGTTCTGTTTTCGCCTAGGAAATTTCTTTCTTTCTTTTTTTTTAAATTTTTTTTTTTTTTAAACATTTATTTATTTTTGAGACAGAGAGAGACAGAGCATGAACGGGGGAGGGGCAGAGAGAGAGGGAGACACAGAATCGGAAGCAGGCTCCAGGCTCTGAGCCATCAGCCCAGAGCCTGATGCGGGGCTCGAACTCACGGACCGCGAGATCGTGACCCGGGCTGAAGTCGGATGCCCAACCGACTGAGCCACCCAGGCACCCCTCTTTCTTTTTTTTTAAATGTTTATTTTTTTTTTATTCTGAGAGGCAGAGACAGAGCACAAGCAGGGGAGGGGCAGAGAGAGGGAGACACCGACTCTGAAGCAGGCTCCGGGCTCTGAGCTGTCAGCACAGAGTCCCACGCGGGGCTCGAACCCACGAACCATGAGATAGATCGTGACCTGAGCTGAAGTCAGATGCTTAACCTACTGAACTCTGCTCGCCTAGGAAACTTCTATTTTTGGCCGTCATAAGTGAGGCGTTCTCTTTCGTTATGTGTGCAGATGAGTGGGTTTTGTGTGTGTACGCAAAGGCTGTTGCTTCAGGAAACACGTCTCAGTGCAGGTGCCATGCCTGCAGAGTGTGCACCCGTGTCCCTGTGCAAAATAAGCCGATTTTCACACACAGCGGCCCGCACCCAGCTGAAGCAGACCACGTCCAGCGCCCTCGTCCCCCTCCAGGTTACCACAGCCCCGACACCCGTCGCCGTACGATAGTTTTGCCTGATTGCTTATTTCGTGTCAGTGGCGTCCTCGTTCTTTCGGATCCCGCTTCTTCCACGGAGCACGTGCCTGGTGAGACCCACGGAGTCACGGTTGCCACCCACCCACTACTGTCCGTGCCGGACAGCGTTCTGGGGGCCGCACCTCAGGTGTCCATGCTCCTGTGGCAAGCTTTGCGTGGTGCCCAGGTTTTGGGGAGATTACGGAACCATGGTTTTCTGGCTGTTCTCATACCGGTGTGGAGGCACACGGAGTGTAGATGGGAGGCTGCTCGGGCTATTCTCCGGGGCGATGGGGGTTTGAAGCAGGGCTTCGATGTGGTCTTATCGTTTGGACCGAAGGGTCGCCGTCTTGGGAGCGTGGAGGTGCGGGGGAGGCTGACCCAAGGACCTAGGGGAGAAGCGGTGGCGGCCTGGACCCCAGGCGTGGCCATGGGGGTGGAGCGGAGAGGACGGACAGATTGAAAAGACGCTTGCAGGGCACTGAGTAGACAGACTGCCGAAGGAGGGTGGGGGTGCAAGTGCCAAGGTTTCCTGGGCTGGTCTCTCCCCGCCCACCGCCGCCCCAGAAACCAGCCCCGCTGCTGCCTGCCTGGGGACAGGGCAGATGGTGCCCCGTGACCAGCTGGGCTTCAGGACAGGAGGGGACCTGCTTCTCTCCCCAAAACCGGTATGGATTCTGACCGTCGGATGCTCAGGTGGGCAGGCATATGTCTGGAGGCTTCTAGAATAGGCACAGGTCCTGGGGGAGGGGCAGCCTGCTGGAGCAGGCCGGGAGCAGGAGAGAGACCCCAGGAGCCACAGGAGGAGGGAGCTCATTCCACGCAGCCAGCTGTGGTCAGCCCCGGTGTGCCCGGCCGGTTGCCGGGAACCAGGCGATGTCAGGTTTCCTTTTGGATGTGGCCGAGTGGAGTGGAGCTAAGTTTGGTGCTCGGCTGCAGTAACTATCTTTGACATGGATTTCTAGAACGATCCGTGGACTGTCCTCCCCTCTGCTGATTTAATCCCTGCGTCTCTCTTCTTTACCCCTGGCTGCGGCTGACTGGGCCCGGGCTCTGTCCCGGTCCTGTGCCGGCGGCTGAGGATAAGGCCGTAAGCCAAGGTACCGGCTCTCTCCCCTAATGGGACTTAGGGTCTCACAGGGAACACAGACGTGGGCTGTCCCAATACCGAGCCAGGAGATGAAGCACAACGGTGGTTAAGTGCCGCGAACGAGGGGAGCGGGTAACGTGCCTTGGGTCTGCGAGCCGTTCAGGAGGAAGAATGAGCAGAACGTGGGGGTCGGTTGGATGTGAGGGGGGAGATAGAGAAGGTTGGTGACCCGTTTCCCGGCTGGAAAACTGACCGCCTGGGTGCCTGGTGAAAAGGGGACGTGGGACAGATGATGTACATTCCTTCGGTGGGAACTTTTTTTTTTTAATTAAAAGAAAAAATTAAGTTTATTTATTTTTGAGAGAGACAGAAACAGTATGGGGGGGGGAGGGCAGCTAGAGAGGTAGAGAGAGAATCCCAAGCAGGCTACGCGGTGCCCGTACAGAGCCTGATGTGGGGCTTGAACCCGAGAAGCCGCGAGATCGTGACCTGAGCCGAAATCAAGAGTCAGTCGCTTAACCGACTGAGCCACCCAGGCGCCGCTGGTGGGTACTTTTCTTTGAATTGCTCTGGTTCTCAAGCTGTTTTCTGCGGAGGCCTGGAGGTACCCAGAGGACCACGGAGGGTGGGGGTGTGAATGACCGTGGGTTCCCCCCATCCTTGCCTCAGTCAGGAAACTCCATTTTTTTGTGTTTGTTTTTGATAGCTTGGATGTAAGTCCACATGTAAGATTCCTGCACACGGTCTTTGCTTAAATAAAGGGTGTAAAATATGGTTGAAGGGCTCTGGCATGGTAGAAAGAGAAAAGCAGACATATTTGTTGGAAGTTCAGCACATTTTTTTTAGGCGGGGGAAGGGTTCATTTTCTTCTGTTAAAGTCAAGTTGAACTTCTCTGTGATATTTTAGTAAAAAATGTGGTTGGATGCTCACTCCTCCTTCGCCCTTGACCTCCATACCAGCCCATTCTCCTTCTATCCCTTCCTCCGCCCACGCCCTCCATCCCATCTCTACTCATTCTCCTACCCATTGGTCTATGTCGTGTTTGTTTGGAGATCTAGAAAGATCTTCCCTGATGGTTCTTTTGGGTAACGAGTCAAGTTATTTATTTATTTTTACCTTTAAGGTTTCTAGTATAACTTATTTTTTGTTGTTGTTTATTTATTTGAGAAAGAGTGTAAGCGGTAGAGGGAGAGAAACAATCTAAAGCAGACTCCGTGCCCAGTGTGGAGCCCGACTGGGGGCTCTATCTCACGACCCCGAGATCGTGACCTGAGTCGAAGCCAAGAGTTGGATGCTTAACTGACTGAGCCACCCAAGGTGCCCCGACTTAACTTTTTTTTTTTTAATTTAAATCTAAGTTAATATATAGTGTAATAAGATTTCAGGAATAGAATTTAATGGTGTGTCACTTACGTATAACCCCCGGTGCTGATTCCAACAAGTGCCCTCCTTGATGTCCCTTGCCCATTTAGCCCATCCCCCACCCCTCTCCCCTCCAGCAACCCTCAGTTTGTTCTCTGTATTTAAGAGTCTCTTGTGGTTTGTCCCCCTCCCTGTGTTTATCTTATTTTTCCTTCCCTTGCCCTGTGTTCCTTTGTTTTGTTTCTTAAATTCCACATGTGAGTGAAATCGCTGCATATGTCTTTGTCTATTTCACTAAACATAATACATAACACTCTAGTTCCATCTACGTTGTTGCAAATGGTAAGATTTCAATCTTTTGGATCGCCGGGTAATGTTCCTGTGTATTTACCACCTTTTCTTTATCCATTTGTCAGTCGATGGACATCCAACTTAACTTCTTTATAATGACAAATGGACTCTGAGCCACTTGCTTTTTTGTGGGGACAGGGAGGGCAGAGGTTTTACAGAAGGTATTCTCACTCAAGAAATCCACTCGAGAAAAAAGTGAAAGGACCCCTCCGCACCCCCCCCCCCCCCCCCCCCCCCGCCAAACCACAACCATCATTGACTGGCCCTTTCTAGATGGAGCTCCCGCGTCCCCGTCGACAAGGGACTCCGGTCAGTGTCTGTGCATTTACAGGTCTGTCTTCACATATGCAGATAGTACAGCCCTGCTGTTCTCCACTCGCTCCCCACCCCAAAACCTGCCGGCATGCCTTGGAGATGTATGCACCTAGTTGCAGATAGTTCTATTTTCAAACCGCTCTGACGGATAATTTGGTATAAAGAATTAATAATAGGAGATTGGAATAGTGGAGAATTGGTTAACCAGCGTCAGTGACAAATCCAGAGAAGCCAGGAGCGGCAGATACAAGGGACAACTATGGACCTGTCCCTCCGTCCAGGGCAGACCTCCCACCTCATTGGAAAGGGTCTGGTCTTTTTTTTTTTTTAATGTTTATTTGTTTTTGAGAGAGAGAGAGAGAGTGAGCGAGAACACAGGCAGAGGAAGGGCAGAGAGAAAGAGGGAGACACAGAATCCGAAGCAGGCTCCGGGTTCTGAGCTATCAGCACAGAGCCCGACGCGGGGCTCGAACTCACGAACCGTGAGATCATGACCTGAGCCGAAGTCGCTTAACCAACTGAGGCACCCAGGCTCCCCAAGAAGGGTCCGGTCTTTGCACACGGGATGGCAGAGAAGCTCCTGAGGGGCCTGTGGGTGCAGCTTGCTGGAAATCAGCCCTCTGGGGTGCTGGGGGAGGCCAGCCACAGGAGGTACCGAGCTTCAGCACTTGCTCGGTGCCGGGGAAGCTGCTGTTTGCTGGGTGCTCCTGGAACCAGCAGCTAGAGAGGCCCCTGCAGGAACCTAGAGCGTTTCGGTGCGGTTCAGTCGTGCAGACAGCTGCTCAGGGTGAAGGTCAGACAGCTTGCTGGACGGGAGTCCCTGACGGGGGAGGGGGCCCCGTGTGCAGGTGTGTGGGGCTGAAGACAGGGTGCAGGGAGCAGCCCCCTGGCCTGGGCCACGGGCCTGCAGCATCCGGGACCTGCCGCTGTACCGCCGGCACCCAGGTCAACACCTGGAGAACAGCTGAGGCCAAGTGCTAGAGGAAGCCGTGCCCCGCCAGGCAGCTCGCCCTGGGGAAACAGCCTGGCCGAGCAGTGGAGAGAAAAGCCTGCTTCCCAGGGAATGTGGCGGGAGGACCGCAGGGGTCCGGAAGGAAGAGCCTTTCCTCCTGCGAAGCGTCTTCACTGCACTCCCCGACAAAGCCCAACAACGTCGTGCCTGCGGCCGGGGAAGAATGGACTCGGTCCG
The DNA here is from genome assembly GCF_018350195.1 of Panthera tigris. Classification (NCBI taxonomy): domain Eukaryota; kingdom Metazoa; phylum Chordata; class Mammalia; order Carnivora; family Felidae; genus Panthera; species Panthera tigris. The sequence goes on along the minus strand of NC_056675.1, from coordinate 3,959,070 downwards.
GCTCCCTGGTCTCCGTTATCTCGGAGCAGGCAGAAAGTGGGGGTTTGGAGCTGAGAGGCAGGAAGTTGATAACCAGTCCCCCTTCCCCTCCTGGCAGACATTTGGGTACCTTCTGGCTCTTCCCGTGTGGTCCGTGCTGTGATGAATGTCCTTTCTGAGCCGTGTGCACGTACCAAGCAGCGTTTCTTGGGTTTTTCCATGACAGCCCATGGCCCTTCTGGGGAGCCTTAGGGCACAGGCTTTCTCTGGGGTCAGCCTTCCTGTGGCAGGGAAGGGAGGAACCCCCCTCAGGCTGTGCCCTCGGCTCTCTCCCAGGTTGAACCTTCGGGAGCTGGGCCCCTGGGCCTCGCATATGCGTTGGCTGGTCTGGATCATGGCCTCTGTGGGCACCGTCTATGTCTTCTTCTTCCATGAGCGGTAAGCCAGGGCTGGGGGGGCGGGGGTGGGAGTGGGAGCCCAGGGGAGGCGGGGCCTCTTCTCTGCTTCTGGGGAGATGAGACCCCCCCTCCCAAGATGACTCCGAAGCGTGACGGCACTGCTCTGCCTGACATCCTGGGGCTCGGGCCCGTGGATGGCCCCAAGGCCACAGCCTGTAGGGTCAATCTGAAGAGGTTTTTGAAAAGGCCCTGTGGGTCACGTGTTACCCACCTTCCCTAAACCGGGTTAGCAGATGACGGGGACTCCCTTTACTTCCGTCCTGTTGTCGGGTGAAGACAGAAACAGAGAAGCAAAAGGGAACAGTTGACTTCCTGGCACGCAGGTGTCAGTCGATGTGGCCACTCAGGTGGATGGAAGGCGGCTGCTTGGGCCCAGCGGGAGGAGGTGCTCAGATGACATGGTAATGACCGTCCGGGCTGGAGCGTGGCAAGCGCCCACACGCGTGCCACACTCAGCATTGGCAATCCTGGCCTGTCCTCGCGAGGGCGGAAACCAGGACCACCCAGTTCCACCAGCACCTGCTGTGTGTAGCTGGGTGGCATCTGAGCCGAGGAGTGCTGGGCAGAGGGTGGAGTCCTCCTCACTCGGTCAGGGGTCCCCTCCTACCCAGCACGGGGAGCCTTACGCTGTCCCGAGGCCCAGATGGCTTGTCTTCCCGCCAGGTACAAGCTCGTGGAGCTGCTCTGCTATGTTATCATGGGCTTCTTCCCCGCCCTGGTCATCCTCTCAATGGTAAGTACCACCCACCCGGCCTGGGGGCTCCCGGCTGGCCAGAGGGGCCCGGGGTGACTCTCGGGGTTGTCCAGTCGGAGCCCCTCCTCTGGCACACGGGCAGAGTGAGGTCTAGAGGGGCCGTAGAGCATGCGGCTTAATCCTGGGGAGGGGGGGGCTCGACTCCTCGGTTCTGTAGCACCGACTCTGCCCAACCTCCAGTGAGCTGTGACCCTCCACGCTTCAGCCCTGCTGTGTGTTTAAGGATTAAATCCCACGGAGAGGGATTAGAATGGTGCGTAGGACGTAGTACCCAGTTGCTAAATTAAATCTGTATAATAACATCCCTGGGCACGGAGGCAGAGCCGAGGCTCAGGACTTAATGATTACCCCCTTGGGTGTTGCCACATCCTAAGCTCCCAAACCAAGCCCAGAAAGGGCAACCAGGTTCCTTCACTGCACACTTTCTGAGCCCATATGGAGCGCGGGAGGCGTACCCACAGCATCCAGCGTCCTTGCCCCGGGCGTCACTGGAGATGGACACCGAGAGGGGAAGCAGCCGGCAGCGCTTTTGTGGCCCCTGAGTGGCCAGGCCAGGGTCTACCCCCATAACCTCAGACTGTGGGGCATAGGATCTCCGGGTAGCTTTGCCCAGCCTGTGAGGGGCAGAGCCTTGCAGGGAGAGGACTGAGGCCCCCGCCCAGGAAGAGAAGAAGCCGGGTGGCCGTGCATGGACCCCGTCTCCTCCCTGACCCTCAGTTGCCCCATCTGTGAGGTGGGCACAGTAAATTCAGCCTGCCCGGTACCCTCCCTAGGCCAAGTAACAGTTTATTATTTTTATACTGTCATTGTTGGTTGATGTCAAAAGGATATTCAGTGAAATCTCACAGGTTTGTTTGTTTGTTTGTTTGTTTTTTAAATTGTATGGGTTTTATCCTAAGCGTTATGGTTAGGAAGGTCTTCCTTTCCCCAAGTTTAGGGATAACAGTCACCCGTATTTTCTCCTGTTTCTTTTATGGTTTAACCTTTAATAGGTAACTTTTCTTCTAACTCTTGTTTCTCCTGTACGTGGTGATTCCTCCCCGAATACTTAGCCAGTGATGTCCATTATCTGCCGTTGAAAACCGCTGTGTGAAACTGTTAAATTCATGCATATATGTGCGTCTACTTCCGAGATTTCAATTCTGTTTCATCAAGGGGACTGTCTATCCTGGCACCAGACCATTTTGCTTAGTGTAGCTTAATTGCATTTTAATCCGTGGCCCCATTAGTCCTCCTGCTCAGGATTTTCCCGATGATTTGTATTTATTCTTACAGGTTGCTTTTTCCCCCCTCCAAGTTTATTTTCATTTAAGTACATATATTTAAGTTACCTATTAAATATTAAATTATGTAATTCATATTAAATATTGTTAAGTTTCTAAAGTTAAATTATTTAAATTGCTTTTTAAATTTAAAAAAAGTTTATGAAGTGTATTAAATTAAATATTACACTATATAATTTATATTAAATAAATATTTTTAAAGTTTTAAAAATCTTAAACATACTTTAAATGTATTCTAAAATTTTTAAAAATCTTATGAAGTATATTAAGTATTACACTGTGTATTTTATATTAAATATTTTAAAATAAAATAAATTTTTAATATTTAAACTTATTTAAAAAATTTTATGAATTAGGGGTGACTGGGTGGCTCAGTCGACTCTTGATTTAGGCTCGGGTCATGATCTCATGGTTTGTGAGTTTGAGCCCTGCATCTGAGGCTGTCAGCACAGAGCCTGCTTGGGATTCTCTCTTCTCCCTCTGTCTGCTGTTCCCCTGCTCATGCTCTCTCTCTCTCAAAATAAATAATAGTTAAAAAAAAGTATGAATTATATTAAACTAAATATTACACTGTATAATTTATATTACCAAAAAAGTTTTTGCATTAAAGAAATTTAAATTTATGTTTGAAAAATGGGTGATGGACATTGAGGAGGGCACGTGTCAGGATGAGCCTTGGGTGTTTGTTGTATGTAAGCAATGAATCGTGAGAATCTATTCCTGAAGCCAAGAGCGTGCTGTATACACTGTATGTCAGCTAACTTGACAATGAATTATATTTTTTTAATTTTTTTTTTTTTAATTTTTTTTTTCAACGTTTTTTATTTATTTTTGGGACAGAGAGAGACAGAGCATGAACGGGGGAGGGGCAGAGAGAGAGGGAGACACAGAATCGGAAACAGGCTCCAGGCTCCGAGCCATCAGCCCAGAGCCTGACGCGGGGCTCGAACTCACGGACCGCGAGATCGTGACCTGGCTGAAGTCGGACGCTTAACCGACTGCACCACCCAGGCGCCCCAACAATGAATTATATTAAAAAAATAAAGAAAAATTTAAATTTACTTTTTAAAATTTTTAAAAATTTATGAAGTATATTAAACATTACATTTTTATAATTTCTATGAAATGTTTTTTAATTTAAAGCTACTAAATTTCTTTCAAAATTCTAATGAATTTTATTAGATTGCATTGTATAATTTATATTCAATAAGTATTTTCAAAATCAAAAAGTTAAAAAATTGTATTTGAATTTATTTTCAGATTCTTACAAATTTTATGAAATATACTAAATATTACATGATATAATGTATATTAAATACATATTTTCAAATTTTTAAAGACTCACTTAAAGTTATTAAAAATGTTTTAAATTTTATGAATGACGTGGAATAAATATTAAATTATACAGTATCCATCAACTTATGTATTACATATTTAAGTACATGTATACTTGCATACATTTAAGTACTTATATACTTGTATATGGTAAGCATATATTTAAACACATAGTCACTGCAAAAAATGAGTCTGAAAGTATGTGAACGAGCCAAAGCCGCCTTCTGCCTTCTCCCAATATCCCGCCCCAGCTGCAACCCCCATTCTGGTTGCTGTGTGTCCTTTCTATTTATTTACATGCAAGTCCACGTGGCTTTGCAGACACGCTGACTTGGCTTTCTTCTAAAAAGACGAGGTGACACGAAATGTGCCGCTCTGCAGTGTGCTTTGCTCGCTTACCACGTGTCGTGGGCGTGTTTCCATGACCGCCATATAGCGTGACACCCGCCTCATGAGGATGTTGTGAAGGTGGCGTCAGATAACCCCCCGAGGCCGTTCATGCAGTGCCCGGCACGTGGCAAGTACTGGGAGGCACCACACTCTCGAGGACTGAGCACAGACGTTGGCGGACGTGCATCCCCTGGGATGCTCCGCAGCGGCTGAAAAGAATGGAGACGGCTCCCGCTGTGGGAATGCAGACCGATCCCCAGCAGAGGAGTGAATCCAGCATGGAGTCAGAGCGTGGTGGGGATGGCGTGAGCCCGTTTATCTGGAATGATCGAGAAAGATCCGTTCCTGTGCATAGTACATACGTACGAAGTGCATGCTGCGTATTGCACGTGGAGAGAACGTTTCTGGAAGGATACCGTAAAGCACTGTTGACAGCGGTAGCCTGTAATGCGTGTAAAAGTGGACCGAGGGGCATGGGGGGGGTGGCGTGGCAAGTTCTCACGCAGTCTCTGCTGTTCCTTCTTTTTTTTTTTTTTAACGTTTATTTTTGAGACAGAGACACAGAATGAACGGGGGAGGGGCAGAGAGAGAGGGAGACACAGAATCGGAAGCAGGCTCCAGGCTCTGAGCCATCAGCCCAGAGCCCGACACGGGGCTCGAACTCACGGACCGCGAGATCATGACCTGAGCTGAAGTCGGAGGCTTAACCGACTGAGCCACCCAGGCGCCCCTCTGCTGTTCCTTTAACCACGAACGACTCCATTGTTAATAGTGCTCATCTCTGAAGGCTGGGACTACGACTTTCTTTTTCAGTTTATTTATTTTGAGAGAGCGAGAGAGAAAGAGAGCACGTGCACTAGTGGGGGAGGGGCGGAGAGAGAGAGGGAGACAGAATCCCAAGCAGGCCCCGTGCTGTCCCTGCAGAGCCTGGCACGGGGCTCGATCCCATGGACCGTGAGATTATGACCCGAGCTGAAATCAAGAGTCAGACGCTTAACCCACTAAGCCGCCCAGGTGCCCTCACTACTTCTCTCTTCGTATTTTTGGTTTGGTTTCTCTGAAATGTTTCCCCATGGACATGTATTACTTTTAAAAAAATTGGGATAAAATATACATAAAATTTATGATTTTAGCCGTTTTAAGTATACAGTTCAGTGGCGTTAAGCACGTTCACATTATTGTGGATCTGTCGCCACCGTCCATGTCCAGAACCTTCTCATCTTCCCTAACTGAACCTTTGTCCCCGTTAGACACTGACTCCCTGTTCCTCCTCCCCCAGCCCCTGGTCACCTCCATCCTACTTCTTGCCTCCATGCATTTGATGAAGTCCTGGGACCTTATATGCGTGGCATCCTACGGTGTTTGTCCTTCCGTGTCTGGCTTATGCCACTCAGCATCACGTCCCCCAGGTTCATCCATGTGGTAGCACCTGTCAGAGTTTCCTTCCTTGTTAGCTCGGAGTGAGATAGTCCATTGCGTGAACTGACAAGAACAGTGGTTCATTTATCCATTCATCCGTGGATGGACGTGTGGTTGCTTCCACGCTTTGCCTGTAGTGAACCTGGTTGTACACGTATCTGTTCAAGTCCTTGCCTTCACTTCTTTTGGGTGTATACCCAGATGTGTTAATTTTTAGAAAAGATAGACTGTAGAATATTCTCTGGGGTTTTGATAGAACCGAGTGACATCTGAGAATTAATCTGGGGGGAATTGGCAGCACATGTGGGGACACCCTTCCCGGGAATCTGGGGAGGCTCACCATGCACGTCTCTTTTCGTTGGGTGGGAGGGGGGGTGGTGGGGTGCTCCCGGCCCTGCTGCCTGCTCTTCTGACCTGCGCCCCACCCTTGTTCTTGCCGACAGCCCAACACCGAGGGCATTTGGGAGCTGATGACCGGAGGGGTCTTCTACTGCTTGGGCATGGTGTTCTTCAAGAGTGACGGGAGGATCCCCTTTGCCCACGCCATCTGGCATCTCTTTGTGGCATTTGGTGCTGGCACCCACTACTATGCCATCTGGAGGTACCTCTATCTGCCCAGCACCCTGCAGACCAAGGTGTCCAAATGAGGTGGCCCAGACTGCACGGGGCAGAGCATCATGGGAAGTGTTTCTGTGAACGTTGGTCCAGAGCACAGCGCCCAGGCCCGTCTGCGTGTCCACGGGCAGAGCTTTTGATGGGTCTGAGGCTACTTCTGGTTGGTAACAGCCAGAATGTCCTTAGGGTCCCAGGTGAGAAAGAACACATTTAGTCATATTTACAGAGGAGAAGTTAACCCTGTAATGTGTTTCTATTCTAGGCAAGCATTTCCTAATACAGACAACATTAATGTCTTCAGAAAAGGGAGCAGACATTGTCCTGGCAAACTGGGGGGGACCCTGGGCCAATATGTGCTCCTTAAGGTCCTCAGAAATCTGTTAGGGAGTCAGTGGCTTGTTTGTACCCGGCCGGCCAGGGCCTCCTCTGCTACCAAAGTCCTGGCTGGGGAATCGCACCCTGTTCAGGGAGTCACCCAGCTTTACATCAGGGATGGTGAATACCTGTGACCACAGCAGACATTACCAATCAACTGCAGCATGGTGCGGCATCAGAATTCTCCTCCAGGCGGTGCTCAGGGCAGCTCAGCACTCCTGATGGCGCCTCTTAGCCTTTCTTGCCTGGCGTCCTCTGCACTGGGGTCGTGGCCAGACCAGTTAAATGTCTGTCTCCAGGCGGGGGGGCGTGCTTGCCTCCTGCACTCCTTCTCCCTTGTCCCTTTCGGGGAAGCCCCTGGAGTGGGCGGTCTGGGGCAGTAAGGGGAAACTAAGGCAGGCAACCTGAGCATACCTGACCTTGTGCTCCACTGTAGCTGGTTCTCGGTGCAGAGAACCTCGGGGCAGACGTTCTCTTCTTATGCTGACAAACCCAGAGAAGTTATCAGCCATTCGTTGGTTGGGGGGGGGGGGGTGCGGCAGGCCTGGAACTTGCTGGCCTGCTCCACGTTTAGGGCTCGTGATGCCAACATTCGGTGATTCTTGCTTGTTGCCAATCAGTGGCCCTGAGAGGCTCCTCCCATGAGCCCCAGAGGGAAGGTTCCATAGGGATCTGGGCAGAGTGTCCCCAGTGTTGGGATACTCCCACCCCTGAAGCCCCCAGCAGCCCAATGTCAAGGCCTCCAGGGACCTGTCCTCACAGCGTCCTCCAGGGGCTGGGCTGGCCGCTCTGACCTGGCGCATGGACATTTACTCGGGAGGGGATCCAGGCCCAGCCCTCGATCTGAATGGGAATCTCAGAATCTCTGGATCAAACCTCTGTCTCAAGGTAGACAGGCCTCAGTCTGCGACTCCCAACCAGAGTTGGGTGGGCAAAAAGACAGGATGCCTTATGCTTCGTTCTAGTACATTCCAGGATACTTCAGGGTCCCAGCGTCTGGAATCCCCATGTACCGAAGCCAGTTTTAAGTCATCCAACACATTCCTGAGATAGGCGGGTTCTGAGCCAGCAGATGCTTTGGGGATTTTTTTGCTCTCGGGCCTGTGCGTGGGTGTGTGCGGGTGTGCACACACGTGTGCATGTCTGTGTGTCTCCGCTGGCATTCCCAGCCTCTGGAAGCTGCCTTCATCTGGTCTGCTCGCCATCAGTTGGGGTCAGGGTTGGAGGGTGGGAATGAGGAGAGGAAGCTTTGTGGGGGCGGGGGCCCTGGGGAGGCCCTCTTCCCTGAATGGGGGCAGGGACGCAGTGCTGTGATCTCTGCCTGGGCCTGAGGCGGGGGGAGGGGCTCGCGTTAGCTCTGGGAAGCCCATCAGGAAACCTCCCAAAGCAAGGCCCCAGCCCCGTGCCAAGCTGACGTGAAAGTCCTGTCACAGCCAAAGCCCCGTTACGGGACCGGGCCTGGGCGCCTGGGACCTGGGACTTCAGTGGCTCTGCAGCTGAGTTCTTTATGGGATACCTTCATTTCCTGCCCCCTCCTCCTGCCGTTTTGGTCTTGCATCATTTTCCCCCCCGAGGCAGCCTGCCCCTTCGTGGCCCACACCTTTTGAGGCGCTGGTTCACCCCTCCATCCACCTGTCTCATCCCCACTCCTCCTTCAAAGCCCTGCTCAGGCGTCAGTATCGAGGGACTTCTGGCCTTCCTCTGACGTGGGGGGCTCCCGCCTGCTTCCCAACACCCCCCGTGCTCACCTGCACCACAGCTTTGATCTCTGTCCTTTGTCACCCTGGTCCTTGCACCTGCTCCCCGACCCAGGAGCTCTTTGAGAGAGGCACGGTGTCCTGCTGGGTCTGACATCAAATCTGGCATCTTCTGTTAGTAAGGGCTTGGGCCAGTTCCTTAACCTCTCTGTGCCTCAGTGTCCTCAGTTATAAAATGGGTATAGTAAGGCGGCACTTTGCAGCGTTGCTTGAAGGTTCAGTAGGATAACGAATTAAACTCCCAGCCTCGTATCCTCATAGCTCTCTTAGTGGTCCACGTGAGAACCAACCTCCGATAATGAAGGTGACACCCTTCTAGGCGTGTCAGCGGTACTAGCCAGAGGAATGAATGACTAATGGTGGAATTTCAGACTGTGGACAGGCTGGTGAGGACACCGCTCTGTAGGGCCTTGACCACATTCCTTCCCCTTATTCCACTTCAGGGTGTTTCCTGTGAACCCTTTCTCTCCCTCAGCATCGTTGTGAAAGTGAGTTTCCCAGCATTCCATTTCATCTAAACCCAGACCCTGGACCTCTTCCAAAATGTGTCACAAACAGTGCAGGAAAGGACAAGATGTTGCTCAGGCCATCCCCTCCTGTGGGTAAGCATTCTAGTCTGTGCATTGGACATGCAGGGGTGGAGAGGGAGGGACACTGGGAATTCAGAAGCCAGCCCCCTCTTCCTGGCCACCTTTGAGGCTGTCGTATGCCAGGACGACCCAGCAAAGTGACCATCATGCCCCAAGGAGCCAGGGAGGCGGTTTGCAGACCTCTTTGACGTTCTGGGTGCTTCAGCAGCTGTTCCTGAGTTAGGTGGACACTGCTGGGGTGGGTGAGGGGTGGGAGCCGGTGAGCAGGGAGGGATGAAGGCGGGTTGGGGAGGCTCCGCCGCTTGGCCGGGCTGGGGGACAGGCCTGGAGGTGACAGCCTGCTGACTGAGTCCACTGGCGGTCGTCTGGGCAAGCCAGAGCAGGTGCGCTTGCTGGTGAGGCCTGCCTGCCAGCCGGTGGGAACCCCCTGATGGGTCCTGGGCAGAACTTGCCGAGGGTAGTCCCCGGGGCCAGCGGTCTCTCGGGCCAGGGGTCTTTAAGCCAACGCCACACACCAGACCTGCCTTTCTTGACTGGAAATTGCACGTGTGGTGGGAACGGGACGGAGCGTCCCTTCTCCCCGTCAGCATCGGGCTCAGGCTGGGAGCACCCTAGGAGGGCACCGGTCACCGGTGGGTGCGGGATGGGAGTCCCAAGTGGGTCTAGACTGACGGTGGGGGTGGGGGCCCCGCACAGCGGGGTGACGTAGAGGGCTTCTCCAGAACGTGGCATTCCTAGGTTTTCTGGGGTTTTCCGCACACCAAGCTCTCTTTTCCATTTCGTCTGCAAAAGCTGAAGCGCTGGGAATGTTTTCCCAGCTCAGGCCTCCTTTGGGAAGCAGGGGCGGGGACAGCTCAGGGGCTAAGAGGGGCAGGGAGAGCTCAGAGGTCTGAGAAGTGAGTCTAGTGACTTAGAAAGCCACCGCCTACCGTGCAACCCGATGCCGCAGGGTGGGCTCTGGGGACCTCATCGTGGGGTCCTGAAAGGATAGGTCCACTACCCCCAAGTCTGGGCTGAGCATTTAAAAAAAATTTTTTTTGATGTTTATTTAGTTTTGAGAGAGAGAGAGAGACAAGTGCAAGTGGGGGAGGGGCAGAGAGAGAGGGAGACACAGAATCTGAAGCAGGCTCCAGGCTCGGAGCTGCCAGCACAGAGCCCGATGTGGGGCTCGAACTCAGAAACCGTGAGATCATGACCTGAGCCGAAGTCGGACGCTCAACGGACTGAGCCACGCAGGCGCCCCTGGGCTGAGCATTTTTAATGATTGAGAAAGCAAAACAAAGCACTAGTGTGTAGCATTTGCTGACTTCCCTGGTGTAAATGCTCCCATGGCCAGTTTCCAGCTACCCCAGTGACACCACCGAAGATGCCTGGGGAGGGGATGAGCGTCTTTGACCCTCACAAGCCCGCACGGGCCCGCCCAGCACGCCGCTGCCCCACCGCTTCCTGACTGTGCCCCCTCACGCACGGAGCCTGGCCGGCCCGGGATGCCAAGTTGTGAGAACAAACCAGCTCTGCAGGGTCCCCGTGCGGGGTCAGGCGTGGCATTGAGATGCTCGGAAACTCCCCCTCGGGAGTCTGGAACCGGGAGCCGGTGGGACCTGATCCAGGTCCGGCCCTACGCTGGGTGGCACCCAAGACTTTCAGCCACGTCCGGCATCTCACGTGCGGGATGGAGATTGCGGTCAGCACACGGAACCGCTTTCTCTTGTGAACCGGGGGCAAAGGCCATGCCTCTGCTGGAGGAAGTCAGAGCAGTGTTCATGACCCCAGGGCTTGGCCAGGGAACCTCCACAGGGCTTGGCTGAACCACAGATCCAGCCCCCCCTCACCACCACCCCGGGGACTGCTGAGCCAGTAGGTCAGGATGGCACTCTGGAGTCTGCACTCTTCCGGGTGGTCTGGACACTGTTTCTGGAAGCCCTGCTCTGGAGCCCATCCCCTTTGAGGCCGTGCCCTGCACGTTAGTGATGGGGTCATAGAGTCAGTCTCCAGAGGACAGACACGTGTCCGGGGTGGGGGGCACCAAACCACTGCTCTTGCTTTGGGTTCCATTTCACTTAGTTTCCCAGATTCGCAGCGTTAATGCCCCTCAGCAGCCTGTGTTTATGCACAGGCCGTTCCTGAAATTGGGCTCTGTCACTGATGTTTCATCCGCTTTGTCCCAAGCCCTGTGATTTATGTCGTTTTTACAAGCACTCTAAGAGGTGGGCATGAGCCCATTTTACTGATTTGGAGACTAAGGCTCAGAGAGGTTAAGTAACTTGTCCAAGGGCACACAGCCAGTATGTGGCAGCCATGGGCTCTCCCCCACTCCACTGTCTGCTCCCTAAAACACTGGCAACCCCATTTTTGGGTTCCCAGCCCGTGGATAGGAGCGCTTGAAATGGTGGTAGTCTCCGTGTTTCTGTTTCAGCCGGTTCACGTGCTCTGAACGGTTATTGCAAAGGTGTGAGGCTTCATTCAGTAGCCCCGCATTCAGGCCAGCGTGGGAGACACGGGCAGAAACTCCCACCGAGTCTTTCAAAGGACGCTCATTTGGGGGAGCGTGTAGCCATCTGGCTCCTAGTGGCCGGGTGGCTGGGAGGGGCCGCGCTGTCTCTCCCTAGACTTACTCTGAGGACACTCTGGCCGGATGCCGGCGCTCACCGCAGCAGCCGGATTCCCTGCGAGGGCTCCGAGCCCCAGGTCCCGTCGGGACACCTGCCCACGCACAGGTGGCTGGCAGGAAATGTGTGGATCCCAGACCCATCGGCCTTTCTGGTTGCCTTACTTGAGGTGAGATGAGCAAGTCTGGGAGCCTGAGCAACGCTGACCTTGAACATGAGCCAGAAGGGGTGGCACAGCTCGGTTTTGTCCCTGGAGAGTGAGGATGAGAGTGGGGCAGTGATACGCCCGGGGCACAGAGCCAGGTCGGGCTGGGGCCAGTGCCTTTCCCTCCCATACTTTTCTTTTCTTCCCTGGGTCCCGCAGCCCATGCTCTGGGTAGAAGGCTGTGGCGAATCCTGAGCCATCCGGTGACTGGATGTGCAGCCCTCTGCTGCCTCTCTCACAGCCTGGTGGCTCAGGCGGCGTGGCTCCCCCTGGTCTGGCAGGGAGGAAGCACCAGCCCTCCCCCGTGGCCTTGCTTTCCGTGCGTGGATGTGAAGCTTCCCTCTTGCTGTGTGACTTTTGGCAGATTACTTGCCCTCTCTGGGCTTTCGTCTGGTCTGCTGTTAAAAAGAGCTGGTTGGTCTTACTCAGCTGATTGTAAGCTGCTGCCGGTCCGTTTCCAAACTGGGCACGTCAGGGATGAGCACAGAGCCCAAACTGGTGGGCTGGCTGGCTTGACTCCGCATGGCAGACCCTTCCCCAGATTGAGGAGAGGTCCCCTGGGGGAGCAGAGGGCTGTGGACCCAGCTCCTCCCGGGAGTAACACTGAGACCCTCCTCTGTGCCCAGACGCCTCTGATAGATACCGTGTAGGGAAAATAAAGGGAACCCCAGGGGACAGAGAAACACCATACGTCACGTACAGAAGCTCTGTGCAGTCTGGTGTCGACCCGGGTGGCTATTTACGCGTAAGTCCACTAAAATTAAATAAAAACAGAAATTCAGTTCCGCAGGGGTACTAGCCACATTTGAAGTGCTTACTGAGTAGCCACGTCTGGCTAGTTGCTCCCAGCGCAGGTAAAGACAATCTCCATCGTTCCAGAAGCTTCCGTTGGACAAACACTAGTACATCAGTGGTTCTCAAACTTTTTGGAACCCCTTTGTGCCCTTAAAAATCGTTGAGGACACCAAAGAACCTGTGTTTATGGGCTATCTCTAATATTGACATTCATCACCCTTGAAGTTAAAAGGGACAACATTTGAAAATACCTATTCGCGTAAAGATAACCGCATTTCACATTAACCTAAGTAACATATTTTTCTACTCAAAGTAACGATTTTTTCCAAACAAAAGAGATTCGGGTCGAGGCGTGGCATTGTCTTATGTTCTTGCACATTTCTCGAAATGTCTGGCTGAACAGAAGACAACTGGATTCTCGCGCTTGCTTTGACACGAGCTTGTGCCCATCGCCTGTGATGTAGCCTCGGGAAACCTTTGCATGAAGGCCGCGGAGGGACAGATAAATAATGTAGCGGTAGTATGAAAACAGCTTGACCTCGGGCCTTGGGAGACTTTCCCCTTTGTGGTACAGTTGGTAACAAATGTTGCACACACCAACACTCTCCCAGAGCTGGAGCTGGAGAGGTGGGCGGGGCTGGGAGGCAGAGGGGTTGTGAGCGACCGTCAGGGACACCCGGTTGAGGGCAGGCCCTACATCTTTACCGATCATGCCCAGTGCCCAACACAGCACATGGCACTTAGGTGCTCGGTGCACATTTGTGGGGGGAGCGGAGGGAGCTCAGTCTGTATCTCCTCCTCCTCTTCCGAGGTGGGGAAGGTGAGGCTCGGGAGCCTCCTGTAGGCGTCGGCCCTTCGCATCCAGGCTGCAGACCTGAGCTTGATATTTTTGGAGAGCTGGTTTAGCAGCTTCCACTGCCTGCGGCAGGGGTTCACCTTTCTCGGTTCCATCCCCCTCTTTATCTGCGTAACAGGCCATATACAGCCAGCTCTAGACATGTACACATTTTGTTCTTGTATCTTTCTTGTATGTTTCTCCCGGCAGCACCTGGCAGGAGGGAATTGCTGTTTCCTTATTACATGGGGAGCCTGAGGCGGTTGGGAGAGGCCGCCTGACTTGCCCAAGGTCATCCGGTGGTGCAGGGCAGGGCTGGAACCCAAGTCATGGCCCTGGGGTGTCACGCCCTCCTCCTTCCACTGGCTTGCTCCCTGTGAGCTGAGCTCTGGGGCAGCGGATGAAGGCCTCTCCTTGAGGTCCTCGTGGGGCCTCGTTCTCCTGTCTTTAGCAACGCCATCCCTTGGCTGCTCAGTTCCTGAGCTGAGTCCGTTTTTACCTGAGCCCCGAGAGGCTTGAGGATGCTTCTGCATTCTCTGCTCCTGCCTGTGGGAACTGGCAAGGGCTGGGACTCTCTGCAGGGGGCACGGACACTGGAGCCCAAAGCCTCTCACAGGGCCTGGCAGCCAGTGAGCCCCCTGAGTTGTGGGACTGCTGTTCGTTACCGGGGCGCGGTGGGCGGTGGGCGGCGGGCACAGCCCTGATTGGTTATCCCGGGTCTGCGTGGAGTCCCTGTGCCCATCCAACCTGCTGTCTCCTGACAGCCTTCTCTGTGCAAGCTGGCCTTGTGATGGGCTCTCAGGACCGACTTGCGCCCTCGTAGTGGTGTTAGGAGGGGAGATGCATCACTCCGGCTGTGGCCCGTATCAGGAGGGTCACCTGTGCATCATGGGATCTGCCTGGCGTGGGTCAGCGGTCCTCCTCCGTTTATTCCCAGATACCTGTCTCCCAAACCTTTTTGATTACTACCCATCAGGAGAAATGCATTTTACACTGTGATTCCAGTTTACACATCCGTCGCCGACGCAGCCCCAACTTGTGTGATGAGCTACCTGCCCTGTCAGTCCTACCCCTTGTCATTTATTCAGGTTGCTGGTTGTAACCCACCAAGTGACTTTTACGCCGCAAGAGTGGGTCTGAACCGTCAGCTCTGGGAATCGTTCTGGGTGGTACTGTCCTGCAAAGCCATGGGCATTGGTACTGGGTGCTTAGTGCCTGTTCTGCCGTGATTGGTGGGGATCGGCGTGGTGCCATACCTCGGGAACGTGCGTGCCCAAGGCCAGATGGGGACAGTTAAAGACAAAGAAGTTAGTAGCCTCAGAGGATCTGGCAGCTCAGAACCCTGACCCCACTGAGAGGAATGCAAGACCAGATTTTTGGGTCTCTTATCCTGGTGATGATGGCCCCACGTTCTGGGGGGCCCTGAGGCTGGATGGGTCATAGAAATCTCCGGCGGGCTGAATGTGTGTCCGCCTTGATTCAGGCAGGGCTGGGAAGGGAGACAGTGAATCTGTTTGAAACGTGAGGGGACCCAATTTTGCAAGGGCTGTTTTGCCTCCATAAGCAATTTCAAATTTCGGGCCCTGACCCCGCTGAATGAATCGCCCGCCAGGCCTGTTTACATTGCCGGGTTTCACTACGAATCTGTCCGCTTCTGCGCAGGAATGGTTCCTGTTGCTTGTTAAGGCCTTTCTTGGGGGGGCGGGGAGGGGGAAGCGGGAGCTCTGACTGTCCTTTACACTCGTCTTTCTAGACCTAGAGTGTCTACGACGTCGGGGACTGGCATCTGTGGCATGACTTTTTTAAAATGTCCTGCTGGTATTGGACCCTCTCTGTGTTTGTGAAATTGCTATTTTGTATTAACACAACGTTTGATAAACATTTGTAGGAAGAGGAATAATCCTGTCTGTGACTGTTCTTGTTCCCAGTGGAGTAGAAAGAATTTAAAAAAAAATAAAAATTCAAGATGCCTCACTCTGGCCCAGTTGTCTTCTTACAAATAACATCTGTCCATTCTTTTTATAAAAGCAGTCTCTGTTCACTATAGAAAACTTGGAATATTTAGAAAAGCATGAAGTAAACTAAAAAGCTTGCATTAGCTGTCTGTTGCTGTAAAACAAATTATCCTAAAATATAGTGTCTTAAAACATCAATAATCGTCAACATCTCTCATGGCTACCCCTGGAAAAGACAGTCTTTTTCCATGGTCGGTAAGGTTCCAGCTGTGAAAACATCAAAAGCAAAGACATCTTTTGTTTTCTTTGTCATTATTTTTAATGTTTATTTTTTTTCTTTTTAATTTTTTAAAAATGTTTACTTATTTCTGAGAGAGAGAGAGAGAGACAGAGTGCAAGCAGGGGAGGGGCAGAGAGAGAGGGAGACACAGAATTCAAAGGCTCCAGGCTCTGAGCTGTCAGCACAGATCCCGATGTAGGGCTGGAACCCATGAACACTGAGATCATGACCTGAGCTGAAGTCGGATGCTTAACTGACTGAGCCGCCCAAGTGCCCCCAAAGACATCTTTTTTTTTCTTTTTTTTCTTTTTTCTTTTTTTTCCCTCCCCTCCCCTTCCCTTTCTTCTGTTAGAGAGCACTAGTAGGGGAGGTACAGAGGGAGAGAGAGAATCTTAAGGAGGCTGCATACCCAGCACTGAGTTCAAGGCGGGGCTTGATCTCACAACCAGGAGATCATGACCTGAGACAAAATCAAGAGTCACATGCTTAACCAGCTGAGCCACCCAGGTGCCCCAAGCAAAGATATTTTAATCCATACCCACAAGTGACTTCCCTGTCGGTCTGGGTTTCCCTTTACAATGTGGCAGCTGGGTCCCAAGAGAAAGAAAGAGCCAGGCAAGAGACATAGTGTTGTTCACGACCTAGCCTTGGAAGTCGTGTAACTTCACTTCTGCCTGCCGTGTTCTACTGTTGGACACTGCTAAAAAGTCCTCACGGGGGGGAAAAAAAAGCCCTCCCAAGATCAAGGGGAGTGTGTTTTCTCGAGACCACATGTGGTCGGTCATGTTTGTGATTTTATGTTGTGATCATATCACATGGTGATATTTTTGGCTGATGAAATTGATTCTAACTCCTACTTGTGATTGAAAAACAACTTTTCAACATGTTCCCCAGTCCCAAGACTGGGACTAGAATTTCCAGAGGCTTCACTACCTGAATAGTTGATTGATTAACTGGGGGGGTAGATTATGTAAGTCCCACCCAGACTAAAATCTTTAACAGTCAAGTAAATGTTCAAGTTCTGTTAAACACTCAAGAGTAAAGTGACTTGACATCACTTATTTTAATGGCACTGAACCCTTTGAGCTGAACACATCTATGACCTCTGGCTTCATTTCCCATATATATGACTTGAATTCCTGTTTTCCAATTAAATATCTTACCTGAGCTACAGATCCAAATACCTACTAGAAATCTACATCAGAATAGACGTTTCAACTTTTAAATTGAATAATCTCAAATACCATGAGTCCTAGTACCCTGTGCTTTCCCAGGGCATACATTGTTGACTGAAAGTTGCTCAGCATATGATGTGCCAAGAAAAATAACAATCGCTGAGTTTTGACTGATGAGTGTACAAGGAATGGCCCAACCCAGAGCACTGCTATTTATGGGTTGTGGCAGTGAGTTCATCAGGAATGGGATCCCGAGATGAAGTGTGGCCAACCCCTTCTAGTGATGCGTCCAGAAAGAAGGGCCGGGATCTAAGGTTCTCCATGTGCCTGCTGCCACCTGTCCTTGTCTTCGGGTCCCCTCAAGAGCCCTGGCTTTCTGCCTCTAGACCCATCACCCCTGGAAACCTGCACTTTGACCTTAACCAGATGCTTTTTCTTTGGGCTCCTTTGCCCCTTTGGTTGATTGAGTCCCAGGACTCCGGTGCCCTCTGGTGGCCACAGAGGGCAGCTCAACACAACATTTTATTTGTGGATTTCCAAAGGCCTTCAACCCTTTATAGTTTAGACTTGTTTTGCTCACCTGGCCATGGGCCTGGAGCAGGGATACAAAGATGAATAAAACTCAGTTCTTGTCCTTGATAAGCTTCCAGGTGAGGGGATGCAAAGGAGATGGGTGGGAATCTATTCATTCCTTTTGTTTACTCATTTAACCACTTCTGAGCACCTACCTAGTAGGTACTGAGTATGGCAGTAAGGAAGGCAGTTGGAGTGCCTCCCTTTACAGAACACAGACGCCCGTGGGCGTTAAATACTCCAGAAAATACATTTAGATAGTGATACATGCCTATGAGTGAAATAAAACAGGTAATGAGATAGAGAATGACCACGGGGTGACCGTCAAGAGAATGGTCTGGAGACAGTAATGGAGCTGAGTTTTAATGGGAGGAAGGTGCCAGCATTCAGACACAAAAGGAGGAGCATTTTAGGAAGAGGAGACAGCCAAGGGAAAAAGGCTTCAGAGGAGGGAATGAGCTTAGAGCGTTTGAAAGCAGGAGTTTGGTATGGCTGGAGCCCTGTGATGGAGGGAGCAGTGGGCCGGTCAGCAGGGCCAGCTGGGATAGGGTTTGAGCCCTGCCTGAGTCTCTGCAAAGGGGAGTCATGGGGGAGTGTGGGCCGAGGAGTAACATCTCATTTGTCTTTAAGAAACATAGTTTGATATGATGGGAACCCACGGGAGCACAGGGGAGGCGTCTAGATCCAACTCTGGCAGTCAGGGAGGCCTTCCTGGATAAAGCGTATTAGTTATCCATTCCTGCATAGCAAACTGTCCCCAAACTCAGTGGCTTACATTAATAAGAAGCATTTATCATCGCACAGTTTCTGGGAATTGGGGCATAGCTTTGCTGGGCGGTTCCGGCTCGGGGTCCCTCATGAGGTGCCGTCAGCTGTATTCATCTGAAGGTTGTTGAGGCTGGAGGGCTCACATCCAAGATGGCGCACTCATGTGGATGGCAGGTTGGTGCTGGCTGTTGGTTTCTCACCATGTGGATCTCTCTAGGGCTGCTTGAGTGTTCTCTCAACACAACCGGCAGCTTCCCCCAGAGCGAGGGATCCCAGAGAAAGCAAGGAAGCCACGCCTTTTATGGTTTAGCTCCAGAAGTCACGCTGTCATTTTGGCAGATCTCGTTGATTACATAGGTCGGGGCTATTCAGCACGGGAGGGGACCCCACAGGGGTGTGAACACCAGAGGGTGTGAATTGTTGGGGATCTCCTGGGAGGTCGGCTGCCTAATCTGAGTCCTAAAGGAAGAGTGCCAATTGGCCAGGTGATGAAGATTAAGGTTAGGGGCTGAACTGTGTCCCCTTGAAATTCTTAGGTTGAAGCCCTGATTCCCTCTGCCTCAGAATGCAACTGTATTTGCAGTTAGGGCCTTTAAGAGGTGATTAAGGTAAAACGAGGTCATCGGGATGGGCCCTAATCCAGTATGACTGGTGTCCGTGTAAGAGAAGATTAGGACACAGAGGGACACACAGGGAGACACCCATGTGAGGGCGCAAGGAGAAGACAGCCATCTGCAAGACAAAGACAGAGGCCTCAGGAGAAGCCAAACCTGAGGACGCCTTGATCTTGGCCCTCTAGTCTCCAGAACTGTGAGCAAATAAATATTTGCCGTTGAAGCCGCCCAGTTTGTGGTATTTTGTTATGGCGGCCCCAGCAAACTAACAGAGCGGAGGAAAGGTGTTCCAAGGCCTGAGCCAAATAGTTGGCATTGCTAGATCCTGAAGAGCAGGGGGCCGGCAAACTCTTTCTGTACAGAAGCAGAGAGTAGTATTCATTCTCGGTTATTCCAGGCCTTAAGGTCTCTGTTGCAAGAAAACAGTTATAGACAATACATAAACAAATGGGTGTAGCTCTGTTCCAATAAAACTTTATTTATCAAAGCAGCAGCCCAGAGGCCATAGTTTGGCAACCCCTGCCGAAGAGGGGTGCAGGGAGGAGTGGGAGATGAGCCTGGGTCATGGTGAGAACCAGGCTCTCCTTTCAGCCCTGATACCTGCCTCTTGAGGGTCAAGGTTGGGCGTGTGTATATGTATATGGGGAGTCCTATAAAGGTTCTTACATGTATGGGGGGAGTCCTGTAAAGGGGATTGTTCGATCACATGGTCTCAGGCTCAGTTCTTGGCTCCACCTGTCCGGCCTCTCTGAACCTTTATTTCGTCATCTGCAAAGTGAGCGCGACAACATCTGAGTCACAAGAGTCGATGTGAGCTCTGGGGCCTCGCTACAGCCCCTCACATAGGGTCTGGCACACTGTAGGTAGGTGGTCTATAAATATCCGTTCCCAGCCTCCCCTTTCCTCCTGCATATATGCAATCGTTACTATAAGAATTTATACCCCAGTAGCAACATGGCAGCAAAAAGCTTCACTCCCAGGGGTAGAATTAGGCATCTACACCCAAGACCACATGAATCCCCCATGTGACAAAGGGACAATCTTTCACCAAGTGAAAGTCTTTCCCCCAACCGGAGGGCTGGTGCCAAAGCGAGTTTTAAGGACACGAGCTTCTTTTAAAACACCTTATCCAACGAGGTTGTTGGGCCAGAGCCCTGGAGCTGACCTGGCCCCGTTTTGCATCGTTTTAAGCAGAGGCGTCATGTTTTGATTTGTCATTTAAAACTCTGGCTGCGGGGTAGGGGACAGATTGTAGGGGAGATGGAACCTGCCACCCTTGTCTCCTCTCAGTGTCTTAGATGTTCATATATTGGGGCCGCCCCCCTTTTGGTAAGCGTTTGCTTTACCCTTGTCCCTCCTTTTCTTGGTCCTGTCCATTGGGGGACTACAAAGTGGGGACACAACAGCCCACCGGTCTCCCAGAGCCTTAGAGGAGCAAGTGGCCCCTGAGCTTAGTGTGGCCCCGCCTCTCCTGCAGAGGCCCCACCTCTTGAGCTGGAGACAGGGGTGGGCCGCCTAGTCCTGTCTCTCCGCAGCCAGCCCGCCCTCATCTGGAGACCCCGCCCCGATCTTGGAGCCACGCCCACACCCATTAATTGGCCGGCAGGTGGCGCTGGCGCCCCGCCCAACGTCTCACCAGCTCCGCCCCTCCCTTGAGGCCCCGCCTTCTCAGGGTCTCGTCCTCGTCCATTGGGTGGCCGGCGGGAGGAGACACCGCCCCGCCCGTCGGGCCCCGCCCCCGAGAGGCCTCGCCCCCCCCTAAGGTCCCGCCCCGTCCGTTGGGCGGCCGGCAGGAGGCGCCGCGCCACGCGCGGGCGCGGGGCGACGTTGGTGTGGGAGCCGCGCGGAAACGCAGCGGCGGCGGACTGTGTCGGAGGTGAGTGCGGGGTGCGCGAGGAGCGGCGGCCGGGGCGCCGGGGCGCGGAGCCGGCCGGCGGGGAGGCCGCGGGGCGCGTGCTGGGGCAACGGGGCCCTCACGGGGCATCTCTTGGGCAGTTCTGGCCAGGCTTGTCCGGTTGCCATGGAGACCGGCTACGGTCGGGCTCCCGGGCGCCGTCCCGGGGGTGGGGGGTGGGGGGGGTGGGACCCGAAGCGGGGCGAGCGCGGGCGAGCCGGCCTGCGGGTTCCAGGGTTCGCCTGAGGCCACCGTCCCCTGAGACCCGGGAATCTGGCCCCCCACTGCAGGGGACCCCTGGGCCTCAGCCTCCCTGGTGCTCCCTTAGAGGGGGGTCTGGCATTGCGGGCGTCGCGGGGGAGCAGGGCGCGGGGGTCCGCGCCCTCCCTCCAGGGTCGGGTGACATTCCCCCCCCCCCCCCCCCCGCCCACAGCCCGTCCCGGTTTTCCTGTTCACGCAGCAGCGCGTTCCCCACTCGTGTGCCAGCCGAAAGCATTGTCTCCCAGCTATTTCTGTACCACCTCCGGCCCTCGACAAATACTGCATCTAAGAAAACAGATGCTGAGCTGGAGCTCCTGGGGGCCCCGTGGAAGAAACTGGTTTATTTCCCGTCAGGGAGCCGGTTGGTGGGACCGCGGGGGGAGCTGCAGACGCGCCGGCTCAGCGCACCCCCCCCCCCCCCCCCCCCCCCCCCCGCCCTCAAGTGTTTGGTTAATCTGAATTGCCCGAAAGAATTTTGTCAGTCGCCAGTGATTACAGGTGTCTCCGGTTAGCACGGGGCCACCTCTCGTGCATTCCAGAGAGGAGCCAGTCCTTAATCCCACTGGTGGAAAAAGCCCCCTCTAAGGCGGGTAGCATGTCAGAATCACATCTGATTAAATTCTTCTTGTGTTTGAGAGCCTTGCTTCGGCTGGAGCTGTCGAGGTAGGGTTTATGGATGGTGGGGATAAAGCAGAGCCTGAGTCTGCCCTCTTCCTTCCCTGTCCTGGTGGAAATTCTAATGGGTTCCACATTGTGTTGTTGGGCCGGCCGTGCGCCTCCACCCATCTCGTCAGCCCGGCACTGACCTCGCTGGCTTCCCTCGCTGGTGTGACTTGCGCTTGTTTTCATCAGAAATCGGATTCTTCCTTGAGAACAAGAGAAAAACATTCTCTGAGAGAAGCAACAGCAGGTGTCCTGCACCCTTGGGCCCGCGTTTCCCCAAACATTTGTATGGAAGGGAAAGAGTAGAGCACGGGGCGGAAAAGGGCTAGGCGGGTCACGCCTCCCAAACCCAGGTCGGGTTACCCCGGGGGGCGCCTGCCCTCCTGCCCTTGCCAGAAACGGGTCCGGCACAGTGTGACAGATAGGCCGTCCTCCGCATTCTGTCTGTGAAGGACGCTGGCGAGGGAACACATGGCCGCCACCAGTGGCTGCTCTCTGAAGATGGCCACCAAGGGAATGCCCGCGAGGAGGAGAAGGCTTCCTTGACAACACAGACCACACAGTCCAGGGTCTGTGTTCGCCGGGGCTCCTTGGGGCTTAAGGAGGGGCTCCCGAAGAGAACAGGTCACACCCTGACGTGATTTTGCTGACTTTGCTTTGGAATCCTGCTGAGGAGAAGGGAGGGGAGCTCACTTCTGAGGCCCTGGGAGGGGAGCTAGCAGTGTTGTAAGTCGTTTTTTTTTTTTTTTTTTTTAAGTTTATTTATTTTGAGGCAGAGAGCATGAGTGAGCAGGGCAGGGGCAGAGAGAGAGGGAGAGAGAATCCCCAGCAGGCTCTGAGCTGTGAATGCAGAGCCCGATGTGGGGCTCGATCCCACAACCTGAGAGATCATGACCGGAGCCAAAATCAAGAGTCAGACGCTTAACCGACCGAGCCACCCAGGGGCCACTCTAGTTCTTTTTTTTTTTTTTTTTTGTATTAAAGTAGAGTTGTATATGCCTCAGACCTTGCAGAACCCGGACCCACTGCCAGACGCACAATAGCCGTTGCCTTCTCCGCAGTATCTGGGCGTCTTTCCCGTAGTTTACGGCGTGATATTCAAGTTTACGTTCAGACATCTTGAAAGGCAGAGGCTTCCAAGCCCCTGGGCCACTTTGGGTTTGGGCCGAGGCCCTGGGGCCTGTGCTTGAAGGAGGAGGCCGAGTAAGCCAAGTGTCCGTGGAGGGTTCAGGTCCTTTGAGAAGGTGCTGGCCCAGAGGCTTCTGAGCCAGGGTGTCCTGAGAGGCAAGCTGTGTACGTAACTCGCGAGCTCCAGTCCTCAGAAAGCTACTGCATAAAAAACAGCTTTGCGGTGGTAAAGCATAAATGACAGGCTGTACAACACGGGGAGGGTCCCCCACCCGCCCCCCCAAAGGGCAGACGTTAGTGTTCGGAACCTAGTCTTTGGCGCGTGAAGCTGTCAGCAGCAGCTTGAAGAGTTCAAGGCTTTTCTGAGGGTTGTATGATGGCGGACAGATCCCGGATGGTTCTAGAGGAGTTGAGCGGAGGGTCTGCTTCCGAGCTTCCTTCACAGCAGCCCTGGAGGGAGGGAGACACTTAGCGCATGTGACCGAAGCCCGGGTGCACGACTAGCAAGAGGCCCAAGCACAGTGTCAGTGTCGCAAGCACCTTACGCTTCGAGTTCCCGGGGGCGGGGGCGGGGGCGGGGGGGGGGGGCGGGTGCCCAGTGTGGGTTCTTTTGTTCGCGAGGCTCCCTGGTGACTCTCTCCCGCCCTAGGCGGACAGCCTCACTTCCTGAAAGCCTTTTCCAGAGCTGCTGGAGCCAGAGGTGGGTCAGGACTGGGGACGCTGACTTCAGCTGAATGAGTGCTGATGTTTGTCACAGTGGAGGTGGGACCCAGGCCCCTGTTTCCAGAGCCTTGGGAGAGTAGACTTTTCTTGGTTAGCCTGTCAGGTTTTGTCTTTGGCGAGGGCAGCAGCATAGAAGTGGGGTACAGTAGTTAGGTGATGGGTCTGATTTTCCAGTGTCCCCCACTTGCTGCAAAGCCTTGGTGTTCATGAAGCAGAGACCCTTCTTTTTCTCGTGCCTTCCTGCTCCCTACAGTGCTTGCGGGAGAGCCTGGCAAATATCTCTTTAGAATTCTCAGACCCTTCGAGCTCTAGGGGCTTTGGGTTGAGGATTTTTAGACACACCGAAGTGTCCCAGAGCTGTTTTCTAATTTCCCCAGCAAGATTGCATCTGTGGCCTGGACAGGGCCTGAATACCAGGCTGGATGCGGTGGGTGGAATGCATACATTCCAGTCATGCCTCCCCTGGTTCTGGAAGAGCCCTTTTGTGTCCACTGTGGTCCGTGTGGACGTTGTAGGGCCAGGCAAGGGCCAGTGAGGGACAGCATTTTGGGTGGGGGGGGGTGTCTGTGTTTTGAATGTCTGATCACTCACCACTCTGTTAACGTGCCTGCGACTTTGCCTGTTTTCCTACATCCACGTGCTTGCGATTACTTTCCCGTATTAGACGCAGCGGTGGCGGAGAGGCTGGGCTGGGGAGATCAGGCTTGCTGCCCTCCGTGGGCTGCCTCCCACGAGACCTGGCCAGCCCCGTGGCGATTCTGCCAGGCAAGCGCTCTCATCCCCACGCCCGCTGCCCCTCTTTCTTGGCTGCCTACCGCGCAGGACGCATGTGCCCAGCACGTCCCAGAAGCCAGAACCCTGCAGCCGAGTGTGTCTTACCTTTTGGTGACCTCATCGTGCTTCCTGGAAACGGCTTTCCTTGAAGGGTGCTTCGGGCCATTCAGACCTGCTTAGTTCCTTGCAGTCCCTGCTGGTTTCAGTCATATTCTGCCTCAGGTGCTTGGGGGGGTGGGGTGGGGGGGGAGACTTGGCCCCTCTGGCTCCGTTGGGGCCCCGGACCCCGGGTGGCCGAGCCTCGCTCCCTCTTGTCGCTCATGATGGTTGATGCTAACCCGCCTTACGTTTTTCTCTCAGGACACGGCCTTTACCCTGCCATCGGCCAGAGCCGTCGGTCCTTGTCCGTGAAGGCTGGCCCACCATGTTTTATGGGACCCACTTCATCATGTCTCCACCCACCAAGAGCAAGCTAAAGCGGCAGAGCCAGCTGCTGTCCAGCGTGCTGTCCCGGACGCTGAGCTACAAGTACCGCGACCTGGACACCACCTTTTCCAGCCTGGGCGCCAGCGACGACCCCGCGGAGCTCTCCACCCAGCTCTCGGCCCCCGGGGTCCTGAAGGTGTTCGGGGACAGCGTCTGCTCGGGCACCCACTACAAGAGCGTCCTGGCCACGGGCACGTCCAGCGCCCAGGAGCTGGTGAAGGAGGCCCTGGAGCGCTACGCCCTGAGCCCCGAGTGCGCCAGCCAGTACGTGCTGTGCGACGTGGTGGGCCAGGCCGGCGACTCTGGGCAGCAGTGGCGGGCCGAAGGCTTTCGGGTGTTTGGGGACAACGAGAAGCCCCTCCTGATCCAGGAATTATGGAAACCCCGCGAGGGCTTGTCCCGGAGGTTTGAGCTGAGAAAGAGGTCAGACGTGGAAGAGCTGGCAGCCAAGGACGTGGACACCGTGACGGCAGGTGAGAACGAGAGAAGGTTCAGGAAGAGCAGGGGCTGGTCGGGGAGAATGAAAAGGCAGAGGCTCGGGATCCGTTTGGGGGAAAACTCGTCTGTCACGGTGTCTGAGGACTTTTTTTTTTTTTTTTAACGTTTATTTTATTTTTGAGAGAGAGACAGAGTGCGAGCAGGGGAGGGGCAGAGAGAGAGGGAGACACAGACTCTGAACCAGGCCCCAGGCTTTGAGCTGTCAGCACAGAGCCTGACGGGAGGCTCGAACTCACGAACTGTGAGATCATGACCTGAATGGAAGTCGGACGCCCACCGACTGAGCCACCCAGGAGCCCCTTGAGGACTTCTTAATCAAAGTTGCTGTGGAGACTGCAGTTGGTCTATACTGCGGGACACGTGCGCGTGCTGTAGTGGCTCCTGATGGAGTCTTGCAGTGTCGTAGGGCAGGTCCCTCCTTTGTTCCAGCTCCCCAGTCATGTCCTTTGCTGCAGACAGCCGTGCACAGCGCGCAGGTGGCCGAGGGGTTATGGGAAGTCCCATGGTGCCCGAGGTGTGGGGTGAGTCTTTGGAACAGTCCAGTGAAGGGACAAGGAGGTGTGAAGGGTCTCCAGAGGTGATGGGGTGCCTGGGGCACTTGGAGGCCTGTGGGCCAGGGCTCTGTGTCTGTCTGTTTGGCTGGTTCGGCTGGTGGAGAGGAACTGATTATCTTAATAGGTAAACGCCATAAGAAATCATTTTCTTCCAGAGCCAAAAGACTCTTCGGTGTATCTCAGATCATAGTTGGCTTTTTCTTAATTTCTTGTAGAAAATGGTGGCTTTATGCAGAAAAGGGACTTGTCTTCTGTCGTTCTCAGCAGAAGGATGTTTAACGGCCTTAGGGGACTTGTCATTTGATTTCACAATATCCCAGGATGGAAAGAGGCCTTGAGCACTCCTGACCTGTTGTGTGTGCCCCCGAGGGGTTGCAAATGCTCCTTTTCTCTAGTTCTGCTTCTGGCGTGGGGCCCGCTTTGTACCTTCAGTGTGGAGATGAGCAATGGAACTCCAGGGACCGGGGTCACTCAGGCCTGATGGGGACCTCCGTGTCCCACAGTCCAGGGGTGTGCCGCAGTTGGCATTCAGCAGCAGCCGTCCTCTGTTACCTTGGGCAGATCACTTCACCCCCGTGGCCTCAGTTTCCTGATCTGGATAATGGGGGCATGACTTCCCAGTCACGGGCGTTAGCGATGTACGCAAAGCACTTAGCATGGTGCTTGGCAGACGCTCAGGGAGTTAGAGTTGTGTATTATTGTTAACGTTTCCTGTACGTGGTAAGCAGTTTGTCCTGTGTGCTTATAGGCAGAAGTTGGGGGTCCTACTGACGGGGGGGACATCTGATCGCTGATGCCATTTGGAGTTGCTGGCACGTGGCGGCAATAAAAAGCTCGCCAACTGGAGTTGACATTTTTGCAGTCAACTCTCCCTGGCCCGGCACCCTAACGTCCCCACCCTGTGGGCCCAGGGTCTGGCGTTCCATCCGGCCCTGCCTTGCCTCGATCCAGCGCACTCTGGCCCCGTCATTCAGAAGATGCCCCAGGAGGCCAGGCAGACCTGCTGAGAGGCCGCTGGTGTTCAGCTCGTGGTCATTGTCCTGCTCGGTGTTTGTTCTGCGGGGCGGAGGGCAAAAGCGCATGGGTCTCTGGGCCCCGGGTGTCGGCTAGGACGTTGGAAAGCTTGCTCTGTATTGCACAGGTGAGGGGACCAGGGGCCAGAGGCCATCTGTAGGAAGGGGGTCTTTATCTCCTGTTCACCAACCCCTTACGGACGGTGTTCCTTTTACATCAGTCGAGGCAAGAGAAGGCCGCATTGCCCACGGCCTATTCAACTTGGCATTGGTTTTGCAAAACCTTTCAAATAAAGAGTCCATTGAATGGGACCAGTCTCACGGACACACTTGGCCGGGCCGGAGGCGGGTTGTGTTACCTGCCTGAAGCAGGCCTCCTGGACCCCAGGGAATCACCCTTTGCTGCTGGCTTTCCCTTGGGGCGTGGTCCGGGACTGCGGGGCCTCCTGACCGTGCTGTCCCCCTGCCAGCGACGGTAGAATTGGTGCAGTGAGGCCTGCGGAGGCTGAGCTGTCCGAGCGGACCCCGAGGAGCCGAAGGGGGTGTTTGGCGTTGACTTGCTGTTTCTGTGTCAAGTCTGATAGCGAGAAAGAATCTCCAGCTTGTTGGTCTGCCCTGCTCGGGAGATGCCCCCAGTGCCTGGCCGTCCTCTGGGTGCCCGGCTGGCCTGTGTGCCGCGCTGAGGCTGTGTGGTGGCATTTGCAGTGGTGAAATCAACGCCCACGGAGGTGGAGCGTTGTAGGGCCTGGGACGGTGGTGATTCCACCGCAGAGCAGCGCTCCAGGGCTTCTCTGTGCGTCTTCTCCCCCAAAGAGCAGGGGAGGTTGACCCTACAATTCTAGTGAGCCATCTGGAAAGAGTGGTGGTAAAGGGAAGGGACTGCCTGTGTGTGTGTGCACGTGTGCAGGCGTGTGCGTCTGTGTGCAGGTGTGTGTGCATGTGCGTGCGCGGGAATTAACGCTGGCCTTCTCTGGCTTCAGGTGACCGAGCACCGTCGCAGTGAAGGACTCCTCGGGTCGCTAGTGAGCCGGGGCTCCCTAGTCCTGGTTCAGAGTAAGCCGGAGCCGACGCCCCCTCCTGGCTGCTCTTTGGAGCTGAGGAGCAGCTGGGAGCGGGTGCCGGGTGCTGGGGACCCACCACGGGCCCCTCTCCTGCAGGCCCGCTGGGGTCCGCTCACAATCCCGGGGCGAAGGAGGGTGTGCCAGAGGCTTCCCCGTGGCGCCGGAACGAGGATCCACGGGCTCTCCTTCCCCGTTCGGACCCTTGTCACGCACCCGTAGTCACGCACTCGGACACTTTGGGTTTCGTTTTCCATAAATATTGTCTTTTTGCAGCTGCCGGCTCCCCTGATTTCCAGAGTCTCAAAATACTGTGTGTCTGCTCTGGGAGAGGGCGGCTGGCGTGGGGGGCGCCGCGAGGCCCCTCCTGTGTGCGTTTTCCCAGAAGGCTGGTGTCCAGGGCCGGGAGCACTGACAGGCCTCTGTGTCTCGTCACCGACAGAGACAACAATCGCTTCTGTGCACTTCGGGGTGGGGTGACAACCGGGCCATGTGGTCTTCGTCAGTGGCGTGGGGAGGGCGAGAGAGAAGGTGCGTTTGTGTCCCCAGGACGGAAGTGTGTGTTCAGCTTCGATTTCTCAACCTTGGCCTCACGGACAAGTTAGGTCAGTAGTTTGCTGTGCGGGCCAACCTGTGCGCATTGGCGGGGATTCGGCGATGTTCCAGGCCTCTGCCCGCTGGATGCTAGCAGCACCCCTGCTGACTGTGACAACCAAACGTGTCTCTGGGAGGGCATTGCCAGGTGGCCTGGGGGGCAAACTTGCCGGGACACGGAGCCACTGAACCGGATGGAGCGGCTGCACGGAGCGCCTCACCGTTGGGGCCAGCGGCCACGTGCCTTCGTGACCCTCAGGCCGCACTCTCCCTCCCAGGGCTCCCTGAGGACTCGGCGCCCTGAAAGCCCAGTGTCTTGAGGGTGGCATGGAGCTTCTTTTTCTGCCCGTGGATGCCTTTTCTGTGTGGCCTGCGTGGCCCTCAGAGGCTTGGCATTGTTCTGTCCCCTGCAGGCGGTGTCTCCTTCTCTTCTTTGGGTGTCCTCTTAGAAGAAGACCAGCTTAGAGCATTTCTGAAGCCGCTGTGACTTGAGGTGTGCAGGCTACGCATTCCAGGCATCTCTGCCTCTGTCACTGGGCTTGTGACTAACCGGTTGTCTGTACGGTATGGGGGCATACAGTAGGTGCTCATTAAAAGCCCATTGAAGTACTAACGCACGGAAGGAGAGCCACCTCCCAAGTTTCACTTTCCACGTGCATCCAAGACTCCAGAGTTTGGCTCCATTTTCTTTTCTTTTAAAAATTTTTTTAGTGTGTATTTTTGAGAGAGAGAGAGCGAGCCAGTGCGAGCAGGGGAGGGGCGGAGAGAGAGAGGGAGACGCAGAATCCGAAGCAGGCCCCGGGCTCCGAGCTGTCCGCACAGAGCCTGACATGGGGCTCGAACCCATGAACCGTGAGATCGTGACTTGAGCCGAAGTCGGACGCCCAACCGACTGAGCCAGCCGGGCGCCCCATCCGTTTTCTTTGCTAGGGGTTGGAGACGGGGCGGCGAGAGGGTGGTGTTCCGACGGCGTGGCAGTCCACTAGTGCCAGCTGTGGCTTCGAGCGACTGGGAGTGTGTCCCTCGGGTACCTGAGTGTGCAGCCCGCCACACTCCTTTCTCCTTTAGGCCCAGCTGGAGTGGCCGGGGGTGGTGGAGAGGTCGTCTCTGAGCACCTGACTCTGAGTATGTGGTTCCTCCCACCTTCTCCTCCATGGATGGGCAGGCAGGGCCTCGGCCCCGGTGACAGACAGGGATGTTGAGGCTTCAGGGGGGCCCTCTGCTGTCTCCGACCACCGATTGTGCCCTGTGAATTCTGTCCTCACACGTCCCCCGACCTCTCTGTGCTTTTGACGTTTTTTCTTTCGCCGTGGATCTGATCTTTAATAACTTCTCTCAGGATGAAGGAGGCGATCTGGATTTTCTTCTCCTTTTATTTTAGCAGGAATCGCCTTGTGGGTCTTGAGTGAGACTCTTTGAGCGTATTTGCGGTGATGGACTCATTGTGGGCAGCATTTATCTTATGTGGTTTGGTAGAAAGCAAGACAACCCCTAACTTGCCTCATCAATCTTAAAGTAGAAAAGTAATTGAGCTTAAAAGACATTTTTGAGGATTTTTAATTCAGAGAGAACATAAAATTGAATGGTTAGTTGCTCACAGCCCATCTTACCCTTTAATTCACTGCATAGATTTTTTTTTTTTAAGTTAAGTCTTCAGCGTCACAGAGAAGCGCAGCGGCAGCGGCTGTTCCGGGAAGCTGGGTGGCGCCCGCCCGGGGCCTGGCTAGCGGCACCACCCCCTTCCCCGGGACTTGCCACCTCGTCCTACGAGGAGCCTCCCAAGTCAGGTGCTCCTCTAGGAGCCTCCCAAGTCAGGTGCTCCGTGCTTCCCACGGCAAACACAGGGGGAGGGCAGAGCTGGCATAAAACATTCGGAAGATGTGACACGTAAGAGGAAATGGCTCGGGGAGGGCCGGTGTGGACGGGGGGCAGGGAAGGGATTTAGCCAATGAGGGAAGTGCATGCCTGTGGGGGGTGCAGGCCCTCCTGGGGTGTTGGGCCGGAAGGGATTAGGTGTCAGGTTGAGGGGATGAGAGAGGATACCAGACACCTGTCAGCCCCTCGGAGCCACAGGCCTCCACCTTTCTTCACATTTGGCCCCCAGTCGGGATGCTCCCAAGGTGAGAGCGGATGTTTATTGGTTGGCACGAATAAGTAGCGATTCCGTGAACTGAACAGCACCGAACTCAGATTTCCTAAAACCTCTTCATGGTTGTGGTGAAACTGATTTTAAAAGTCTAGAAGTAGATAGATTTAAAACCACTCATTTAGCCAGCATTTGCTGTCTAACTAGTACAACAAATCCACCTGGTTCTCGAGGCCCTTCTGTGTTGTACCAAACCGCAGTGAAATGAATCAGCCTCTTGAACGTGGTCTTGAAGGAGGCAGACATAAAAGCAAAAGTTTGCATTTGGTTACACGGCAAGAGAGACCTCACTTGGGTTAACCGTGTGAAGCATTTCTAAGAAGTATTAACATATTAACCACTATGTTTTATTACCACTTAAACCGTGTTCATAGCTGTTGGTTCCCAAAAGTGACTTATAATTTTGGGGAAAGATTTTGGGGGATATATTTAAATCATATAGAATAGTTGATCTCATGGGTTTATTTATTTGTTTATTTGTTTAGGGAGAGAGTAAGCACAATTGCAGGAGGGGCAGAGGGAGAGGGAGAGAGAGACTCTTAAGCAGCCTCCACACCCAGCATGGAGCCCGACAGGGTGGAGGGGGGGCCTGAACTCACGAACCGTGAGATCATGACCTGAGCCGAAATCAAGTGTTAGACGCTTAACCCACTCAGCCACCCAGGCGCCCCCTCTCAGGGTTTTAGATGATACACTCACGTAAACAGAGAATGCTAGCCAACTATCTTTTCTTCCTTCTGAGGGTTGACGTGGCGGAAATGTTTGCTGAGGTCTGGGACACACATTCAGATGTGTCCATAGTGACAGCAGTAAATGAGGCCCAAGTCCACCTTCTTTCCTGTGCTGTCCTTGCACAGACTGAGTCCATCTTTGTGAAAGAATACCGGTTCTCGAATGCCCAAGATAGGTCTGAACGGGATGAGCAGGGGTAGGGGGTATTGATCTCCTAAGCTCTGAGATAGGTGATAAAGTCATGGTAACTGAAGGCACGTGGTCTGTGGACAGGAACATCCAAGCCGACGGAAGGAACAGAATAGAGAAGGCAGAGGCAGACCTATGTTGACTGACCCAGTGGGAATTTGGCACAGTGTAGATCGCGTCACAGATTGTGGGGAAAGGGTTTTATAAATGGTGTTGGGATGACTGGCTTCAGCCAAAAGAAGAAAGATTTCATAGAGAAGGCTTAAAAGGCACAAACCATAAGGGGAAGAGGTAGATGGATTTGACTATATCAGAGCTTAAACTTTCTCTTCAGCTGAGGACAGTGTATAATAAGATTAAGGTCTACCTGTGGTGCTGTAAATTTCACTCAGACCTGGTTTTCCATCGCCTACATAAACCACCTTATCCATTCCCCTAATCACGGGCACTCAGGTCGCATCCAGCCTCTTCCCACTACAAACACTGGCGCTCCCACCCTGTTGAGGGTCTGTGCAGAGTCCTCGGAGGGCATTCTCCCAGGAATGGAATTTCTGGATTACAGATGTATCCACTGTGTTTCCTACTAAGCGCTGACGGACAGCGGCTTCTCCAGAAAGGCTGCCATGACGATGGTGTGCTTTCTTGTGTGGTCCTTCCGCATCCTTAGGCACGGAGTATGAGCCCCCGGCCCTCAAAAATCTCCCTTGGAATCGCTCTTAAGTCAAAAGGTGCTGTAATGTTAATGTAGTAAGGGTCCTAGAGTCACGCAGACGTAGAAAGTCCCTGTAGCCAACTGGTATGAGTAACTGTGAACTGAGTCGCACGATGATTTCCCAATGTGTAGATTTGAAACCGGCCTCTACCTAATCAAAATTCAAGAACTGCGTCTTCTGGATATTGATTAGCCAGTGACTCGAAGGAGAAAGAATTTTATTTTTTGTGCTCATTCACTAATTTGTCAGCAAATATTTGTTGGGCGCCACTCTGTTAGGTGCTGGATATATAGCAGTTGACAAAACAAAGAGGTTGTGTTCTCATGGAGCTTAAGAGTCTAGTGGGAAGTAAAGACAAAGAAATAATCACACGAAAACCATACTTACAAATTGTGATATGTGCCACGGAAGAAAAGCACGTGAGCTAATTTCGCATGAAGGTTAGGGAAATTCTCATTGAGGAGGTAAAATGTAAGCCAGTCTTAAAGATGATGACACATTAACCAGGTGAAGGGCAGCAGATACTTGGTGGGGCGGGAAGAGCTCTCTGGGCAGAGGGAACAGCTGTGTACAGACTCCAGGAGGAGAGAGAATGAAGCAAATTCAAGGCACTGAAAGAAGGCCCGTGTGGCTGCAGCGTGGGGGGAGCTGTGGGCAGTGGGGCTGGGGAGATGGTCAGGGGAAAGACAGACAAGCTTGGGTCGTTGGGTATTTTAGATTTAGACTAAGTATAATGGGAGGCCCCGAAGAGGTTAAAATACCACTCTGGCTCCCAGGCAGAAAATACTTGAGGGGCGCCTGGGTGGCTCAGTCAGTGGGGCAACTGACTTTGGCTCGGGTCACGATCTCACGGTTCGTGAGTTTGAGCCCCGCGTCGGGCTCTGTGCGGACAGCTCGGAGCCTGGAGCCTGCTTTGGATTCTGTGTCTCCCTCTCCTTCTTCCCCTACCCCGCTGGCACTCTGTCTGTCTCTCTCTCAAAACGAAATAAATACTAAAAAAATATTTAAAAAAAGAAAATACCTGAAAAGGTCAGTAATAGGAGATGATTAGATTATTGTAGGAACCTAGATGAGAGTTGGCGGTAGCCTCCAGTAGAGTTCGGAGGGAACACGTAGAGAGAAGTGTGTGAATTGCAGATATATTCTGGAGGCAGAATCACTAATATTTGTAAAGAACTAGATGCTGAGTGTGAGAAAGAGGGAGATGTTGAGAATGACCGCCAGGTTTCTGGTATGCCCAGTTGGGTGGATGGAGATGCCTTGCCCTAAACGGTGACTACTGAGAGAGAAACAAATTATGGAGGGAGGACTAAGAGGTCTCTTTGGACCAAGTTAAGTTTGAGACATTCAACGGAGGTGGTAGACAGGAAGTCAGATAATATGCATCTGCAGCTTAGAAGAGAGTCTGTTACAAAAACTTGAATTAAGCTGTAAGTGGGTGATATTTAAAGCTGTGAAAACTGAGATCATCTAGGCAGTGAATGTATATGCGATAAGGAGAAACGAGGGCTTGGTACGGAAACTGGAGTGACACCAACTCTAGAGGCTAAATCATGGAGGAGCAGGCAGCAAATGAGGCTGAGGAGAGGCCAGAGATGCACAAGGCGGGACAAAGAGTGTGGTGCCATGGAGGCCAAGAAGAGGCCACCATAGACCAAAAGAATGTAGACCATTGGGTTAAACAATATGGCAGTCACCAAAGACCTTACTGAGAGCTGTGCTGCTGGAATGTGGAGCTTGCAAGCCGTATTGAAGTGGGCTGAAAACCAGGTACTTCTATTCTTGTAATATGTGGGCTTACTTACCCTAGAAAATCTTCCTGTATAGGGTACCTGGAAGGGTTGGTTGAAACATAAAAAAAAATTCTCCTTTAAGATGCCAAGCCGAGTGCCTAAGAAAATAAAGTAGGTCAGCAGGGTTGAAAGAACCCCCAAAGAGGTACTTTGAAACCTCAGAAACTTAACCGATTCTAAAGCTCTCATTGCTCTGGAGGCATTTGCCAGTCCTTATAACCAAGAACCTTTATTTTAGCAGCTGCCCAGGAAAGAGGCAGAGCTTCAGGACCTACAGAGGTAGAGAAATGGAAATGAAACTCCCAGATATGGTTGCAACTCTCAAAGGGTGACACGCTGAATGAAAAGATGGGGTAGGAAGAACCTGCTACCTGGTGAAAGGAGATGACAAAGTGTTATCTTCCTTCCTCCCTCCTTCCTTCCTTTCCTCCTTCCTTTCTTCCGTCCCTCCCTCCTTCCTCCCTTCCCTCCCTTCCTCTCCTCCTTCCTTCCTTCCCTCCCTCCTTCCTTCCTCCCTTCTCTCCCTTCCCTCCTTCCTTCCTTCCTCCCTCCCCTCCTTCCTTCTTCCTTCCTCCCTTCCTTCCCTCCCTGCCTCCTTGTTCCCTTCCTTCCTCCCTTCCTTCCCTCCCTCCTTCCTTCCTCCCCTCCTTCCTTCTTCCTTCCTTCCCTCCCTCCCCCCTTCCTTCCCTCCTTTCTTCCTTCCTTCCCTCCTTCCTTCCTTCCCTTCCTTCCTCCTTCCTTCCTCCCCTCCTTCCTTCCTTCCCTCCTTCCTTCCTTCCTCCTTCCCTCCCTCCTTCATTCCTTATTTATTTATTTAATATTTTAGAGGGAGACAGAGAGCACACAATGGGGGAGAGGGGCAGAGGGAGAAAGAGAGAAAGAGAATTTTAAGCAGGATCCATTCTCAGTATGGAGCCGAACATGTGGCTCAAGCCCACGACCCTGGGATCATGACCTGAGCTGAAATCAAGAGTCGGACGTTCAACCGAATGGGCCACCCAGGCGCCCCTAGAGTTCTCTTTCTTGACCTGGGGTCTGGGTGGGGAAAACTCCCCTAGAATGGAAAAATACTTTTCCTCTCACATGCGTTTGGGGTTCAAAATCGCACTACTCTGGTAATCTGGCTAGTCCTTGGGAGAGGAGTTAAATTACATTGTACAATTTGATAGTGTACAAAGACATCTGATAGAAACAAAGCAAATCCTCTTTGGGAGGACATCCACACAGGCATCCCAAGCCTCACCAGAGATGAGCTCACAGTCCCAAAATTACAAGACATGTGAAATGATGTTGGTCTGAGTTGGTAGAAAACAAGCTAGAATCAGATTATCAGGAATATTAAGAGTAGGAACCGTTAGTTATAGAATATCAAGTAAGTTTAGTGTTCAATGAATAAAAGGTAGAAAGAAAACAGGAAAGAACAGAATGTCTTCCAAAGAGGCTGGAAGGATTTGGAAAAGAACAAGATAATGCTTCTGGTGATTAAAGCTGTTAAGTATTGAGGGGGACCTGGGTGGCTCAGTTGGTCAAGCACTGGACTCTTGGTTTCGGCTCAGGTCATGATCTCTCGGTTCATGGGTTTGGGCACCACATGGGGCTCCATGCCATCAGCCCAGAGCCTGCTTGGGATTCTGTCTCTCTCCCTCCGCCCCTCTCCCACTCGTGTGTGTGCACTCCCCCCCCCCCAAAATAAATAAACTTTAAAAAAGTATTGAAATGGATACTTCAGTGACGGCTTAAACAGCAGACTAACTGCAACTGAATCAGAGAACTGAGAGGTAGACCCGGCATCACCCGGGAAGAAAGGGGAGGCGGGAGACATGGAGAGCCCAATGAGAGAGTCCATCACGTGTCCGCATGACGCGCATCGGTGGTGGGGAGGGCCTACTCCAAGGACATGCCTGAGAATCTTCCTGGGGTCATGAAACGAAAACCGCGCATCTTGCGGTTCAGAAATCACCGTGTACGATAAGATAAGGGAAAAGTTTATCCCTCGACACCTGGTGGCGGCATCGCAGGACGTGGAGGGCAGGGAAGATTTGCATCGCTGCCAGAAAGACAGGTGAGCGGGTCGGCCGGACTGCAGACCTCTCAACAGAAGCCGTGGAAAGCAGAGGCGGCGCGGAGGACCTTCAAGGCTGCAAAGAACAGAACCGTCGACCCCGAGGTGCCGACACCGCTAAGCCCCCAGGCAGGCACCGGGCCACGGAGGACGCAAAGGGACGCTTGGCAGCAGCGGACCCTGGCTGCGAGGCGTTTCTGAAGGACGTGCGTTAGGGCGGAGGCCCCCCGGAAGCTGCTCCTGGAGAGGAAGTAGCTCTGAGGTGCGAGGCCCTGGAGACCCAGGCGGTAGATGGTAGGTGTGCGGAAACGGTACTGACGAGGCGCAGTACCCTGCCCGCCTGCGCTGCCCCCCCCCCCCCCCCCCGCGAAACTACGACTCCCGTGGGGCTCTGCGCGCCGCGCAGGCGCCGTGGCATGCGTGGCCTGCGCGGCCGTTCTAGAACGCCGCGCCGAGGGCCCCGGCGCCATGTTGGGGCTGAGGGGAAGGCAGAGGAGCGCTTGAAGCGGCGGGAGCGGAGAGGGAGCGGGAGCGGGTTGGACCCGGGCCGGCAGGAGCCCCGCCCCTCCCGCCTCAGCGGATCATGACCCGGGCGGAGGTCGCGGTGGCGGGGGAAGTGGCGTGGCGGGGCCGGCGCTAGAGATGATGCCGTTTCCGGTGACGACCCCTGGATCACAACAGACCCCGCCGCCGCCCAAGCGCTGTGGCATCTCCTCCCCCGTCAGTTTAGCGGCCCCCAAGGAGACTGACTGCGTACTTACCCAGAAGCTAATCGAAACCCTGAAGCCCTTCGGGGTGTTTGAAGAGGAAGAGGAACTGCAGCGCAGGATTTTAATTTTGGAAAAATTAAATAATCTGGTAAAGGAATGGATACGGGAGATCAGTGAAAGCAAGAGCCTTCCGCAAGCTGTGATTGAAAACGTTGGCGGGAAAATCTTTACGTTCGGCTCTTACAGGTTAGGAGTACACACAAAAGGTGCCGATATCGATGCGTTGTGCGTTGCTCCAAGACATGTTGACCGAAGCGACTTTTTCACCTCGTTCTATGATAAATTGAAACTACACGAAGAAGTGAAAGATTTAAGGGCTGTTGAGGAGGCGTTTGTGCCAGTTATTAAACTGTGTTTTGATGGGATAGAGATTGATATTTTGTTTGCAAGGTTGGCGCTGCAGACCATTCCAGAAGATTTGGACCTGAGAGATGACAGTCTGCTTAAAAATTTAGATATTAGGTGCATAAGAAGCCTTAACGGTTGCCGGGTGACAGATGAGATTTTACATCTAGTACCCGACATTGACAACTTCAGGCTAACTCTGAGAGCTATCAAATTGTGGGCCAAATGCCACAATATCTATTCCAATATATTAGGTTTCCTAGGAGGTGTTTCCTGGGCCATGCTAGTGGCAAGAACTTGCCAGCTCTATCCAAATGCAATAGCATCGACTCTTGTACGTAAGTTTTTCTTGGTGTTTTCTGAATGGGAGTGGCCAAATCCAGTGCTACTGAAAGAGCCTGAAGAACAGAACCTTAATTTGCCTGTGTGGGACCCAAGAGTAAATCCCAGTGATAGGTACCATCTTATGCCCATAATCACACCAGCGTACCCACAGCAGAACTCCACATACAATGTGTCTGTTTCAACAAGGATGGTCATGATTGAGGAGTTTAAACAAGGGCTGGCCATTACACACGAAATTTTGCTGAGTAAGGCAGAGTGGTCCAAGCTTTTTGAAGCTCCAAGCTTCTTTCAAAAGTACAAGCATTATATTGTACTTCTAGCAAGTGCACCAACAGAGAAACAACATCTAGAATGGGTGGGCTTGGTGGAATCAAAAATCCGAATCCTGGTCGGGAGCTTGGAGAAGAATGAATTTATTACTCTGGCGCATGTGAATCCTCAGTCATTTCCGGCTCCTAAAGAAAATCCGGACAGGGAAGAATTTCGCACGATGTGGGTGATTGGGTTAGTGTTAAAAAAGCCGGAAAACTCTGACGTTCTCAGTATTGATCTCACCTATGATATCCAGTCTTTCACGGATACGGTTTATAGGCAAGCAATAAATACTAAGATGTTTGAGGTAGATATGAAAATTGCTGCAATGCATTTAAGAAGAAAGGAACTTCATCAACTACTACCTAATCAAGTGCTTCAGAAAAAGAAAACACATTCAGCGGAAGGTGTCACTTTGACAGCTTTGAATGACAACAGCCTTGACTTCTCTGTAGACAGTGAAGACGGCATGTCTGTGCCTTCACCTACGAGCATTATGAAGACCGGCCCAATGACTGGCAGCTGTCAGGGCAGAAACAGTCCTGCTCCTGCTATAATGGTGGCATCTGTGACCAATGTACAAGTTACTGAAGTCTCCTTCCAACAAGTGAATCCCAGTGAAAGCTTGGGTGCGTCGGGGGAAAGCATTCCTCAGACTGCCTCACAACCAGCCCTTTGTCCACCACCAAAGCCCACAGTTGCCAGAGTTGTTTCTTCTACACGTCTGGTAAATCATCCACCCAGGCCTTCAGGGAGCACTGCAACAAACATAGCTAATCCTATAGTGGGAGTCTAGCAGACATTCTCACCTCAGAAAGGACCAAAGAAACTAAAAGAAGAGGCACAATCTCCTAAAGAGACAGTATAACTCCACTAGAAACCATTCAGATAGTGGCTGGCCCATCTGGAAAACATCCAGTACAGAACTTTTCAGTATCTCTGCTCTTCCTGCAAATCCTGCTCCTGTTACCAAGAATTCAGTAAGACAGACTGAACTGACAAAAACAACCTCCAGGGTCCATAAACAATATCTGCCAACTCAACCTGTTGTCTTCAAATGCCACAGGAAGAGAATGAAGGATACCGAACGAGATTTGACTCAAAATAGATTTAGCCTTATTTGGTAACTTCCTTTACTTGGCTAATCTTGATCAGAAGTCCAGGTTAGTAGGTGAAGCTAGAACTGTTATTAATGTGTCAGCAGCAGTTGTAGTAACTATTTGAAAGGACTAGTGCCCATAAAGAGAAAAAAAAAACCAACCCCTTCAGCTGGCAACCCCATGCCTGACATCTGGACTGGATTTATGTTTGATGCATTGTCGGGGAAAATTTGCAATACAAATTGGTATCAGAATTCCTTATACTGACGATGCACTTTATGTATATTTCTATTAGAAAGTAGAACTAATTTTAAGTTTTCCAGCTTGATGAATTCTAGTTTTTTCCTGAAGAGTTTTCTTCATTATTAATCGTCAGATGGGATGCCGTTATGCAGTGTGTACTAAACTTCAGAACAAGTGTAAAAGTACATCCAATGCGGTCTCTGTGAGGTAGCCATAACCCTTTAAAAGTGAAATGTCAACGCATAGGGTATATATTTGACATTGAAGCAGTAGATAGTCTTTGGTTTTGCTGGGACACAATCAAGAAATGATATATTGGTTTTATCTGTACGATTGTTTTAGAGTGCATACAATCAGCAAACAGCAAATACAGTCTCAGAGCTAACAAAACTCCCTAGTCTCTTGCCCTTAATCATTTTTCCTCAAACAGAAAAGTTTTTTGCCTCTCCCCTCACCCCAACTCCGTTCTCTTTGCTTGTATGCACAAGGTATGCTTGTATGTAGATTCATGAAAATACCTGGAATGCTAGTATATTCTTAACCGTGATATGAAGCCAACAGTCCTGTGGCCTCATGGCACAAAACACTGGATTTTGGCTCCATGGCTAATATTTTACTAAAACTTTCCTAAAAGTAGCGAATTGGGAGACACGTTATTGGCCCTGGATGGCTCAAACGAGCACTACGTATGACAAATTTTGTATGCCCCACAGACTATCTGTTTGTGCTAAAGTTAATTTCCAATTTTAACATGTAAGCGAAAAGCCATTTCCCCCAAATATTTAAACCAATTTTTATTTTTAAAGGACTCACTAAAATTCATCAGTTAATTTTTACATGTTAAGATGTAAAAAATAATTTCTAGCAAGCACTTGACATCTAGTCAGCTTTCTGTTTTTGTTTTATTCTATAAGAGATTAGGAATACCTTCCTTAAATTAAAAAAAACAAAAGACCACTCATAATTAAGCAGCAGAACATCCATGTTTAGGAAACATGAATGGCCCAGATGTAGATGAATGGAAACGTAGTCGGCCTTAATCTGGACACAGTGAGCCTGACAGGTTTTCCAGTTAGCCTGTCCTGATTCCGGCCTCCCCCAGCCGTGTCCCTTTCTACCACACGTGCATTTTTCATACTCAACTATAATTTCTTACGCCCTTCCCCTGTCCTTCTAGATTCACTTTCCAAGGTTGGATTAGTCTTCCCTTTAGGCTCTGCAGTAATTGAGGATTTCTTTTCACCCTTACTTTGTGATGTCAAGTACACAGCGTTCCTGGTTTCCACGTCTGCCCTGTCAAGTCCTTTACCCTTCCGGCACACTAGGTCAGGTGGAGTGTGCACAGTAACTCTGTATTTCAGGTAGCTGTGGGGTCGGGTTGGAATTGCCAGGCACGAATTTAGTCTTGTCATTTTGTTAACACATAGGGGAAAAGTAGTTTATTAAGTGTTTCATGTAACTATAATTAACCAAGCTGGAAACTGGGAACTTTCTAGTTTTCATTACCTGAATATTGGACTAGTTTTTTTTTTTTTTCACATGATGTACGTAGTGTCTCATGATTGGAGTTTGCTTTGTTTTATAGCACCTGTACCCCTTGTATTTTTCGAGCACTATTTTGAAAACAGATGATGTATTTCTCCCATTAAAAACAATAAAAATAAATAGCAAAGAAGCAAGCAGAGGGGTTTAAATCTGACAGTTCAGATGCTCTTACATCGCTGCGGAGGAGGATAAAGACACTGAGGAGATTTTTTTACTTTTATTAAGGCTAGAATTGATGTTACAATGTGAGGGGAACATTTGAAAGAGTTAAAACTTCAGTAAGGTAAAAAATGGAGTGAAAAAACTTGAATCAAAAAAAGGCAGGAAAGGGGTGCCTGGGTGGCTCAGGCTCTTGATAATAGGCTCAGGTTGTGATCTCACGGTTGTGAGACTGAGCCCCGCATCAGGCTCTGAGTGGGGCCTACTTGGGATTCTCTCTCTCCTTCTCTCTCTGCCCCTCCCTGCGCTCTCTCTCTCTCTCTCTCCCTCTCCCTCTCCCTCTCTCTCAAAATAAACGTAAGCAAAAAAATGGGGACAGGGGAAAGAAAGGGGGAGGAGAAGTATAGAAAAAGATAGGTAAAAAGAATATAGTGTATAGTCTACGATGGTAGAAATGTAACCAAATAAATACACATCGCCGTATATAACAAACGGACCAAACTTTCTGACTAAAAAGGTCCGGATGCATGGGAAAACTGAGTGCAGCCCTGTGCTAGTTACGAGAGACACATCCAAAATATAAGACATAAAAGAGTGGGAAAAAAAATATGCTAACAACAAGAAACTGTTATAGTGATGATATCATCCAAACAGATTTCAGAGAAGTAATTACTAGGGACAAAAGTGACCACTGCTTTAATGATGCCGATACATTTAATTAGTAAGTAATGTACCAGGAAAATAGAGCAATTTAAAACTCATTTGCATCTGATAAATTAGCCTTAACATAAAGTAACATCACAAGCAAGGATTAGGAGAAATTGCCAAAAGTGTTGTTGTCTTAGATTTAAAAATGGCTCTTTCATTAATTGATACCAAGCAGACCAAAAAAGAAAACAAAAACCAAAAAAAAGAACTAGGGAAACCGTTCTGAACACAACAGAGGCTGGCAAGCTTTTCCTATAAAGGGCCAGAGAGTAAATATTTTCAGCTTTGGGAGGCCATATGGTCTCTGTCTCACCTACTTAACTCTGCCGTTGTGGCGTGAAAGCAGCCAGAGACAATACGTAAACAGATGGCCGGGGCTTGGATTTGTTACCCATCCCCCTGGCTGGCGTCTGTCATCCCTTATCTGTTGGACATTTATTCCAGCACCCTCCACCCAACAATTGGAAAGTGCATCTTACTCTCAAATAAACATTGGGATGTGTAAAAGTTACCCTCCTACTTGATCGGAAAGTAAGATTCAGCATATTGCAAATTACCGGATTCATAGAGCATGTTCTCTGACTACAAAACCGTTTTTTTTTTTATTCAATAACAAAAAGCATAGAGAAGAATTTCCTGAGGAAGACACACAAAAAGCTCAAACCACGAAGAGACGGGTGAATCTCTTTAATTGTATTAAATAATGAACAGTGATAAGTGAAAAATAGGCTAACACGGGAAGATTTTATAATATATACAACTGACAAATGATTACTGTCTGGAATAGATCAAGGATGCCAGGAACAAGCTGTTTAAGAAAATCAGCTCGATAAAACACGGGCAAAAAAGCACATAGCCGCCTCAGAAGAGGAGGTAGGAATAGACAGGAAGTACAAGATACCCCATCGCATTAGCAGTGAGGAAACATGAATTAAGAGCATAGAAGGTAGGTCTAGGGGCACCCGGGTGGCTCAGTTGGTTCAGCTCAGGTCACGATCTCTCGGTTCGTGAGTTTGAGCCTTGAGTCGGGCTCTGTGCTGACAGCTCAGAGGCTGGAGCCTGCTTCGGATTCTGTGTCTCCCTCTCCCTGCCCCTGCCGCCCCCCTGCCCAGAAATAAACAAAAAAAAAGAGAGTCTAACAACATCCAGGCTGTGGAGGAGGAGGAGGGGGGTGCTCCAAAGGTGCTGTGAGAGCCGGAAGTACCTTGTCCCCCTTGGGAGCCGTGGGAGACCATTTGGACTCATCTGGCACCATTGGCCGGCTTGCGTGCCTCTGCCACCATACTGTGGGGCACCGATGTGCTTCATTTTACTGGTC
Source organism: Panthera tigris (assembly GCF_018350195.1). Taxonomy (NCBI): domain Eukaryota; kingdom Metazoa; phylum Chordata; class Mammalia; order Carnivora; family Felidae; genus Panthera; species Panthera tigris. Next base: position 3,916,180 of record NC_056675.1, on the reverse strand, counting down.
CCCCGAGCCTTCGAGGAGCCATGCTGTGGGCCCCCTCTGCAGCTGCATGCAGAACTCTGCACCCCTCCACGTCACCTCCGGTGTGCATGAAAATGTCACGATCTGCGTATGTCATGGTGTCAGAGGAAGCCTTCTCCTGAAGACTCTGTCCCATGGGTCACCAGGGCACGAGTACAGGGGTGTCGGTATCAGCATTTTGTAATAGCTTTAGAGCTTGAAATAACCCAAAAACCAAAAACGGAGGGACGGATAGTGTTGTGTTCATGCAATAAACGGTACGGAGCTGCGAGTTTACATGAACCACAGCTACGTACATCAACATAGGTGTGTCTCGTACGGTTGAGGAAAAAAGCAAACGGCGGAGAAATAGTGTGATATAAGCAAAACAGAGCAGTGTAACTTGGGGTTACCAAAATGTGTGGTCTAACCATCAATGAAAAATAAGGGAATGTTGAGCGTAGAATCCAGAATAGGGGTTCCTTTTGGCGGGGTGAGAGCTGGGGAGCAGGCGGGGAGGCGTAGTTTCGAGAACACAGGGAGCCTGGAGGGGTTCCGCCTTTTTCAAGTTGGATGGTGGATGAAGTGGGGTGCATTTTATTATTAGTCTAAGTTATAAATGCTTTCATATAGGTGAAATCTTCCATGATCAAAAAACCGGTCCCAAGTGGGGTCTTGGCAGCCTCTGTATTAATTAGGAACTGCGTTTGGCCAGGTAACAGTCGCTGAACTCAATGCAGGTTTCTTTTCTTTGGCGATACAGCAGTGGTAGGTTCAGGGCCCATAGGGTGGCTTTCCAGGTCACCGGGGACCCGTGGCTCCTTCCGTGGCCAGCCCTCCCCGCCATTCCAGTTCACGCCTTCGGGCCGGAGGATCCCCTCAAATGCAGGATGCTTGCGGGGCCGCTGCCATCACATCTGCCTTTAGGGCAGGAAGGCAGGAAGAGGGGGCCAGGCAAAGGTGTCTCCGCAAACCGTGTGCTCCTTCCACGGCGCTTTCCTAGAAGTCCCAGCGGGAACATTCCCTCATCTCTCGCTGACTGCGCCTTAGCCGCATGGCCACGCCGGTCTGCAAGAGAGACCCGGAAAGGTGGTTTTTGTGACTGGGCACATTGCCTCGTCGTTCCTCACGTCATGCCGTTAGAAAGGCGGAAAGAATGGATACTGACAGGCAGTGATAGCCGACTCTTACACAGCCCTCAGATATATACAACTTCAAACACGTCCAAGCAGCTCAGGGATCCGAGACTTGAATGTGAATCAGAACTTGGGGGAGGCAGCTGATCTGGGATTTAGAGGAGGGCTGAAGCTTTAAATGCTCATACGAGAAAATAAAGACTGAAAACCAGTGAGCTACCTGCCTACTTGATTAGGTCAAAATATGTATCTAATGAACTCCGCGAGAGAAGACAGGAAACAATATAGAGCAGAACACATGCAGGAGAGAGGATCAATAAAATGAAAAGTGGTATCTTTGAAAAGACTACTCAAAACTGGCAAGACTGAGGAGGAAAAGTCAAGATGGGACATAAACAATCTCAGGTGTAAGAGGGGATAGCGACAATTACACTAGGGGTTTTTAAAAAAGGGGGCGCCTGGGTGGCTCAGGTCATGATTTCACGATTTGTGGGTTCCAGCCCTGCATTGGGCTCTGTGCTGACAGCTTGGAGCCTGGAACCTGCTTTGGATTCTGTGTGTGTGTCTCTCTCAAAAATATATTTGTTTTAAAAAAGGATCTTACAGATAGCTTTTTGCTAGTAAATTAAAAAACTTAACATGAAATGGGCAACCTCCTAGAAAAGATACAGCCTACCAGAACGCACTCAAGAAAGGCAAAAACTTGAACAGTCTCCTCGACAGTGTGTGTGAGCCATTCAAACGTGCACCCAAACCAGACAGAACCGTGAAAACACCAGCCCCGAAGGCTGTCCAGGCCAGTTCTTCCTCATGCTCAAGGACAGATTATTCCAACACTGCACCTCAGACTATTCCAAAGAACAGAAAAAGCAGCAGCAGTTTATGAAACCAAGAAAACCTTCGTATCAGAACCAGAGAAGGGAAGGACGGGAAACGAGGGAGGGCCTCCCGTAGGCTCTCTTGCGTGGCGAGCCCAGGGCTTTGATTTCTCGTGGTACCACGGTTCTCTTTCCCAGGAACCAGGTAGGGTTTTCCCAGACAAGAACAACTCCTGCCTCTGGGTTCTTTCCTTTCAGATTTTGGCCTAATGGTTTCTTTCGCTGTCGTTTATGGCTCATACGGCCAGTGTTGGTTGTTTTCAGTGGGAATGTTCAGCTGACTAGTCCTGATTAGACCGCTGGATTTTAGGGAACGAGCACTTCTCTTAACGCTAACAATACACTTGCTTTTAACTTTACATAAATGAGTTCACATGATGCAAACATTTTTTTCTTTACCATGGCGTTCTGCTCTCTGCCATATCAGTGCCTCTGCCGTTCTGACCCCTCCTGATGTTGTGTTGACATCCTAGTACGTGCATGTATTAGTTTTCTCTTGCCATATGATAAATTACCGCAAACACAGCAGCTTTAAACGACACACACTGCTCAGCTCACGGGTCAAGTCCGCGTGGCCTGGCTGGAGTCTCCGGGTATCGCAAGGTTGAATCCGAGGTGTCAGCCAGGCCGAGTTCTTGTCAGGAGGCTCAGCCTTACTGTTGGCAGAATTCAGCTCCTCGTGGTTAGAGGACTGGGGTTCTTGTCCCCCTGCTGGAAACCCTAACCACCCCCCTCCCCCCGCCTTCAGGCCAACAGCGTGGCATTGGCTACTCCCTTCCGCCAGTCTTTGACTTCCTCACCACTCGTAAAGGCTCATGTGCTTAAAGTAAGCCCACCTGGGTAATCTCCCTTTCACTGACCCCAAAGTGAACTGATTAATGAAACGAGTTACATCTGCAAAAACCTCTTTTGCCATAGAAAAACAAAGCCTCAACGGAGGCACGATGGCTTCCACCTTGACAGGTCCCTCCCACGCCCTGGGGAGGTGATTACATGAGGGCCCGGTCTCGGGGGGCTCATCCTGGGCAGGGCTGGCCAAGACCCACAGCTACATCTGTGGGCAAAACGCTCCAGCCATCTCCAGGCCCCACAGTCTCGTGCCGTTACGTATCCGTTCACGTCCAGATGCTCGTCATGTACAGAATCCGAGTCAGGTGTGGGGCGGGCGCCTGCGTATATCCATTAAGTGCGGCTCAGCTCTACCGCCGGAGGGCACAGTGCTCCCCACCCGCGGGCCGGTGGGACGGTTGGCTCCCCGCATGCAGTGGCCGGCCAGGTGCGGGACAAGAGTCGTGGCGTTCTGGGTCAGAAAGGGGGCAGTGGACGGCGAGAAGGAGTCGCTGGTGCAGGTGGAATTTGAAATGCGGCCAGGCGAGCCTGGCTGGGGGCCGTGGTGAGATTTCCAGGCCTGGGAACACTCTGCTGGCCGTCCTCTGGGCTCTGAGCCACTCTTCGCTTTTCCCGAAAGACGGGACTCTTCTGAGTGGCTTCTTCTGCCTGCTGCCTGTGGAGAGCCTCTCTCCGTGCCGGGCTCCCTCCGTCCCTGCTCCGAGCTGCTCGCTTCCGAGAACCTGCCGGCTGGGCCAGGCGTGGATTCCAGGGGCGGCCGGCCGTCAGACACGCCGCACCCAGGGACGCTCCTGAGATGGCCCTTCTCTCTTTGCAGCTTCTGCTGAGAGGTGAGGATGCCCTTAAGCTTCTCCAGGGCCCCTGATTTGGTTAAGAGAACCGACGAGCGGCACCCTTGGTCTCTTGAAAGGGTCTTCGCGTGGCCCGGCGCTCTGGCCTTCGGATCTTTCTGAGGCGCCAGGAGAGGGTTGAGCAGGACACCGGCCCCTCTCTCTGCGCCACCCTCAGACTCTTGGCCTCCTTTGTCGTCCGGAGACTGAGGATCTTCAGTCATCAGTCCGGGTTCCATTCTGATTCACAGCTCCTGGTGTTTCTCTCCCTCTTTGCCTCTTGGGACAGGTAACAGGAAAGCGGGTGGCATCTCCTGAGGGGTGTGCTCAGGCACATCAGTCACAAGTCCTGCTCCCGCATGACGGGCCCCCTTCCCGGGGTTTCCAGAAACACGCCCCCGTGTCCTTCTGAGCCTTTGCCACAGCCCCCTCGAAGTCCACACTCCCGTGACACACGATCCTGGTGTCTTCAAGGCGAGGTGCTCCTCACCTTTTTCCGGGCCCTGCCAACAAGCACACGTGTAGTGGCTTCAAACCACACCCTTTCAGTGTCTCACGGATTGAGTGTGTCGGGAGTCTGGCATGCGGTGGCTGGGCCCTCCGCTCACTGGGTGGCTGTGGTCCCTACAGGAGCACGGGGCCCCTCGATCCCACATGGTATTGGCAGCGTTTGGATCCTTGGGGTTGCAGGACTGAAGTCTCCATCTTGTCTCTGCCTTTCCTTCTTGTTCCGCTGTATGTGGACCGGGGCCCCTCCCAGCTCTGCAGCGTTCAAATCCTTGTCACACGTCAAATCTCTCTGATTTCTGTGACCAGCTGGAGAAAACTCTCTGCTTTGATGGCACTCGTGTGATTAGGTTGGGCCCCCTGGATTGTCTCTGTATGGTAAGATCAACCCGTCAGGAACCTTAATTACATCTGCAAAATCCCTTTGCCCTTGAACACAGTCATGGGAGTAATCCCAGGAAGCAGAGATCGTGGGGTGGGGGGCGGTCATTTGAGAATTCTGCCTACCATAGTGACCTTGTCTAGTTTGCCTGCGCTTGGGTAAGCCTGAGTACACCTACTCAAACGTGTACTCACACAGGCTTTGATCAAAGTTTGTTGTTTTAGAAGTGGGGCCACATCGTTTTCCTACCAAACTCCTTTGGGAGGTCTCTCCACATCTGTCAGAGTTCCCATTCACTCATTTTAGGGATTATGGAATATTCCATGGTGTGGATGGAGCGCTATGTATATTTTGGGATCATTAAGAACACTTTTGCAAAACCTATTGCCATATATAATGTATTAACGCCGAATGTGTTAATAATTGCAAGATGGCCAGTACCTACTTTCGACTAACCTAAAAATCAGTGTTAAATTGAACACCGTGCCTTAATAATTGCTTAGGATTCTTAGTTTTGTACTTCCCTGAAGAGCTCTCATAAACGTAAGGGTTTATTTAATCACGGACTTTGATCTCTCTTAGTTTCATGCATACATGAGAAGACAAACACGAGTGAAATAAATCCAGTGTCTAATTCCCCTTCTCCGCTCGGGCTGTCCGCGCCCACGTGCCCTCGGGAACACGCGGACGCACCCTTTCTGAGGAGAAGCCTCCGCTGTTAGCTCTGCGATTTTCTTCCCAGCCGTGGGCATGAAATTCTGCGAGTTCGCACACAGCAGCCAGCGGTCACGTTGGCTCTTCAAGTAATCCTTAAGTGACTGAAAGACTGTAGCGCCGCCCCCTGCCCCCTGCCCCGCCCCCGGAGGGAACAACAACCAAGTTTCCACCTCACGGCCGCCACCTGGCTGGCGTCCATATGAATGTGGGATGCTTTCCAGTTTCAAAGATGCAGATAACGTCGGGGATTTAAAATGTAGAGGACGGATGACGTATCCCCCCTGCGTGTGCGTGTTCATTCATTCCTTCCTTTAGTAGCTGCAACAGGATGCACATTGAACGTTTACTTTTCACCAAAGTCACATGGGTGCACAGCTTCCCGTCACTGATTTAAAAACAGCCAAGCCTCACGCCGGGCCCCAGCCTGCGCTTCTTCCCGATTTTTGCGATCCTCCGAGGGAATCGTTTTCATCTGTGAATGATTTTTTTTTTTTTTTTTGTCACTTATTTCCAAAGCTTAAAACAAGAAGCTTACCCTACAGTGACTTGATTTGTTAAATTTCGGGTGGAGCTAGGGATGTCCCACCATGGGGATGGGAATGGCCCTCGTTAAACCATCCAGCTCCGGTGGCCGGTGCTCTGGGTGCGCACGGGGCTGGGGCCAGATTAGGCAGCGGGGTGTACGTTGCTTCGGCCAGATGTGGCTTTTCACAACTGAAGGTGGGTCTGTACAAGGGTTACTTTTCCTGGCGGTCCGACCTTTAGTTTCTTGCAAGTGAATTACTGTTATCGTTGTTTGTTTTCTCTTTCTGTCCGTGCTTCTCACGAATCCAGTTTTCCCCAGCCCTCTGCCAATTGTCCTGCTTCAGGATGCTCAGCTATATGGTGTATTTTATCAATTCCAGCGTTTTTGGGGTCCGCTGCCTCGCTTCAGTCTGGGCTGGCTGCCCCTGAAGGCTGCTCTTAGCTGTCATTCCCTTGGCGTCTCTCTGGGGAAGGAGCCCCTGGTTTTCGCTGTCCCTTCCTCGTTCTAGGTCCCCCCCCCCCCCCCCACCTCCCGTCCTGGTGGAGTCTCTCCCCGGTGGCTTCCTGAGAAAGTGCGCCTGGGAATTAAAATTGTTCAAGACGCTGTATGTCTAAAAAGACCTTTATCCTACTTTAACGCGTGATTAATAGTTGATCTGGGTGTGGAGTTTTAGAATGAAAGCAGCTTTCTTCCTAGAAATTTGAAGGCGTTGGTCTGTTTCCAGTAACTTCCAGCGCCCCCCGGGGGAGCTGCTAGACGTCGTGCTTCCTCACCCCTCATGTTCAGTCGCTTTCTTCTCCTTCTGGAAACATCTCATTTCTCTATGCTGCTCCCTCCCAGCCTCGCTCTGAAGAGCCAGGCTGTGTGCCTTGGAAGGGGTGTGTTTCCACTCTGGTGTGAGTCTTGCCTTCTTATTTAAAAAAATTATGGTCGTATCCGTTACCATATTTATTCAAATTATACCCAATTGCGTATTTTGACCCTTCGTGCGTTTTTAACCTCTCTTGTGTGTTGGACTTCTAATGGGCCATTTTAATCTAAAAACTCAGGATCTGAAAAATTAAGAACTCCGTTCTGAAAAATTATGTTATTCCTTTGACGATTTCTTCGGGCTCTTCTGTTATTCAGGTTCTGGATCTATTTTTCTGATTTTTCGGTCTCCTAGTTTCTCTTCTTTGTCGTTTTGGTCTACTTGCAAAGCAGTTTCCTCAACTGCCTGTTCCAACCTGCGGGGTCAGCGTGGGGACCTGATTCCAGAGCAGTGGCGGGGGAGGGGGGTGAGCCCTTCTCTGGGGTCAGGATTCCTAATGGAAGGTTAAACCTGAGACCGCTCAGCTCTGGCACGAGGATCGCCTTCTCCGGCTGGACCCAGGGGATGCCCACCTGGCGGGCCTAGAGCAGAAAGTGGTCCCCGGGTCTTTCTTGTCTCTGTGTGCTATCTGTCACTGTGCGTGCCACGCGGTCCTCCCTGCAAAAGGGCTCAGCGCCATCTCGTCATGTCGGGGGAACCAGATAGGGCCTGGGGTTCAGAAAGTTCTTGCTTCTGCTGCCACACTGCTCTTGCTTTGCTGCAGTCCTGGGGGCTCTGTTTCTTTCTGTGAATAACAAATGGCTTAAGCATTTTATCCACTCGGTTACCCGTTATCTTAATGAGGCGATTCCTTCTAGAGAGGGGATGTTCTTTCCTGACCGAGGCTCGAATTAACGTGAGAAGGTCCAAGGTTTACCACAGAAACAGTCCTGTCAGTGCTTTAAAATGTCATTTCTCTCCACTTAGAAAAATGACATTCCCATTGTTGAAAATTTGGAAATAGGGAGTACAAAGAAGAGAACAGAAATCACCTAAAATGTCCCCTTACTATTCCAGTCTCTTCTTATTATTGGATTTCCTATGCAATTTAAATCAACCTACATCCACGTCCTCCGTTTTCTTTAACTTAGTATATTTATTCATATTATGAATATAATTTTTTCTTTTTTTAAGGTTTATTAGAATGCAAGTGGGGGAGGGTCAGAAAGGGAGAAGGGAGGAGAGAGAGAGAGAGAGAGAGAGAGAGAGAGAGAGAGAGAGAGAGAGAATGAATGAATCCCAAGCAGGCTCTGCACCGTCCATACAAAGCTTGATGCAGGACTTGAACTCATGAACTTTGAGATCATGACCTGAGCTGAAACCAAGAGTCGGACGCTTAACCGACTGAGCCACCCAGATGCCCCTATAAACATAATTTCTTTTAATGTTTATTTATTTTGAAAGAGGGAGTACACACACGTGAGTCGGGGAGGGACAGAGGGAGAGGGAGAGAGAATCCCAAGCAGGCTCCACACTGTCAGTGCAGAGCCCGTCTCGGGGCTCGAATCCACGAACCAGGAGATCATGACCTGAGCCAAAACCAGGAGTCGGACGCTTAACCAACTGAGCCACCCAGGCTCCCCTATGAACGTAATTTTTAATGCCATTTGAATGAGTACACCTGATCATTTCCCTATTGGATTTTAAGAATATTTCCCATTTTTTGGTGTATAAATAATGCTTATGTAAATAAACATCCTTGTACCTAAATGTTTGATTCCTTTTTTGATTATTTCTGTAGGACAGCAACTTAACAGTACCATTCCTTTCTGGAAGAATGGGGACATTTTAGATACTGATATATCTTTAATACTGGTGTAGTTGGCATATCTCGATAGCTTTTTTTATTTTTATTTTTTTATTAAAATGTTTTTAAAGGTCTTATTTATTTTTGAGAGAGAGAGAGCTAGAGACAGACAGCAAGCAAGCAGGGGAAGGACCAAGAGAGCGAAACACAGAATCCGAAGCAGGCTCCAGGCTCTGAGCTGTCAGCGCAGAGCCCGACGTGGGGCTCCAACCCACGAACCGTGAGATCATGACCTGAGCCAAAGCTGGACGCTTAACTGACTGAGCCACCCAGATGCCCCTCGATAGCTGTTTTTAAAACTGGGGGCAGATTGGTGCCACTTTCCGTCCCACCAGCAGGACGTCCATTTCCGTATCTTAGCCATCACCTGATTCCATCATTTGAAATACTGACTTGAAAGAGGGACGTCGTCTCTCCCTCCTGTAGGTTGTTTCCTGTAGTATTTGTGAGGCCGAACGGGTTTTAGGATGTTTATGAATGTTTATATTTCTCATTCTGTACCTGTCTCTGCTTTCCTCTTGATCGTGAAATACTTGAAGCCCACGAAAAGCAGATACAGAATAATACCGTGAACTATTTGTGTACCCACGACCCAGCTTAAGGAATGGGCTGCTCTGGACAGAGCCCCCCGGGGGACGTTGTTCCCTTTGAAGTTTTCCTGGGTACGTGGGGAGAAAGCTGGGGAGCTCGGGACATTTGCATTTTGCGTGGGAACCGGATCCCTGGGTCGCTTTCAGGAAGGAAGCGTTCTGGGCGGAGCTAAGGGGTGTGCTGTGGAGACGGCGCAGGGGCATGTGGAGGCTGCAGGGCCGGCGGTGGGTGCGGGTGGCGCTTGCCCGCCTCGGACAGCCTTCGAGTGACCAGGAGGGAGCCAGCAAGACTCCACTTGTCCCGGCAGCGCCCGGCTTTCAGAATCGCTGGCGTAGGTGGTTACCATGCGTGGTCTCTGCGCCGTGTTCCTGGTTCCTGGTGTCCCCAGTGTCTCCGGCCGGCCCCTCTGCCGGCCAAGCCGCGTCCCCTGCGCCCTAGAAACGCAAGGCGGTGTGGTCGTGAGGCCGCGGCCGGGTGCGTGTAGCTGCCGCTGTGAAAGGGCCCGCGTGCGGGAAAGGGCGTGGAGCGCGACTGCTGTAGGGTCAGTGGGAGGGAGATCGCGAAGCGAGCACGGCCGCTGAGCTATGCTCGTAGCGCCTGTGCTTCCCGCTTGCTTTTCTTGGGTGGACACGGATGGTCGCCTGCCCCAGGTCGCCCTGCCGCAGCCACCCACCCCCACCCCCGCAAGCCACCACTGTCCTGATTTCCTAATGCTCATCTGGTCCCTTTTCTCTGAGTGATAACACCCGCGTGTTTGCTCCTACACCACGGTTTCGCTTTACCTGTTTGGAGTATCGTTGGTCTTTGGGAAAAGGACTCCCTGAGACCCTTCCTCAGCTCTCGCACACGTCCTGAGCTCTCTACTGTGTCTGCCGAGATGCTCGTGTGGTTTGGTGTCTTATTCTATTGATTTGCTGTATTACAGTGATTGATTTACGTAGGTGAAATCAACCTTGTGCTCCTGGGATAAATCCCACGTGCTCTTGGTGTATCATCCTTTTCCTATCTTGCTGGATTTGGTTCGCCTGTGTCTTGTTGGAGACTTTCATGTGTTTTCTTGTGATGTCTTTCTTCGTTCTTTTATTGGACGTCACGACTCTGTGAACCGGATTCTTCAGTCAGTCCTAGAAAATTCTCAGCTCTTTTCTTGTCAGATGTTGCCTTTGTGCCATTCTTACACCTCTCTTCCTGGAGCTGTCTTTAAACCCGTCAGACCTTCTCACTCTGTCTCTTAGCCCCTTTCATATGTTTTCTCTTTCTTGTCTCTTTGCACCACTTCCTGGGTAATTTTTTCTGACTGGTCTTTGAGTTCATCACTTCTCCTTTCTGATATATTTCGTGTGTCTGATACATTACATGGAAGCGATAGTTTCTGTTACTGAATTTTTCATTTCTACAACTTGAAGTTTGTTCTTTTTGAAATCTGGCATCACTGTTTATAATTTACTGTTCTCTCCACTTATTTCAAGGTGTGTTTTACTTTTTTACACAGGGCAGGCGTGGTTGTATATTTTGTGTATGATAATCTCAACACCTGGGCTCCTTTTCTTGGAAGGACACTTGTCATTGAAATAGAGCACACAGACAGAAAAGTGCACAGATTGTAAGTATGCAGCTCAGTGAATCTTCAAAAAGTGAGTGGACCGTGCAGCAGGCACCCAGGTCAGGAGATGGGGCGCTCCTGGGACTCGAGCAGGGCTCCCTCCTGGTCCCTCCTGACCGTGAGGCACTGACCCAACTGTCTTGACTCCTAACACCAAAGTTGGGTTTTTCCTCTTTTTGTATTTCCTACAAATGGAATCCTGTAATATCTACCTTCTTGTGCTTGGCCTTATTATCACCTTTGAGAGATTCCCTGATTTTGTTGGTTATGGAAGAGTTCATGATCATTGCTGTATGCTATTGTGCATTCACATGAAAACACTCCAACTTGTGTCCCCATTCAGTTTTTGACGGACACTTGGGTGGGTTCCAGTTGGGGCTCAGTAGGAATCACGCTGCCGTGAACGTACTTGGGACTGTCTTGTGGTGACGCGTGCATTTCTGCCAAGCGCACAACTGGGGGTACAGTCGATGGGCCAGTGAGTGTGCATATGTGCTCGTGTAGGAGATACTGCTAACCGTTTCTCCTCTAAGTGCGTGTGCCTGTTGACACGCCCACCACCAGTGTGTAAGAGTTGCGACTTCCGTTTTCGCTCTCACACTTGGTGCTGCCTGTCTTTTCACTATGGCCCCTCTCACGGTTGTGTAGCAGTTATTTGTGGTTTTAGTTTGCGTATCTGATGATGAGTGAGGCGAATCACGTTCTCGTATGTTTAAACACCGTTTCGGATGTTCTTTGCGGCATCTGTTCGAAGCTCTCGCGTGCTTCTCTGCTGGGTGGTCTGTCCCGTTCCTAGTGATTTTGGGGACGGGCCCTTTTCCTGAGGGCTGTACCACAAATATCCCCTCCTACGCTGCAATTGGCCTTCACACGTTTTGAAGAGAAGTTCTTAATACGATGACTGGGCCAGTCAGCGAAGCAGAAACCACACCAGTTGGTGATGGGAACTCAGGCTGCGCCGTCCTGTGATGTCACCTCCAGTTCCCACCGGGCCCCAGTAACGGGTCAGGAGATGTTTCTAAAGGAAAGCGGAAGGTGCGCTCCAAACCGCTGAGGCTGGCCCCGGGCCCGTTGGCGCAGTCCGGGGGTATCGGCTCCCCGGGGCCAGAGCAGCGTGCCCGCAGCCCAGACTTGCTGCCCGTCTTACTCTTGCTCTGGGTGCCACTCAAATTTGGCACCCGTGGGCTCAGTAGTGCGCTGAGGGGTCACCGGGGTAGCGGTTCAGGGAAAGAGGCCCCCAGGTGGAGCTTGTAGGTTCCTAGAGCCGGGGAAAGCCAGTCTCTTCAGACACAGCAGGACAGGCCGCTCCTCTTGGCAAGTAAGGCTCAGCTTGGATCAGGGGTTCAAGTGGCACAGCTTTGTCGGAGCCCATCCTGATGGCACTGTTCCAGGGTTTAGGGTCCTGCTCTTTCCCCATCAGGGCAAGTTTTTCCCAAACTTTCACCTGGGGAACTTGCTGAGGCTGTGAATTCAGTTTTCACTGTTATTCAGCAAGCCACACAGTTAAATTTTAGACCTGATTTTTCGGTTGACCCCGTGTATGCAAGAGTCAAATTATTTTAGGGTCCCTCTAGACACTTCCTTGTTCTCTGACCAGTGCAAGTATCACACTTGAAGAGTTGCACTGTCAGTGTCTGTAACCTCTGCAGTGCACCCAGAAGCATCTGTGGGTGGTCTTCCCTTTGTGAGCAGCGCCTTCCCCCCATGTAAGAAATCTCTGTGTGCCCGAGGCCGTGAAGATCTGTTCCTGTGTTTTCTTTTAAATTCTTCATTGTTCTATCTCCACGGCTAGATCTATAGTCCATCTGGAGTTAATTTTTGTGAATGGTGTGAGGTAGGGGTCATGATTTTTTTTTTTTTTTTTTTTTTTTTTTCCATATGGAGATGCATTTGACCCGGTATCATTTACTGAGAAGACCATCCTTTCTGCGTATGTGAGATTCTGTTCCAGGACTCTCGTTTCTGTTCCAATGGTCTACTGTCCTTATAGCACCACCACATTCTCTCAGTTACTGTAGCTTAGAATAGGCTGTTATCTGATAGTTCGAGTCTTCCCGCATCACAATTGATCTTCAAGGTTACCTTATACCCTTTGCATTGCCGTATACACTTATCAATTTGTACACACACATCTGCTGAGACCCTTCCAATGTGGGATCGCATTGAGTTTATACATCAGTTTAGAGAGGACGGATACCTTTACAGTCCATCAACTTGGTGTATCCTTCTATTCATTAGGTCTTTAATTTCTGTCCATGGCGTTTTGTAGTTATCAGTGTTGGGGTCCTGCACATCTTGGGTAGACTTGTTCCTTCGTTGTTTCGTGTTTCTTGACACGATTATAAATAGCACCATTACTTTGACATACCCTTTTCTCACTGTTTCTCCCACACGAAAATGGTGAACGTGCACACTCACCATGTCTAGTCACCTTGCTAAATTCACTTGTTAGTTCTGATTGCTTGTCCATAGAGTGTTTTGCAGTGTCTTTTATTTATTTAATGTTTATTTAGTTTTGAGAGAGAGAGCGACCCACACAGAGTACGAGTTGGGAAGGGGCAGAGAGAGAGGGAGACACAGAATCTGAAGCAGGCTCTGGGCTCTGAGCTGATAGCACAGAGCCCAGTGCAGGGCTTGAACTCACGAACCGCGAGATCATGACCTGAGCCAAAGTCGGACACTTAACCGACTGAGCCATCCAGGTGCCCCTCTTTTGAGATCTCTATAAACACAGTCAAATTGTGTGCAAAATAATTATAATCTTATTTCTTTCTTTTCAATTCTTGGACTTTCATTTGTTTTTCTTGCCTTAATTGTACTGGCCAGGACCTCCAGTCCAACGTTGAATGGAGGTGGTCATAGCAAGCATCCCCGTCTTATTCCCAAGGGGGTGGTGCTCCATGTACATTTGGTTTAGAATTTTCTTTGCCAGTAGTCAGACTGGTCCTGTAAAGCTAGGCTAACATATTCCCATCCACCCGCAGTCCCTTTATAGGGTTTGACGAAGTGGAATTAAATGCAAAATGCCCAGAGTAAGGCTGGCCAGGCAGTAGACAGGTGCTCACCAAATTATCTGTAAGTAGTTCTTTTTTGTGCATTTCGAATACAAAAAACTTCACGTTAACTTCAAGGATTGCTTGGTAACTCAGAGCGCTCCATTCTGTGTCTTTGCTAAAGTAGAAAAGGGTGTTGCAGTTAAAACGGACTTGCTCGAGGCAGGTGTCCCTCTGCATTTTGCAGCAGCTGCTGGAGAGTGTATTCAGCAGTGTATGCCCAACTTACTAGAGATCACTTAAAAGTAGTCAAATTGCCCCAATTCTAATAAAATTCCCTTACGCAGGACCATTCCGTTGCCCCATCAGTCTTTAGTCATCGATCAAAACCACATCCGAGAGACCACCAGCCCTGCGCACGCGCGGTGGGTGTAGGCAACACAGATTTTCCAAGTTGTACGTATCGTTTCAAACTCTGAGTCCCGGAGGGAAGAGCAAACAGGATTCCGAGGTAAAAAGCTACAGGTTAAATTTATTGTCCTAAACTTAGTGACGTTCAGGAAAGAGCTGTGTTTTTCTTTCCAGTGCTGTCCTGGAGCCAGCATCCAGCCCGTGGCCGGAGCTCCGGTGACAGCTACCAACTGTTTTCAAAATTAATTTTGCCACCCCTGGTATGCACAGAGTCCTGTCCTCTCCACCGGCAGAGGGGACGTCTGCACCAACCCGACGTGGAGGGAAGAGGGGCTGCATTTAAAAGAGTTTGCGGCCCAGGGTGTACCCCACGCCGCTTCCTCCCCTGCCCAGATGGCTGCCTCACCCAGGAACGTCTGATCCAGGGGATGAGGAAACCACGGATTCCTGTCCTGCAGAGCCACCTGCTTGTGGGTTTAGTTCTGGGCAGGTGAGGGAGCTAGCTAGGGCCAGCGGCCAGGAAAGGGACGCGCGGAGCTCCTTTCTGTCACCGCGTCCATTGTGGCCGATCTCTACCTTCTCTCACTGTCCCTATCACGGCCACACCTCCTGCAGGTTAGGAGCCCCTTCCCAGTTCCCGGGTCAGAGCGAAGGGTTCAGGAGACGCACAGTGGACTCTGTGTGTCCCATCAGGGCCCGCGATTGCCTTGTGATTCCTGTCGTTTCAGAATGTCCTCGCGTTGATTTGTCCTCTTAAAATGAGGAAAGTAGTCGCTTGGCTTCTGAGTCTGGTGCCTGTGTGCATTAACGAGTGTTGGGAGGCACCATGGTTCCCGCGTGTGTCCTGGGGAGGGGGGCGGGGCAAGGTGGTCCCGCGTGTGTCCGGCAGAGGTGCAGGAGGCCTCCGCAGGCGGGTTACCCGGACCCCTGCTTCCACTTCTCTTGGGCCGTGTTTCTGCTTTTTCACCAGAGCAGCTATGTAAGGGTGGAACGGGGAGCCCCATATCTGCCACCTTTCTGGGAGCTGACAAACACTTACCTAGAGAAAAGAATTAGAAATCCGAAACTCAAGTTAAATGGGTAGGTACTCAAGTAAGTTTAGCAAGCGCTCGGCGCATTTCTGCACAAGGGGCTTTGTCTGGGGACGGTGGAGGGGGAGTGCCTTCCCAGCAGTGGTCCAGAACCTTCTGGGCTCTTTTACAAAGTACAGACTCCTGGGTGTCCCTCAGACCTCTGGAATCAGGCCAGAACCTCTGGCCCCACTGAGCTCAGTTGCACCGTAGCAGGAACACGTGTGGATCGGCACGCCCGGCCCATCGCGGGGGGGGTGTGGTGGCAGATGGGGTCTATTCTGGCCCGCCAGCCTTGGAGGGCATCTCCTTCACCCGTGGGCACGGCCTGGCACTCTTGTGGGATGAATAGCTTCCACCTAGAGTACCGTGCTGTGACGGGCATGGACCCCATTGCCCGTCTGTTTCATTAGATCTCCTCTGCTGAGTGAAATCCCCGCCTGGAGGTGGTGGGGCTGCTGGGATGGCCTTGCTGGTGGCAGAGACCCCAGCCATCCCCCACCCCCACCCCCCATCAGGCTGCAGACCCGGCCGGCCTCTGCACCACAGGCTCCTTCCTCTCTGCTTCTCGGCCACATCACACCTGGCCCGAGCACCCTGCAAACGCCCACGCTGTGCAGGCCAGATCCACGCCACGCGTGCCTTTGAAGGTTTCTGGGGTACGTTTGCAAGGACTCTGCCCAGCTGTGTGCCACCTGTCACCCTCCACCCAGAAGTGAGGGCCTTCTTTCCAAGTTGGGCAGATCTGTCCTGGTTTTGCATAGTGCTCAGATGCCTGGATCTGATGATGGCAAAGCTGAACTAAAATCAGCTGGCAGCAGGGGAAGGTGACTGTCCCTGTGAGCACTCTGGGAGCCACAGGCCTCCTCGGAGCCTCTCGCTGGGGACAGTGCTGGTCTTCACCTCTAGTGGCCTTGTGAGGATGGGGCCAAGCCCGGAACTGCACCTAGGGCCACAAGGGGGCGGTGGTCATGTGCCTGGTGGGGGGGGGGGGGTGCCTGCAAGGTGTTTATGATTCTAAAAGTATAAAGAATGATGTAACTGACGCCCAGAATTGACGTACAATTTATTCATGTTGACTTGGAGTTTTCTTATATAAAAGACACGGCATATATACAAAGTTATATATAAAAATACACTCCGAGCCATTATGTTCTTTGTATTATATATATCCCCAGGCTCATTCCGTCCCCACCTATGACAGCCATTTCTCGAATTGACTGTGGGTCTTTTCTTTAAAAAAATTGTTTTTAAATGTTTATTTTTGAGAGAGAGAGACACAGCAGGAGTCGGGAAGGGGCAGAGAGAGAGGGAGGCACAGAATCCGAAGTAGGTTCCAGGCTCTGAGCTGTCAGCACAGAGCCCGACGCAGGGCATGAACTCCGAAATCGTGAGATCGTGGCCTGACCCGAAGTCAGATGCTTAAGTAACTGAGCCACCCAGGCGCCCCACCCTCCATTTTTTTCTAAAGTTTATTTTGAGACAGAGCAAGCGGGGAGCAGAGAGAGGAAGAGGGAGAATCCCAAGCAGGCTCCAGTCTGTTATCGCAGAGCTGGTTGTGGGGCTCAATCTTATGAACTGAGACATCGTGACCCAAACCGAAGTTGGACGCTCAATGGACCTACCTGCCCAGGTGTCCCTTCAATGATGTTTTATGTGCTTTTTAAGTGTGTAAAGAAATGGCCTCGTACCTTAAGTGTTAAACTGTTTTTCCACCCACCTCGGGTGCATACTTGGCTCCCGCTTTTCCCCCGTGGCACCTTCATCCTGTGAACACATAGCTCCCACGGAGGTCGTGTGGCCTGTCCAGTGGCCGTCCTTGCACAGATGTCCATGCACGTGCGAGGGTTCTCCTGGTCGTGCCGTGAGCACGGCGTGTGTGGGGTCGTGTCGGGGTCGCGTCCGCGCAGGTGCGAGGGTCCTCCCGGCCATGGGCGCTTCACCCCTGACAGACTCCGAGCCGGCGTTCCTCAGCCCCCACCCTTCAACACTCCTGTGGCCGCCCCCGGAGCCAGTGAGGAGACCCGGAGGCCAGACCTCGCTGCAGTATTTGAAACTGCCCAGGAGGGTCTGTGTGCAGGCGGACAGTGGAGGGGGAGTGCCTTGGCAGCAGTGGTCCAGAACCTTGTGGGCGCTTTTACAGAGTACAGACTCCTGGGTGTCCCTCAGACCTCTGGAATCGGGCCAGAACCTCTGGCCCCACTGAGCTCAGTTGCACCTAGCAGGAAGCGCTCCCTTCTGCAGCGAGGCCAGGGAAGCCGGCCCTGGGCCCTGGGCTGTCGACCCTAACCCTGGATGGAGGAAGAGCTTGGCGGCTGCATCATTTCGGATTGGTTTTTAAACGTTTCTTCTTCCGAGCATGGCCCGCGGTTGTGCGAGTGCTGCCACAAGCCCTGGGGTCTGTGGTGCTAAGAGGAGCAGGGGGGCAGGGCAGGTGGGGGGAGGAGCTGGCTTCCACCGGTGCCCACCAGCCCCCCCGCCCCTGTGCTCCCTGCCCCTCCTGGCCCCCAGGTCCTTCTGCCCCTCCCACCCCCCTGCCTCCCCCCCCCCCCCCCCCCCCCCCCCCCCCCCCGCCTCCTCCCCTGCCTCTCTCCCCCTCTGCCCTCCCTGTCTCCTCCGGCCTGCTCTCCCCATCCCCGCCTGCCCCCCTGACCCGCTTCTCCCCCGCTCCCCCGCCCCACCTCCCCCTCTGCCCGACCGCTCTTGCCTGCCAGTCGCTGGCTCTGCAGCAGGCACGGAGGAGCAGCGGGCGCCGGGCGGACGGCCTCGCACTGCGGCTCCGGCTGCACCGCCGGCTTGGCCTCCCGCAGACCCGGCCTCTTGCGGGTGCAGAGAAGCAGGCTGCGTCCTGGAAGGGCCGCTCTCGGGTAAGGCGGCACCCTCGCTCCGGCCGGCCTGCCTCACTTCCTGGGGCTCCGCCTGGTGTGCCTGGAACGTTGTAGGAAGGCAGGCTCCAAGTGGGGGCGGGTGGGCTGTGGGGGGGGGGGGGAGTCGGGAGAGGGCTCAGAAAGAAAGCGCCGGGGTCAGCTCTGCTCACTGGCCTCCTGGGCTCCAGTTGGTTTCTCAGCTTTCCAGCAGCGTTCCTTGCGAGTGCCTCCTGTGTGTAGAAGAGTCTTTGGTGGCAGAGGGGGCGCAGGTGCACGAGTGAGTGTGTGGGCACGTGCGTGTGTTTGCACGCATGTTTGTGTGCATGTGTGTGCTTTCGGACCTGGCCGTGTCAGGGGCGGGGGTAGCCTCGGAAAGGAGCAGCCATGCTGCTCTACACAGAGACCAGCCAGCTCAGGGGACTGGGGGGTCGAGGGCACACAGACTGCTTCCTCCTTGTAAACTGGGGGGGGGGGGGGGGAGGAGGTTGTGAATATTTCTTGTCTCAACTAATCACAGCACACACTCCGGTGCACATGCACCGTCTCCTCGCGCGCACGTAGGCAGCCCCCGCGCACGCAACCCCCCCCAGTGCCTTCCCCCACTCCGCACACACGCACGTGCCCTCCCCCCTCCGCACACACGCACGTGCCCTCCCCCCCCCGCACACACGCACGCGCCCTCCCTGCACACACACGCACTCACCCTCCCCCCACACACGCCCTCCCCCCACCGCATACACCAGCACGTGCCCTCCCCCCCCACACACGCATGCACCTTCCCCCCTGCATGCGCCCTCTCCCTACAGCACGCACGCGCTTTCCGTCCCCCCCGCACACGCACGCGCCCTCCCCCACGCACGCGCCCTCCCCCACGCATGCACAAGCTCTCCTTTCCCTGCACACACGCACGCGCCCTCCGTCCCCCGCACACGCGCCCTCCGTCCCCTGCACACGCGCCCTCCCCCTGCACACACACGCAGGAGCCCTCCCCCCCAACGCCCTCCCCCCACGCACGCACCCTCCCCCTACCGCACGCAGCGCCCTCCCCCCCCCCGCACACACGCACGCGCCCTCCCTGCACACACACACACACACACACGCACTCACCCTCCCCCCCACACGCCCTCCCCCCCCACACGCGCCCTCCCCCCCCACACGCGCCCTCCCCCCACTGCACACACCAGCACGTGCCCTCCCCCCCACACGCATGCGCCTTCCCCCCTGCATGCGCCCTCTCCCTACAGCACGCACGCGCTGTCTGTCCCCCCCGCACACGCACGCGCCCTCCCCCCCACGCACGCGCCCTCCCACTACCGCACAAGCTCTCCTTTCCCTGCACACACGCACGCGCCCTCCGTCCCCCGCACGCGCCCTCCGTCCCCCGCACGCGCCCTCCCCCCCCGCACACGCGCCCTCCCCCCCCCCGCACACACGCACGTGCCCTCCCCCCCCGCATACACGCCCTCCCCCACACACACTCCCTCCCCCCCGCACACAGCCCTCCCTCCCCGCACACAGCCCTGCCCCCACACACACGCCCTCCCCCCCCACACTCCCCTCCCGCACACGCGCCCTCCTCTCCTGCACATGCACGCGCCTTCTGCCCCGCACGCGTCTCCCCCCCCCCCCCCCCCCCGCGCACACACGCCCACGCACCCTACCCCCTGCACACACGCCCTCCCTCCCGCACGTGCCCTCCCCCCACACACCCGCACACGCCCTCCCTCCCGCACGTGCCCTCCCCCCCGCACACATACACACACACACACAGAGGCATCCCCCCATACACACACACCCGCAGGAGCCTGGCCGTACACACACACACACACACACACACACACACACACACACACACACACACGGGTGACCTGGCAGGGCTTTAGGGACAAGCCCCTAGGTGGCCCAGGGGAAGTGAAGGTGGCAGTGGGTTTGGCGTCCTGAGGGGAGGGCTGCCGGGTGGCTGATCCAGGTGGGTCACTGGGTTCCCATGGGCGTCTCTAGACATGGACGGCCGGCCCGTCTTCTCTCGGGGAGACTCGGAGGTGCCCCGGCCCCACGAGTCTCGCGGTCTCCTCTGTAGCAGTTGACAAAACAGCGACTGACCAGCGTTAAGAAGGGGACCCAGGACGTCTGATTGCAGAAGGGCCCGGAGGCTCCGTTTACCTAACCGTGTTGCTTCCGTTTCAGGGATAAACGCCCAAGCCCGGAGGCTGCAGCGGAGCCGCGCCAAGGGGACCCCGGCCCTGGCTTCGGGCGCCGCCCAGAGCCCCCCCACATCCCGGCTGCGCCGCACCGTCAGCGAGACCAGCCTGAGCTCGGCCACCGCCCAGGGCGCCGAGGACCGTGGCCCGGACGCCATGCGCTACTCCCTGTACGAGTCGCCCCACCTGCTGCTTCTGCAGGGCTACAGCCAGCAGCATGTGAGCCACCCCCCGCAGCCCCGCCGCCCTGAGCTGACCGAGCGCCCGCCGGGCGTCGTCGCGGCGGACGGCCTCCTCGCCGTTAGCTGCGTCAGCTGGGAGCTCCTGCGGCTCCGGGCGCTCGGGTGCTGAGGAGGCTGGAGAAACGGGGTGGCGGGGACCACCACGCAGGGCCGTCCTGGATTCTGGGGGAAGTGGAGGCTTCCTCTGTGCTGTGTTTCCAGAGCATTCTGTGTCCGGGCTCCAGGAGGAAGCTGTGGGGGAGAGGGCTCACCCGGTGCCGGGCCTCTCGGTACTGCTTGTCTGCCCCCTTCCGTGTGTGTTTCGGGCCGTGCCCTGCCGTGCCTTTGGGGTCCCCGACACGGGTCTGCCCACTTGTCCAGACGACGGTGGCTGCTTGGCCAACAGCTGTTGTGGCGGACAGCCTCGACTGTACCGCGAGAAGCTTTCCCCGAGGAGGCAGGGAGATGAGCCACCTGTCCCCGGCCCGCATGTCCCACCACTTCTGTGGGAGCCCTGGCCGGAGGGGTGTGGCCCTCCGAGGTTCCTCGTCCCCGCTCCGCACCGTAGGCTCTCCCTTCCTGCTCTCTGGCTCATGCCGATTTGCCCGGCTCCGTCCCGGTGCCCGCCGTGCAGCGGTGGGGCTGGCGGCGCTCAGGTCTTAGCGACCCCAAACCGGGCCTCGCGCTGTGCCAGCAATAGGAATTGACGAGAGGCCAGACGAAGGTTCCGGGGGAGGCTTTCCCGGGGCGTGTGCTCCAGCACGAGGGCGGCAGCTCAGAGGAAGGAGTCCTCTGCTGACTCTGCACCTAGAGGTCGGGGAAGAGTTTCCTCGAGAAACAGGTGGGGAGAGAGGGTGGCCGTGAAGCTTTAGAGGCGAGGGTTTTCTTGGCACCCGTGTACTTCGCGGTCGTGCCTTTGTGCACGCTGTATGTTAAGTCTCCGTCCTGCCTGTGATTTTCAGCTTGTGAGCGAGGGGAAGGTAAGTTGGGGGCACGCCTGGTGGGCCCCGCGCACACGCAGGCCAGCGTCGGGGGCCCATCGTGGCACACACCAGCACGGGCCGGATGTCGTGAGCGCCTTGGGGCGCCGGCCCCTCCTTGAGGTTGGTGTCCTCCGTTCTGCACTCCTGTAAGGCACGTTGCTGTAGGAGACACGGACTCCTACGTTTTCTCTTGGGGAGTTTTTCTTACGGTAGCGTCGCATCAGGTTCCGGGAGAGGCTACAGTCCTGTCCCTGTTCTGTCTCGTGAGAAGTCGTGGGCCTTCACGAAGCCGGGGCCGCAGAGGAGGGTGCTGGCGCACAGCTCGGCACAGGTCACGCCGGGGCCTGGCGGCACGTGGCTGTGCCTCTAAGCCAGTGTCAGTGCCCAGCTCGGCCCCGTCTGGCCTCTGGCATCTCGCAGCTGGAGTCCTCCCGGGGTGTCCGGTGTGCCCTGGAGGCTGCCCCGGGAAGCCCTCCTCCCGCGGGGACCGTGGGTGCCCAGTGGGGGGCGGGCGGGTGGCAGGCAGCAGGTTAGGAAGGGCTCCGGGGCAGGGGGGCCCAGGATGGCGAGCTGGCCACCTGGAGCCGGGCCACCTTTTCGTTTCTTCCCCCTAGGGGTTTGCCCGAGGTGGTGTCCCGCCCTTGAAGTCTTGCGTTTGTTTCAGGACAGCCTGGTGTACCTGCTCAACCGGGAGCAGCACACGGTGGGCCAGAGGACCCCTTCCAGCAAGCCCAGCGTCAGCCTCTCGGCCCCGGACATCCTGCCCTTGCACTGCACCATCCGCAGGCACCGGCCTCCGGGCCCAGAGAGGCCAGGGAACAGGCTGGTCCTGGAGCCCGTCCCCGGGGCGCCCGTGTCCGTCAACTTCTCGGAGGTGGGGGGCCGGGCCGTGGTGCTGCGCCACGGGGACCTGCTCTCCCTCGGCCTCTACTACCTGCTGCTGTTCAAGGACCCGGCGCAAGCCCAGCCCCTGCCCGCCCAGGCCCTGGCCCGGCTGCGGGCTGGGCCGCGAAGCTGCAGGATGTGCGGGGCCGCGCTCCGGGCCCGGGGCACCCCCCGCTCCGACTCCACGCACGCCGCCTTCCCCCGGCCGAGGCCGCTGCACCTGGAGTTCGAGCCCGAGGTGGAGGACGCGCTGCTGCAGAGGATCATGACGCTGGTCGAGCCTGGCGGGGACGGCCACAAGCTGGCCCCCGCCTTCCTCCTCTGCCTCTGCGTCCAGCACTCTGCTACCCGCCTGGAGCCCGGCTCATTTGGGCCGCTCCTGCTCAAGATGGCCAAGGCAATCCGAGAGACGGTCTGGGTCAGTCACGGGGCTGCCTTTTGCTGTGGTCGGGGGGCCCGTTGGCTGGGGGCGGAGCTGGGTGTGGGCTGTGGGTGCCTGGGGGATGTCACGAGTCCCTCCTCTGACCGAAGGCCAGCTTTACTGCCTGTCCACACCTAGGGAGCCCGGAGCATCCCACTGTGGCATTTTGTCCTTGGGGCAGGCGGGGGGCGGGGGGGAGGCGGGGGCTGGCCACGGCATCGTGCCCTCTGGTCCCACGTCCGTCCCCCAGGCCCAGCCCAGCCGTGACGTGCCCCTGAGCCCTGGATACCCATTAGGCCTGAGTGACCTGTGTTGTTTGCCTAGGGCAGTTCGGGCCTCGGCCAGCCCTCGGCTATGGAGCCCTTGTCAGCTCGGGGCTGGGGGCCCGGGGCGGGTCGACTCTTGTACACCGAAAAGCTTGACTCCCTTAGGGTCTCGAGACCACCCACCTTTGGGCAGAGGTGTGGGGCCAGCCTGTGCCCTGTCGGAGGCTGGTTCACATCCCTGGGCTCTGCCCGCCGCCTGCCAGTGGCTCCCCTGCCCTCACGGAGGCGGCTCCGGGCACTGCCAGGCATCCCTGCAGGCCCAGGGCAAGCGCTGCTGCGGGTGGCCTGGGTCCAGAACTCAGGGCCCCTCACCTCTTCCTGCCCCTCCAGGACCCAAAGCCTGACCGGTAGTTACACACGGTCTCCCAAAGAGACGCCCGTATATCTTGGCCCAGCTCACTCTGGCTCTGCAGAAACTGGATAGATATTTCAGATTAAAATGCACGTTTAAAATAATTGAAACCTTTTAAAAGCAAAAGCCAACATGGGCTGTCACCTCCCAAGGTTTGTACAAGTAATCCCCGTGCATTGTGGCTATCCGAGGCCACCTCTGACGGTTCCCATGTGGATTGATGTTGGTATGGCCCTGGTGTGGTCGCTTCCCTCCGTGCAGTCAAGTGCACGGTCAAGTGTGGTCCGTGCGGGCCAGGTGAAGTCCATGAGGTACATCAGCCTGAGCACACTAGGGCCTGTGGTGACCGGGGGCCTGAGGCTCAGGGGTTGTGAGTTTCTACATAGCTCGCTGTCCTGTCCTAAGCCTGCTCTGGGCCAGACACTAGTAAGTCAGACGCTACGACGCGGGAGCCGTACCCCACGCCCCGCTGAGGAAACCGAGGCAAGGAGGGTGTGACTTGGCTTGTGATGGAGCATAGAGGCGGGCGGGGAGCTGTCTGCCAGCCTGAGCCCGAGTGCCGCCCGTGGCTGTCGGAGGTGCTCCTGGGATTAGCCTTGTCCCCCATCGTACGGGCGTGGGAGCCAAGGTTCGTGGAGGTGAACTACTTTATCCAGGGTCGGGGGCTCACGAGGGAGTCAGAATCCGGGCTACACCCTGCCTGCTTCCCCCGTCTGTCCACGCACCTCAGCCCTGGTCTGGCGAGAGCCCCGTACGTTTTCGTCATTCATTTGTCTGTCGGGCAGCAAGAGCCGTCTGTATTCCGCCACTAGAGGTGGGCGAGCACGTCTTGGAACGAGTGGATCTCTGCTCTGTCAGATGACAGCTTGCTACTAAAGCAAGAATAACTTCTCAGTTAAAAGTGACGGAGGATGTTGGCTAACCCGTGTCCCCGTCGGGACGTTTAAATGCGTCTGTGAACACTCCATACAGCCATCCACCTGTTGCCGTGGCCGACGTCGAAAAGCGCATGTGTTAAGCTAGACGGTACGAGTGCGCATAGAATCTTCATTCTGGCGTCTGTAAGATGCCTGAGCTGCTTTACTGATT
The DNA here is from genome assembly GCF_018350195.1 of Panthera tigris. Classification (NCBI taxonomy): domain Eukaryota; kingdom Metazoa; phylum Chordata; class Mammalia; order Carnivora; family Felidae; genus Panthera; species Panthera tigris. The sequence goes on along the minus strand of NC_056675.1, from coordinate 3,891,688 downwards.
CTGAAAGGGCCGCTTGTTAAGTCAGCTAGATGGTTGTAAATGATCTCTGTTATAGGAAGCACGCAGGTCATATTCGGCAATGGAACGAAGAGAGGTCACATCACATGGAAAACTGGCCTTTCCGGCACAGCTTCGAGTAAACAGTCCGCACAGTAGTGCCGTGTTTTTACGCGGACGGTGTGCTGGGCGTTTAGTGGCGTTCTCGCTGAGCACGTCCTTTGCTGTCCTGTCTTTTCTCATGCTTGATTTTTTTGTCTCTGATTGTAGGAGAAAACCAAAGAACTGGCGGAGAAGCAGGCGCACCTGTAAGTATGGCCCAGCCGTTGCACCTGTCCCTTAGGGAGCTAGTTCCCCAGCAGACTTGCACCTTCTGTGGAGCCTGGGGGGCCCCTGACGTCTCCGGGGTCAGCTGTGTGCTGCCGTCCAACTGTCCTTCTGCCTCAGAGTGGCTGTTTCCATTTCTGCGCTCACCACCCCAGGAAGCACTGTATTCAGGGAGTTTCTCCAGAGCACCTGTAAGACCGAGGGGGCGAGGTCCCCTCTGCAGCCTTGTCGTGCCCTCACTTCCCCGATGACTGTGCCAAAGCGAACCTGCCGCCTCAGGAAGTTGTACAACCCTGATTTTGAGAGAAGGCGGCACGTTTCTGTTCTCCCACGTCTGTTTTCCCAGAGAGCGCTGTTTATGTTCACAGCACTGCTGGGACTTGGGAAGCTATTTGGCATTAACAGCGAAGACGTGTATACGCTGCGACCCAATAGTCCCGCTCCCGAGCTGGCACCACGGAGGGCAGGAGGTGTGCTCTCAAGGCCTTGTTTGTAAGTGACCAGGTGGGCAGAGGGCCGTGTATCTGTACGGCGGACGCTTGGCGACGGTGAGAGTGAACGCACTATGTGCTCCGTGCGTGTGTCGGAATCTGAAACCCGTGTGGAGCAGACAGGGCACCCGCACGTAAAGTCCGCAGCGAAGCCGTCCGGCCAAGGAACGGACACATGTGGTAACACCCCAAAGGAGAGCCACGTTGAGGGGGCTGGTCACTGCCCGTCGTCAGGGAAGGGCACACGGGACCTTAAGTCACACGTTGGTTCACTCCCGTTGATGCCTCTGCTATAAAGACCATCTGTCAAGCGTGCCGTTGGCGGTACATGTCTGCTCAGGCGTCCTCCGTGGTCCCCGGAAGGGAAAGGAGCAGTCGTCACCGCCCCCCTTCGAAGGGAGGGATGCAAGCCTGGGTCAGGAGCAGCATAGGTCTGGAGTGGCCCAGCGGTCCCACCCGAGCCGGAAGTTGAGCACAGGGTTCCTGGCACTCGTCGGCGCGCGCTCTCTGGCTCCCGTTGACATCGGGAAGCTGGAGCGACTTCTGCGGAAGTGTTTGCTGATGAGCGATGTGCCTCTGAGGTGTGAGGCTGCACGGGGAGGCCCGGCCCTGCCGCCCAGCTCACCGGGGCAGCGCTCAGCATGGCCCGGGCCCCACGGGGGAGTCCGGCATCAGAGGGTGGTGGCTGGCTCACCCGCGCCGGAGGGAACAGCACGGGCCTAGTGTACTAGGCGGCCTGTATGGCGTAGGTTTCCCATGTGAGGGGCTGGCCTTGGGGGCCCGGTGACAGGTGTGGCGGCCTCACCCTCAGCCCCTTGCTTTGCTCCGGGACAGCCGGGCTTCCGGGGCAGGGGTGGGGTGTGGAGGTGACGGAGCTGAGGTTTCAGGGGCTCGTGCTGCCCCTTTCCCTCCTCAGTGCCGCCTCCCACATCGGTGCCTGTGCTGTGGCACCCTGCTCACGGGGGAACCAAGGCCTTCCCTGCAGCAGCTCATGCCCGTTTTGGATTCCAGAACTTGTGTTGTTAGGGCCAAAAAATGCCTGTGTCCATCGGCAGGGATTGCTCCTTCTACCTCCTTTTTAAAAAATTACGAATCGGGGCACCTGGGTGGCTCAGTTGGTTGAGCGTCCGACTTCGACTCAGGTCATGATCTCGTGGTCCGTGAGTTCAGGCCCCGCATCGGGCTCTTGTGCTGACAGCTTGGAGGCTGGAACCTGCTTCGGATTCTGTGTGTGTGTGTCTCTCTCTCTTCTGCTTCCCTAGTCATGCTCTGTTTCTCTGTCAAAAATAAGTAAACGTTAAAAAAAATTAAAATTAGGAATCACTTCCAAAATATAGAAAAGCACAGACTGTTAACCACCGAAGAATCCATACCTGAATTTCACATTAACATTTTGCCTCACAGGTGTCAGAGCTTTGTGTGGGGTGGTTCTGTTTCAATTTCGAACGACTGTGGACTTTCACTACACGCTTTTGCTGCCCCTGTGATCACGCCTTTTTTTCGGGGAACGCACGAATGTGGGTGCTGCGTTACCAAGTTTTCTGGACCGCGGCTGAATCCCTGGGAGTAAACCCTTTGTGATGGCTGAGTTTTTAGGAGGGCGAGGTTCAGGTGGTTGATGTTTTAATGAGGGTTTTCCCACCTGAATTCACAGGTCACGTTAATCTGTGATTTTTTATTCGTTGCCTTTGTCTGTAATAACAGGGTTCGCAGAGACTGAACCGGGCCACCCTGTGTGTCTTCAGGTCCCTGCAGTGGTTTGTCTGAGGTGTGGACTCAGCTCTCACAGGTTTGCTCAAAGTACGAAGTACTTCCCTGTAAGAGTGTCTGGACGGCCCGGTTTTGCTGAATCCATTTCTTCGGTGATTATTGGCGTATCTAGTTTTCTGGTTCTGCTTACAATGATTTCGGTAATTTTTACTTTCGTTTTCAAAGTTATCGGAATAAAGTTGTTCGTTCTGTTCTCTTTGGAGTTTTCACGTCTCGTGTATCTGTAGTACTATCCCAGCATTTACATTGGTTGTATCTCCTTCCTCTTCCCTCCCTTCGAATTATCTTCCCAGGGATTCGTCTGTTGTCGTCTGTTTAAAAGGGTCAATTTTGTCGTTTCTGCTTACGTTTTCTTCGATTTCTATTCCGCGAAGGTCTTTATCGTTTCCTATTCTTGCATAATTTCTGTTTTAAGTTTCTCTTTGATTCGTTAATTATTCGGAACAATATTTGAATTTCTTAAATTTGTATTAACCAAAACGCTTTCGATTTTGTTGCCAAGTGATAATTTCCCCTCGATATGCTTCCCATGTGGATTAAAAAAAATTAGATCACCGGTGCCTGGCTGGCTCCGTTAGGTGGAGCATGTGACTCTTGATCCCGAGGTTGTGAATTCCAGCCCCATGTTGGACGTGGAGCCTACTTTAAAAACATTTGGATCAGAGCAGTGATTGATTTGATCCGGTTTGGTTTATTTTTATTGTGGTAAGAACACTCGACATGAGCACTACCCCTCATAAGGCGTTTCGAGGTGTCGGTTAGCCATTTCTGGTTTCTCCGTCCCGCCCCAGCCCCTGGCAGCCGCCATTCTGCCCTCTGAGTCCATGAGTTGGACTGTTGAGAAATGTCACCCGAGCGACATCATGCAGTATTTTTCCTTCCATGATTGGCTTATTTCGCTTAGCATAATGTCTTCAAGGTTCATCCGTGCTGTCGCGTTATTGCAGGATTTCCTTTATTTTTTAAAAGCTGAATACATTTCACTGTGTCCCCTACCAGATTTTCTTTACCCCTCCCTCCCTCGGTGGACGTTTCGTGTGGCTCTGTGTCGTCCTTCTCGCGCCTAGTGCTGCGCTGAGCAGTGGGGTGCGAATACCTCTTGGGGATGCTGATTTCAGTTCTTCCGGGGAAGTAGGCAGGAGCGGAACTGCAGGGTCCTCAGGCCGATTTTGAGGAGCCTCCACACTGTTCTCCACAGCGGCCGCGCCGTTCCTGGTCTGCCCTCCCGCCCACAACGCAGGAGGGTTCCACCTTCTCCACACCCTCACTGACCGCCTGTTACCTCTTGTCCTTCTGACCGTGGCCCTTCCAACGGGGGTGAGGTGACAGCTCATCGTGGTTTTGGTTTGCGTTTACCGGGTGGTGAGCGATGGTGAGCGCCTTTTCACGAGCCTGTCGGCCACCTGGATGTCTTTTTCGGAGACCTGTCTGTTCGAGTCTTAAACCTTTTCTTGAATCGGGTCGTGAGTTTTTTTTACTTTCGAGTTACAGGGTTTCCTTACGTGTTTTGGAAATTAACCACTTAGCAGATGGATGGTTTACAAATCTCTCTCCCACGCTGTAGGTTGCTTTTTCACCCCGTTGGAGGTTTTCTCTGCTGCGCAGAAGCTTTTCAGTTGGACGTAGGCCCACTTGTCTATTTTTGCTTCCGGTGCCTGTGTCTTTGGAGTCCTATCCGTGAAATCGCTCCCACTCGGTGCTCACCTGAAGGGATAGGCCGGACCCGTTGCCCGGTGTTTGTGCCCCAAGCGTGTGGCCTGCGGCTGGCAGGTGCCGTGCCTTCGGGGCCACCTCGCCGGGGTTCGACACCGAAACTCCAGCTGCCAATACCTGGTGGTTTGTTTCGGTAGAGCCCGTCCGTCCTTTAGAGTTCTGAGAAGGTGACCTCGAGAGGGGCAGTGAACGTGGAAAGCAAAATGGAATCAGGCTCTGAAGCCCCAGGTTAATCCTTTTCTAACAACCCCAAACTCTTTGCGGCTACGCGCCTGCGTGCGTATGCAAATGGGCGCGGAGCACAAACGCGGAGGAAGAGCCTGGGGAGCACGGGGAGCACGAGCGTGCGGAGCACAGACGCGGAGGAACAGCGCGAGGAGCTGTGCAGGGGCCGCGGCGGCCACAGCCGCGAGCAGTGAAAACGAGGAGACGGAAGAGAGGTCGCGCCGTCGGGGGCACAAGCGGAGTTGTGTCGGAACAACAAAACCAAAACCGCAGGGAGCCCGAGGCCCCGCCGCCTGGGCCCCTGGTGGCTGCCCCAAGGGACGACGCGGCCTCGTCAGCCCGCCACCCGTAGGGCCCCCGTGGCTTTGCCCGTGAGCCTCGTTGCCCGGAGCCCGGACGCCACCCTCACGAACGCGCGCGGCTGCTCCGGCCGTGCCCCTGGGACTGCGGGTCAGCCTGCCCCGTGTCACCCCTACCCAAGCCCGAGTCACAGCTGGGCGGGGCGATTTGCCGGCGAACGGATCTCTGCTCAGCCGTCAGAAGAGTCCAGCGGGTGTGGTGGCGGCACCATCGCGACATCCTGGCTGCGGGCGCCTCGGGGGTGTCCTCACAGCGTCACAGGACAACCCGCGGAACCGCTTCCGCACAGCAAGTGGGACGACACGAGGGACCGTGCCCAGGAGGATGGCCGTCGACATCTGAAACGGGAAATTTCCCGAGCTCGGCACGGCCTCGCCCCGTCCACCCCTCAGACTCCTCAACCGGTGGTTGGGGCCGGTGCCGGGGAGCTTCCTGTCGCAGCCGGTGCCCCCAGACACGAGGTCCTGCATCCTAGGGGCCGCGGTGGATCTGCGCTTGGCGGGAGCCCACCGGACCCCGGGGCGAGTGGCCCGGGGGAGCCTCTAGGTGCCGGCCTGGGAGAGGAGCGCCTCTGGGGCCGCCTCCGCCCCAGGCCGGCCGTCCCCCAGGCTCGTAATGGGATCAGAGGGACGAGGAGCTTCTCGCCCCGTGCTGGTGCCCGGCGGCTTCTGTTTGGACCGCCGCAGCGACACGTGCTTGGCCCTGGCGGAAGAGGCCGTGCGACGAGCGTGAGGCGGCTCCAGGAGCCGCGGCCATCGCGGAGTCCTTTTTCTAACAATTCCCTCTGAACCTTCAAATGGCACGCTCTGATGGCTGCTTTTGGATGCACGGACTTCAGGCATCGTCGGGCTATTTAACAAGGTAGTTCCCAGCTAGTCTCGCCCGTGCCCCTCCCGGAATAGAGGCGTTACCGTCGTTCAGTTCGTCACGTGAACTTAACACGCGGAAACTCCCGTCTCTCCTACACGAACGACACACTCGTGCTGCTCGTCCTGACAGCCGTGCGCCCCATCTCTCCGAGCACATGCGCTTGCACGCGCCCCCTCTCCCCCCCCCCCCCCCCCAACACTGAGCTCCTTCATTATCTCCTCCGGAAACGGAAGATGTGAAAACGGTTTGTTGACGAGAGTCACTGGCACTGGCCGTGGGTGCCGGCGTCCTTCCTGCGAGGTGGGAGGTTTGTAGACGGGCCTCTGGCTGTCACGGGTCGGACGGCTTCTGTTTGTACCTCGTTTCCCAGCGTGACGCCGGGAGGCCGACGGGTCACGGCTGCTTGGGGTGGCGTCCCGTTGAGCAGAACCCCCTTCCGTGCAGAGTGTAGCGCGTTCGGCCTCCCTGGGTGGCGGCCACGAGTAACCGTCGGTCTTGTGTCTTGGCAGCCAGGAGCCCCTCTCTCTGGCCGGCTCTACCATGGCCGGCCTGGTTCCAGACCTGCAGCACATCCTCTTCTGGATGTCTAACTCGGTCGAGCTTCTGTACTTCATCCAGCAGAAGTGCCCGCTCTACATGCAGACCTGGGAGGAGGAGCTGGACGTCACAGGTACCGCCGGGGAGCGGGGCGCGCGCCCCGTCGCCTTGCCGTGCAGCCGCTAGAACAGAGGTGGCCTCGTGTCAGGGCTCCCCCCGCGAGGGGGTGACGCTGGCGGTCGGGCCAACCCGGCTCCTCGCGTCGTCCTTTCACGCACAGCGTGCTGCCTGGGGGGCGGTGGACACAGGCCTCCCGTGTGCCCCTGCGGGAAGAGGACGGTGCGTCGGCCCTGGGCCGTCCCTTACGGGCGCACCCGTTTCGGAGAGCGGACACGCTGCCGTTGGGGGCCGCGTCTGGGACCGTGACTTGCTGGCTTTGGGGCCTCACGTGCCCGGGGAGCCCGCGTTAGGTTGTGTGAGCCACAGCCTGACGTGCTGAAAACAGAGACCCAGGGGGGCAGTCCCGGCGGGCTTCATGAAGAAGGCGGCACGGGCCGGGCCCCGAGGCCGGGTGGGATTTCAGCGGCTGTGTGTCTGCATAGCGGGTGGCGGAACGAGTCGCAGGGCCGTCCCAGGGGCCGGACCACAGCCTCAAGTGGGGGAGCCTGGTTTCGCCCCACGCTCGCTCGCTCCTGCGTGGCAGAAACAGAGCCGCTCCCTTCCCCGTATCCCTGTCGTGGGGCTTCGGCAGCAGAAGCTGCAGGGGATCCCGGGTAGGCGTGGTTGGCAGCCGGCCTCTGGAGGCTGCACCCAGAGCCGGGAAGGAAGCCAGGCGGGCAGGCAGGCCGGGGCCTGGCCGAGGCTCCCCCGTGGGGTCGGTCTGCCAGGCCCTGCACGGTGTCCGTGTGCTCGGCTGTGTCTCCAAGGAGGTGGCCGCGGGTTCCCGGTGAGAGGGCCCCGAACCTCGCTCAGGCGGCACGGGGTCCCGCCGTGCCCCTGCTAGGAGGGGCTCCTGGCCGTGACGGTGAGAGGCCGCGGTCTGTGCGGCACAGGCTGTCCTACCCCGTGCCAGGCTGGTGTCTGGCCTCGCGAGCCAGGTGAGGAGGCCGGGCTGGCAGGTGGAGGCCGAGCCAGCGGGCGTGTCTACGTGTCTTCTTGTTAGATGTGGTTTCTTAGTGTTTTCTGGTCCCCCGCTTCACAGCGTAGGGGACATTGGGAACGTTCTTGGGCTTCCGTGGGTACGCGGAGGGAAGCACCGGATCCTTCTGCGTCCCAGTGGGCGTTCGGGCCCGCTGGCCTGTGGCCTCCGACCGTCGTTGCCCTTGGGCGGACGTTGTGCCAGACGTGCACCTTGACCTCCCAGGGTGGGCTGCTCTCTGTGCACAAACCTGTGGCAGCTGCTGACCCGGCTTTTCCCCCGAACGTCAGGTGAACAGCCGCCTCTGTGTGTCCCCAAAGCCAGGGCAGTCGCTCTGCTCCAGCGGCCCGGGCCGTCCCGAGCTCAGCGCTCCCGGGACCCAGGCCTCTCTCTCCCCAGAGCCTGTTTGTCATCCTTGGGGGCCCCGGCTTTTCCGAGCAGAGGGGCCTCCCTTCTGGACATGGCCCCGGCCAGTGAGCACCCGGGCCTCCGGCTCGTCTGTAAGCGCCTGTGGTCCTTCTGTACTAGAGGTTAGGCGGTCGGGGTGCAGCCGGGGCGCCCTTCCTGCTCTGGCTCCAGCAGAGTCAGCCAGGAGAGCCGCCCCCTCCACGGCTCTCCGGCACAGCGTTCATGGGCGTGTCCCGCTCACGCCCCTTCTCATCTGGCCTAATCTCAGACGCTGTGGTCTTTGGGCCCCACCGGGCCTACCTCCCCAGGCCAGGGACCCCGCATCGGGCTGATTTTCATGAAAAAAGCTATTTGGGGTTGACGGGGGCTCTGCTTCCTCAGCTGCCGCCTCTGCTCTCAGAGGAAGTTATTTTTGGTCCCGGGCCTGGGTGTCCCGTAGCCCAGTGGATGCTGGGACAGCAAGGACAGGGATGGCCAAGGTCCCGCCTCCACCCGCCCCTGGGACCGCTCGGGGCCGGGGGAGCCACGGCAGGATCTGAACGTCCCACAAACAGCGTCCTGTGTGGTACAGGCGCTGGAGAGCGCTGAGGAAAAAATAACATCACCAGAGGGCAAAGGCAAGGTTAGAGCCGCGTCTCGGCCTCCTGACCTGCAGCGGGAAATTTCTGTGGGAAGAATTCTGAAAACAGATGTCACGTCCTGAATGCTGGAAAATCGCCTTTTCGTTCCGCAAACAATATTTGTTGTCTGAAGCTCTTACCCAGGACGCCTCGCTCACGCAGGCACACGGAAGGTGGGCCCCTCGGGAGGGGATGTTTTGAGAGTCCTTGGGGAGCCCTTGTGGCTCTCCCTCAGCACCTACAGATTTGGGGGCGTCAGGCGTGGGCCCCGTCCCCTAAAAGGCTCATGGGGGCCTGTGCTTAGCCTGTAGCGTTTCTGCTGGTTTTCCAGTGATGTGGGAGGGACTGTGTCTCCCTGTGGCCGCCGAGTCCTGGCCTCCTCTTCCCGTCATCCCTCCTCCTGCCAGAGCCCCCACACCCACACGGGAACAGGCTGGGACAGGCTCGTAGCCTGCAGGGTGGTGCCCAGGCCCAGCTACGGTGGAAGGGTTTGGAACTGGTTTCTTGGCCTCGTTCCTACTGGCTTTGAGTGGCTGTGAGTGGCGGATGGTCTGCAGGTCTCGGGGGCAGCAGTGGGCAGCCTTGCGTGTTCCTCTCGGCCTGGGAGGCTGCAGTGGGTCGGGGAGCACCCGGGGACCCTCACGGTGTCTGGGTTGCCTCTCCTCTGAAGGCCAGTGAGGCCGCAGGAGCATCCAGATCCCATGGGGGTGGGTCCCACGAGACCCTACAGGTTGGGCTCTAGGGAGGACCCCCGGCAGGCGAGGCAGGCGTCTGGCTTCCCAATCCAGATGCGTTCCTGGGGCGTGAGCCCTTGGGGTGTGTTCTGTGGGTCCAGGGGCAGGAGAGCCCCGAGTCCTAGAAGTGTCTCGAACAGTGGTGCATCCAGGTGTTTTAGGGGTGGGGTCTCTGACGGACTTGTACGCCGTTTCCATTCTGTTTGTGCAGCAGTGGGCGGCCTGGGCCCCCGTGCTCCCGGGAGGGCCGCTTCAGTGCTCGGAGCGATTCTGGGCCCCATCGGGCCCAGCACCTCCCTCCCTGCTCTGAGAAGAGGTTCCTTTAACGGAAAGGCTGTAGCAGGGGCACCTGGGTGGTTCTGTCAGCTGAACATCTGACTCTCGATTTGGGCTCAGGTCACGGTCTCACGGTTTGTGGGTTTGAGCCCGGGGTTGGGCTCTGCCCTGACAGTGTAGAGCGTACTTGGGATTCTCTCTCTCCTCCCATCTCTCACTGCTTCTCCCCTGCTCGTGCTCTTTCTCAAAATACATAATAAACGTTAAAAAAAGAAGAGGCTGTAGCAGAATGAACAGTGGCCGAGGGCCACGGGTGCCCGTCTGCCCTGGACAGACCCGTCCAAGCTGCCCGGTTGCAGCTCCTGTAAAGAAGTGAGGATCTGAGGGCGGCGGAGGCAGAGGCGGGGCCTCCAGGCCCCGGGCAGCCCTGCTCGGCGCCGGTGGGACACCGGGTGCCTCCTGCATTTGGAGGCCCTTCGGGACGGTTCTGCCCTGTTGGGGTTCTCTGGTGTTGGCGTCCCTGTGGCCGATGTGGCCTCTTGACTTCACTGGAACCGCCAGAAGCAAGGAATCACCTGGCGTCCGCGGAGCCCCTCCTGCCACGCTGGGCGGGCCCCCTGCCGGCCCCCGGGGCTCAGCTGCAGCCGCTGTCTGGGGAGGCCCACCCGCTGGGGCCGCATGGAGCCGGGCTGCCTCCCTCCGTGGGGCTGTCCAGCAGCCGGGCCTCGGCTGCGTCTTCTCTGTGGTCTCTCGGGGATGCTGGGGGGAGAATGGGGCTCGTAGGCCATTTGGATTTCTTCTTGGCAAAATGTCACAATTCCGTGGAGTGATGGTCTCCTTAGGAGCTTCGGCCAGGTGTTCCTTTGACCTGTGTCCGGAGTGGGAAGGGACCGCAGGCCCTTGGGTCAGAATCCGTATTGCTGGGGCCGTTGGTTCTACCAGGAAACGTGTCTGGGATCTATTTGTCAACGGGCTTCAGAATCCCTTCGCGTGACGCTTCAGCACCGATGGGCTCGGAGGCACGGTGCCCGGACCCCTCGGCCATCTGGGCCGGCGTCTCATCCCTGGGCGCCTCGGGGAGGGGTGGCGGTCGGGCCGGGGGTCAGCCGGTCGCGCGAGGCGGCTCCCCAGACCCGAGATGGGCCGGGGGCGAGCGCAGTCCGGAGGTAAGCACGCGGTGACCGTGACACTCCGTCTCCTCGCAGGCTCCAGGGAGTCCCTGCTCTCCTGCACGCTGACGGCCAGCGAGGAGGCCATGGCGGTGCTGGAGGAGGTCATCCTGTACGCCTTCCAGCAGTGCGTGTACTACGTCTCGAAGGTACGACGAGGCCAGGGTGTGTGCCTCACGCTCCCCTGGGCGGGGAGGGCTGGGGACCTGGGAAGGACGGAGGTGCTTTTGCCACCGTCGCCCGAGGGTTTCGAGCTCCCAACTGCCGCCTCGGCACACCTGAGCCCAGCTTCGGGTCCTCTCCCTCCCGGCCCGCGTCCCCCTCATCCTGGGAGCCGGTGGCCGCGCAAGCGCCCACAACGTCGGGGAGCAGGAGGGGCGGCTGCTCGGGGACGCAGACGTCGGTGCTCGTTGTGGCGGCCGGGGGTGGTGTTAGCCTCCGGGTCCGGAGGAGTCGCTTACCCCGTCCCAGCACACAGAGCAGGGTGCAGGGGGGAGTGGAGAGAGCAGCAGCCCCTGTGGCGGGTGGCCCCAGCCGGGGGATCCGAGGGGCCTTGCCGAGACCGAGCTTTGACTTGGATTCTGTGGGGGATGCGTCGGCGGAAAGCGAGAGGGGCCGGTTGGACGGGGCCCTCTGGGGACAGTTCCCCGTTTGTTCGGCGTGGAGACCCGACACCCGAGCCCGCCAGCTCCGTGGTCAGTTGGCGGCGGCTTGGGGCCCTGAGTGAAGGGTCTGAGCTCGTGTCCTGGCCCAACAGGAGGGAGCCCCCGCCCATGTACTCACATCCGCCCCAGGGGTCCGAGCAGGGCTGCGTACCGCCCTTGAGCGGTCTGTCATCCCAGGATCCCCTTGAGGTGTGGTGGCTGCGAGGACCCCCCGCCCCCCCCCCCCCCCCGGGCCTTGATGAGTGTGGGCGCCCGCGGTCCTGCCCCCCAGGCCTTCAACCGGGACCGTGGCCGTAGCCCCCAGGCTGTTGCCCCGGGCTCAGCTCCCCGGGAGGGGGGGCTCCTGGTGCAGGGGGGTGGCGGTAGTCCTGGGCCAGCCGGCAGACCCCCCGGCCCGTTCTGTCTGATGGATCAGGACCTGTGGGCTGTGCCAGCAGTCCTGCCAGGCTCCCTGCACCTGTGTCACCTGCCCCCGGTGCCCAGAGCTGGAACCGCGTGCCCGGGGGCCAGACGCGCTTGGTGTTTCCCTCTTGCCCCCAGTCGCTGTACGTCTGCCTCCCGGCCCTGCTGGAGTGCCCCCCTTTCCAGACGGAGTGCCGGGAGAGCTGGTGCTCGGCGTCCCCGCTGCCGGAGGAGACGCGCCGGGTGGCGTCCGTCTACCAGGCCACCCTGGATCTCCTGCGGCAGTTCCAGGTGCACCCCGAGATCGCCTCCCAGGTGCTGGCCTACCTCCTCTTCTTCTCGGGCACGCTGCTCTTCAACCAGCTCCTGGACAAGGGTGAGGCTGGGGGGTGGGGGCCCGCAGAGGCCCTGCCTGGTCCTTTTTACCCCCCAGCCCCGTGGCTGGGAGCGGAGGGAGGGGCTCAGACGAGTGACGTGGTCCGTGACCCTGCCTGCTGCCCCCCAGACCCTCCTCGCTTCTGGTGCCAGCTCTTTCCGGCTGGGGGCCCTGCCCCGACTCGGGGAGAGGAGAGTGGTGTGGACTTGTGGCCCTCGTGTGTCGCCCGTGTGGCTTTCCCGGGCCGGTCGGGGTCTGCACGCGGGCTCTAGGCCTGACGGGGCCGCGCCGTAGGGGTGCGCTCCTCTCTGCTTTCGGGACTCGGCGGCTGTCACAACCCCTCTCTGCCACCCCGCTTCACGGCCCCCTCCCAGGCCCACCCCGCCCCACCCAAAGAGGGGCCCAGAAGCGGGCCGGTCGCCTTGGAAACCGACAGCAGGTGCCGAGGCCCGTTGTCAGAGGCTCGCAGGTGGAGAGGACAGGCCGTCCCTGGGAGAAGGCGGCCGGCACGGCGTCCCCTTCCCGCCCCCTGCAGGTCCCTCTCTGAGTTGCTTCCACTGGCCCAGAGGTGTCCAGGCCTGTGCCCGCTTGCAGCAGCTCCTGGAGTGGATGAGGAGCACCGGCTGTGGGGAGGCCGGGGAACACTTCTTCCGGAAGCTTTCCTGCACGCTCAACCTGCTGGCCACTCCCCGAGCCCAGCTCATCCAGGTAGGAGGAGCGCACGAGGTGTCACTTCTGGGGTCACCAGGTCACGGACCAGGCGTGGGCCATGGATGTGGCTTCGGGGCAGTGTTGCTTCCGTTCCACCTCTGGTCCCACCTGCAGGCAGGATGAGGCCCCCCCGAGGTCTGCGTCCCCAGTCCCCGACCCCACATGGCACGGGGGATCGGCACGGACCCCGAGATGGGGAGATCACCCCGTCCGGTGGGCCCGGGCTAACCATGCCAGTGCTTAAAAGGGCAGACAGATGGGTCAGACTGAGCACAGGAGGTGGGCCCCGACCGCCCGGCTGGCTCTGAAGATGGACCGTGGGGCGTCGCGGCCTCCGCAAGCTGGGAACGGCCCTCAGCTGCGGGCCAGTGCAGAAAGGGGAACTTACGTCCTGTCGTCACAAGGACCTGAATTCGCACGACCCACACGAGCCTTGCTGAGTCCCAGGTGTGGGCCCGACGCCGGCTCGGGGTCTGAGCCCCCAGAACCGCAGAGGATGCGCGCACGGTCATTTGTGGGAAGAATGACAGGAAGCGAGTACGGCACGGTGCCCTCCCGCGGGAGCTACCGGACGGTCGTCACCGATGATCGATGAAACCAGTGTGTCCTTCCCTGCCTGCAAGACACCGCGTGTGCCGAGGGGTGATGTGAGTCTGGGGGGACGGTGGACCTTCCCGTCTGCTGTAAAACCGGAGCGGTTCCCCTCCACTCAAGGACGTGGCACAGAAATCTGGGTGTTGTCACTGTCGCTCTTAGTAACGGTGGCCGCGGCTGCCTGGCCGAGCACCTCTGAGGTGTGACCCGCGTAGCGCGTCGTCTCATTTCAACCTCCCGTGACCGCTGCTTCCTGCTGGCTAAGCCCCGGTCCCACGGCCGGTGATGGTTCGGCAGAGACAGAATCTGCCATGGCTTGTTCCAGTGCCTTTTGAGTTACTTGATTTTGTTCTTTTAATTCTAAAAGCGCAGCAGGAATTCACTAGAGACAATGCAGAAAACGGGGACCTCTGCATACGGATTGCAACCTGAACCTGTGCTTTTGGCCTCCTCCCCAAATACCACTCCACAAAAGCAAAGCGTAAGCCCACAGGGACCAAGCAGGCCCGGGGAGGAGAAACACCGCAGGGGCCGGAAAGCGGAGGCCGGGGGGTGACTGCCCACGGAAGACGTGGAGCCTCGAGAACAGGGCCGGCGGGGACTGAAGGTCCGTGGAGCGTGCGGCTCTTGATCCTGGGGTTGTGAGTTCGAGCCTTCGGCCTGCGTATAGTAAAAACTTGAAATCTTGAAAAAATCGAGAAAATTCCTCACAGCGAAATTCCACACAGCTATGGGAATGCCCAGGCCCAGGCCAACGTTAAATACGAGGCTGAGCCACAGGCCCAGAGGGGCACAGGTGGTGATTCCCAGGGTCTGGAACGCAAGAGCGGGCCAAGAGGGGCTGCAGCAGGGGACGGACCTGCCCGGCAGGGGCCTCCTCGCGCGGCCACACGCTCCCCGCTCTTGCCCTGCGCTGGGAACACAGGCTGTCGTGCTTCACGTCTGTGCGGTTTCTGTGTGCGCTTCGGATCTCGGCGGCCCCTTCTCGCACGGCCAGGCCGGCCCTCCCCCTGCGCTGGCCGAACGCCTGTGCTTACTTCTGGAACATTTAAGACAGGGTGTCATCCTGACACCAGAAGTGTCATCCTGAAAAGGAGGGCTTCTGAGGGAGGACAGAGAACCTGCTGCGTGCGGGAGGCCCCGTGCTCTTTGTCAGAGGGGGCTGACCGGACAACGCTGGCGTCAGTGACACCCAGGCAGAGGCTGGAGGACGTGGCCACCTGTCCCACCACGAGCCAGCCTGGCAGACTGAGCACCCACTCGCTTCCCGCACGAGAGCCGGATGTGGGAGGACGCAGATCCTGGGGCGACAGACTTCTCTGTAAAGGGCCAGGTGGTAGATAATGTAGCCTTTGTGGGGCACGTATAGTCACCGTCCAGGATCCTTCTTCGTTGTTTTAAGCCCTTTAAAAAATGTGAACACCACTCTTGGCGTGCAAAACTTTTCCGGGAGAAAAAGCTTAAAAATTCATATTCTCCGAAAGATAAGAGAACCAAAAGGATTTTTGGAAATTCGAACCCTGAGAGTAAAGAGAAAGGGTCCAGTGGCAAGACTGGAAGACGGTCCGGGAAAGCTCCCAGACAGTAGACAGATGGTATGAAGGACAGGGGAGCGTGCTGGGTCCCTGCTGGCGGCTTCTGGGCCCGATGGCTGGCACCCTCCCGACACCGGCCCCAGACAAGGAACAGCCCTGGGAGGGAAGTCTGGATTCTAGGACCCGGGAAAACCAGAAGGAACGGGGCCGGTGTGGGGGGATGGGGCTCCCAGCCGCGGCCCTACGTCCCCCCCCCCCCCCCAAAGTAGCCTTAGGAAACGGTTGTCCCTCTGCCGGAGGCACTTGCCCCCCACGGCCCAGGCCTCGTGACCTTGGCGGTGAAGTGAAGCCAGAGGGAAGCCGAGGAGAGGAGGCCAGACGGGAGGGGAAAGAGCGGGGACGTGGCAGCCAGGGGGTCAGAGATGGCCGCGCCCACCCCCAGACCCACCTGCCCCGAGGTGCTGGCAAGCGTGGCCGATGGCTGAGCAGTTCCGTGGCTGCACTTGCACAGAGAAGCCCAGCGCTGCCGTGTGGAGACCGTGGGCCAGAGGAGCCCGAGAAATCCCCAGAAGGATAAAGACCGGACGCGTCCCGAAGACCAGCCCTCAGCGTGGTGTCCGACTTTCAAGAGCAACGCCAGAAGCCGGGGATCCACCTGCCGTGGAGGGCGACCGCGTGGGCCGGCCCGCCGACTGCGGGGTCAGCAGTGGTCCTCGGGAAACCTTGGTCGGGAAGCTGCCGGAGCGTCTGTGTCACAGAAATGGGGATTGGCTCGGAGAATTGGAGAGAAGTTTCCAGAAGACAAGGGAGGGGGGGCATCCCTGGCCAATGGAGAGCGGGGTCGCGGGTAACCTCGCCCGTTCTCTTCTGTGGCGCACGAGTCCGCCCTTCTCCTCCCCTCCTCCCTTTTGGGCTGCTCGTCCCCTTCCGGGAGGCCTCCCCGTCCTGGAAGGCTTTGACTTCACGCGCGTCTTCAGCTCTAGGGGTCGGATCTCTTCGTCCCGTGAGGCAGGAATCCCCAAATCCCCGGGCTCTTTTCCTGGCGTCTCAGCCCCACGCGGTGCCGCGGGGGGAGGCACGTTCAGGGGACCCAGCCCTCGGGGCGATGCTTGCTGGCCGCTCCCCAGAACGGCCGTCCCACCTGGCGCTCCCCCGGCTGCCCAACGCCCGGCCCTTCGGGGGCCACGGCCCGGGCTGTGCCGGTTGGGGGCTCGGACCCTGTACCCTGGCCCCCAGAGCACCCAGGAAGAAGATCCTCCCTGGGGGTGGGGGGGGGGGTGCCGCGTGGGGCCTCTGACCACACGCTCCGTCTTGTCCCCCAGATGAGCTGGGCCGGCCTGAGGGCTGCGTTCCCCGCCCTGAGCCCAGCGCAGCTTCACCGGCTGCTGACACAGTACCAGCTGGCCTCCGCCATGGGCCCCACGAGCGCCTGGGAGCCCGATGCCCGGGACAGGCCCGAGGCCTTCAAGTCAGGTGAGCCTGATCGGAGGCGGGAACAAGGGGCCGCGGGCGCCGGGGTGGGAGCAGGGGAGAGCCTCCTGGGGGGACTTCTAGAAGAGCTTCCAGAGCCTGTCTCCTCCACCCCGGTGCCCCGGAGGCTATCACAGATGGAGGGCAGGGAGCCCGCAGCCCAGCTCCGACTTTGGGGTCGGGCCCAAGGTCCTACCCCACGTGGGGACCGAGGGCAGGGCCTCGCTCGGTGCACGCAGCCCACCAGGAGGAGAACGGGGTCTCGGCGTCGAGTGCCAAGATGGTGTGCGGGGCCCGCACCCACGTCCGTTCGCACGCAGCGTACGTGTACGTGCGCGTAATGTTTCTCACGAACGGATGCACGTCTCGTCGTTAGCACGACGCACGTAACGACAATTAACAGAAGATAGAAGATACAGCTAGAAACGGGGCCTCGGGCTCAGTTCTCCCATGCCCCGTCGCCCGGGGCATGGCCGGTGGGAGGGACTGCTTGGAGCAGGACCCTGGGCCCCGCCGGCCCCTCGCGCCCCTCCTCACTGCCGGGGCCAGTGCCCGGGTGGGCTCTCTGCTCAGCGCTGGTGCAGGTGTTGGCCTTCCCGCCGTCTGAGCGTGCCCGCGTTCTGGGACTCGGGGTCCTGGGGACCGTGCGGGGTGCAGTCAGCACGGGCCTTGGGAGCACCAGGAGGACAGGGTGGGGGGTACAGAGGCAGGGGGAGTCGGGGGCGGGGCAGTGGGGGTGAGGCAGCTCGGGCCTCTTCCGGGGTGCTCCCTGGGACGCAGAAGGGCCCGGAGTGGGGTTGGGGCGGGTTGCTTTTGCCTGGGTCCCACGCTCCCGTGGCCCCGGCACCTGCAGTGTCAGGAGGGGGTGGCTGGTGGGCCCGGGGCGGGGCCGGGCGTTTCTTCTTGGCCAGCGCGGTCACGCCGTCCTCTCCGCCGTCGGCAGAGGACGTCCTGGAGTCCTACGAGAACCCCCCGCCCATCGTTTTGCCGAGCGAGGGCTTCCGGGTGAATCTGGAAGCGGACTGCCCGGACGCCGGCGTCTACCAGCAGCTTCTGTACCTGCGCCACTTCCTGTGGAGCCTGCGAAGCAAACCCAGCCCTGGCGCCGGGACTTCCCGGCCAGGGTGCCTTGAGGTACCCGGGCTGCTCTGGCTTTGGTAACGGGGCTGCTGCCTCTGGGGCGCCTGGGGGTCGCCAGAGGCGGGGGCGGCCCCTAGGGTCTCCCGCCGTGGCGGGCCGCTGGGCACCTGAGGCCTTTGTCCCTATCCCCCCACCCCCAGGGCCCGCAGCACACCCCCGAAGGGCCCCCGGGGGGCCACAGCTGCCCGCTGGTTTCCAGGGGAGCTCGCGAAGCCGGCCAGGAGCGCCCTCCTCCTCCTCCTCCTCCCCCCGCGGGGGCTCCAGGAAGGCAGAGCCGCGGGGGCCCCCAGGCTGGCGTCCTGCACGTGGACTCCTCGTGCCTGCTCACGCCTCCCGGCACCCCGCTCGGCCTCGAGCCCGCTGGCCCCGACTGGCCGGAGACCGGCGGCACCTGTGGGAGAGCGCTCCCGGAAGGGAGGCGGAGCGGGCAGAGTGGCCCTGGAGGTGCAGCTGGGGAAGGTAAGACCTGTCCCCAGGCTCCCACCAGCCCCCCCCCCCCCCCCCCCCCCCCGGCACCTGGGCGGGGCCCCTTTGGGTCACTGCAACCGTGCGGCCCTAGGGGCACGTTTGGCCTGGGCTTCCGGTACCTGCCCACGAACGCCCGAAGCCCGTGCTGGGCAGGCTCCAGGGGCCCCGTGAGGCGGGCTCAGGGTGGTTCAGGCCCCCGTCGAAGGGCACAGGGTGCACGTACAGCCGCCTGTGGGACGAAGTCCCTCACCCCAGGGTGGAGGAAGGGACGGCTCAGGTGGTGTGCACCAGGGAGGAGGCTGGGGGGAGGGCCGGGGGGGGGGGCAAGGAGGCGGGGTGTGCGTGTAAGTGGGGCCGGGTGGGCCATGAAGTGCAGGGCAGAGCAGCCCCCGGCAGTGCCCCTGCAGACTCTGGGTGTGCCCCAAGGGCAGGGGTCACCTGGGCAGATCCGGGCCCGAGGCAGGGCACCTGCTTGCTGGTGCGGAGACGGCAGCCACACGCTCTGCCTGAAGGCCTGATCTGACCGGTGGGGAGAGAAGGCACAGGACCCTGCGTGGGGGGCCGCAGAGCTGAAGAGTCCCAGCTCCGGCAGGGACGGGGTCAGACATGGGGGCGGGGGAGGGGGCGAACGGAGGCGGAGTCACCGCTTAACGGTAGAGGGAGGGGAAGGGGGCCCTGGGGGGCCCTGGCGCAGAACCCACCGTTCACCCTCTGGAACCAGCCAGGCTCTGGGAGGAGCTGCCGTCCCCGGGCGGTCACGAGGGGGCAGGGCGCACACCCTTTCCAGGCACGTGGGGTTGTGGCCGACAGGCGGGGCCGGGATCCATCACCCCCCGGGGGTCGGAGGGGACTTGTCAGATGGGCATCTTGTCGGAGCCGCGGGAGCGTTTCCCTTTGGAGGAACGGCGGAGCACGCTGGGCGGGGACAGGGCGGGACAGTACAGTGGCGACGGTGGCACGAGCTGCCCTCTCCTTCCACCCGTGGCCTCTCTTCTCCCCTGCCCAGGAGACGGCGTGGCTCCGGCGGACGAGCCCCCGCCCGCCCTCTCCAGCCGCAGCTCCAGCGCCGAGGACTTCTGCTATGTGTTCGTGGTAGAGCTGGAGCGGGGTCCCTCCGGCCTGGGGATGGGCCTGATCGACGGGATGGTGAGCGGCCCCCTGGGCTCCTCCTGCTCAGGACCGCCCCACACAGGCCCACGGCTCGCGCGGTCACTGGGAGACCACGGACGGGCGGGGCGGGGCGGGGCGGGGCCGGCCGCAGGCTCGGGACCGGGCTCGGTGGGGCAGCTCGGTGGCGCTTGAGAGAAGGGCCCGTGCGGCAGCCGCTTCCCCGGCCGGCCATGTCCCCTCTGTCCCCAGACCTCAGCGTACCGGTCCCGGGCCTGGGGGGGTGGGTGGTGTCCGGTGTTGCCCGTGCGGACACGCCGGAGGCCACGAGAGCGACCCCCCGGGGCCCGCCCAGCCCTGAGCTGCTACTTGGCCCGCAGCACACGCCGCTGGGCGCCCCCGGGCTCTACATCCAGACGCTGCTCCCGGGCAGCCCCGCGGCAGCGGACGGCCGGCTGGCCCTGGGCGACCGCATCCTCGAGGTGAACGGCAGCAGCCTGATGGGCGTCGGCTACCTGAGGTACGCGGCCCTCGGGCCCGGACCGGACCGCCCAGCCGTTAGGGGAGCCCCGGCCCCTTACCCCCGGCCCCCACCTTAGGCGAGAGCGGGCTCGGGCCCCAGCCCACTCTTCGACCTCTGACAACACGACAGCCCCAGCGGGGCCCCTCGGGGTCACGGGGGGGGTCCCCAACCCAGGCGCCCCGGGAGCCCCACGCACCCCGAGGCTGGACCCGTGGCGGATCGGCCACACCAAGCGTCTCCCCGGGCCGGCTTTCAGGGCCGTGGACCTGATCCGACACGGAGGAAAGAAGATGCGCTTTCTGGTGGCCAAATCGGACGTGGAGACGGCCAAGAAGATCCGCTTCCGCACCCCGCCTCCCTAGGGCGGGCTGGAGGGACCGCTGTGGCGGCCGTGCCGTGTGCTCGCGTCCCCTGCCGTGGATAATGTACATCTTAGTGTATATTTTATTTATATGACAGACGATACGAAGTTGTGACGTTTGTTACAGAGCTTTTATGTTTGCAAATTTTAACAGAAAAGTATAGATTCAATAAACTATCTTTCATACTCTGAGAGGCTGGTGCTGCGTGCAGCCGGGCGGGTGCCGTGCTGGGGTCCCCAGGGCCTCCCCCCTCCCCGCCAGCTTGGGAGAGACCCTGGGAGGACACGGGATCGCGGTTTTAAGGGAGTCCGTCTGCCCCCCACCCTGCCCAGAAACGAGCAGAGGGGAGGGGGCAGTGGGCACGCCGGTGCGGGGTCCTCCTGGTAATCACAGGCTCGGCACCCGTCCAGGAAATGGTCTAGAACCTCCCGGAGAAGGTTACAGTGAGGGCCTTTACCCACCCTGAGTACCCGGGTCTCCTCCCCGCGACTCACGACCCCTCCCAGTTTCTCCTCGGATTGTGGAAGCTGAGGCTCGACCCTAATACCAAGCTCTTAATCTGCCGCGGGGCTGGCACCCACCTGGTCACCGTCCCTTCCGGACAGGAAACTCACCTCCTTGGCTACCAGGCGGCCGAGCGCGTGCGGGGGCGAGGCCGGGTTCGCGTCGTGGTGATAGCGCGGCTCCGACACGTCCACGCTGGGAGTCTTTAGCAGGGTCCTGCGGCCAGTGTAGCCATGGCTCCCGTGTCGTCCTCACAAGTCAAGGCTGGGCTCTGGGCCCGGGTCCTCATCTTTGACAGGAACAGACACCTGGGGGAGAAGGGGTTTCTGGCTGGTCAGTGGCAGACCGCCCCTCACGTGGAAAGGGGTCTCCTGGAGGGTGCACGGCCACCCGAGTGGTGTCCTAGGTCTGGCGCGGCTCCCTGCTGCCCTCTGGCGAGCGCAGAAGACAGGCGCGCTTGCGTCTGCCCCGGGCCCTTTCAACGTGAGGCTCCGAGATTCCGCCTGGTTGGAAGCACCACCCTCTGCTGAGTGCCCCAGACGCCGGGTAAGATGTACTGGCACGAGTTTCATCTTGGCACCCGGGTGGCTCCATCGTTTTCGTGTCCAACTCGGTTTCGGCTTAGGTGGTGATCCCAGGGTCAGGGGATCGGCCCCGCGTTGGACTCTGTGCTACACGTGGAGCCTGCCTAAAATTCTGCCTTTCTACCCCGCTTGCGTGCTCGCTCTCTAGACAAAAAACATTTGAAACGTATGAACCTAAGAGATAAACTCTGAGAGCCCCGAATTGCAACAAGGGCACCAGTTCGGAGAGGCCAGCGGCAGCCTACGGCCGGCCGGATTACAGGTCTCGGTTCCTCACTGCTCTGTGCAGAGGAGGTGACGGAGCGTGGAGCCACGTGGCCGGGGGCCCACACACCTCAAGGCCCCCAGGGGCTGGGGCCCGGGGAGAGGCGACGAAAGCAGAGCCCACGGCAGGCCGAGCTCCCCGGGCCCCTTACACACAATAGCTCGCGAACCGCTCCCAGCCACACCGCGGTGGGACACGATCAACACATTTTCCAGACGAGGAAACGTGTGCAGGAAGACCGATTGTCTCTAGCCGTTACCTCAATAACGCTCTGGGGGAACAAATGACGGAGCTCCATGTCTCCAGGCAACGGCACCGACTCTCCGCTCAGCCGGAGGTGCTTCCCACTCCAGGTGGGGTCCAGGTCTGCCCCACGCTTCTCCCGCCCTTAGACCAACAGACCAGCCAGGAACGTTCTCCTTGCAGAGCACAAGCGCAAGAGGCCGAGCCCAGCTCCCAAGCACGTTTCAAGCCCCCATCACTCCTGCCCACAGCCTGTCCGCCAAAGCGGGTGGGACCGCCAAGCCCGCAATCAGCGGGCCACCCGCGGCCCACCCCCCACTCCCAATCAGGCCACAGCAAGGGTGCGGGTATGGACCCCAAACCCAGGGGAACGAGAAATCGAGCCCACCGAGTCAGCGTGCCCCTCCAGAGCCAGCCGGGATCGGTACTCGGGTAGTTTGTCTCCAGACGCTTAGGCACCGCAACAGTTCACCCAGCCGAGAACACGCGAAAGCAGTGTCTGGGTTGCCTGAGCTCTGTGTGCAGCAGGGAACCCATCTCCAAGCCTGCGCTCACCAACTAGTTGGTACGCAGGTTTGGGACCCACACTGTGTGCGGACGAGCTGCGCGCTGACGATGGCACCGCAGGCACCTTGCAAAAATAATACTTTTCTCTAAAACACATATTCTCAACCCTGGCCTTCCGGCCTGGAGCTCGAGGCCCACGTGGGGTTGGCGCGGGACGGGGAAAGGTCCGCGGACCCCGGCCTGGAGCTCGCGGCTCACGCGGGGTCGGTGAGCGGTGAGGGGTGCGGGGAGCAGCAAAGCCGGGTCTGCCCCATCCCGGGAGGACCAGGGTGTCCCTTGGCGCGCCCCGCCCCGATACCCAGCGCTCTGCTCCGAGGGCGCGTCACCTGTCGCCTGCCGGAAGTCATCCTGAGGCCGACTGTCGGAGCAGAAGCGGGCACCCCTTGCCCGGCCAGTCCCGGGTCCGGGACCCCCCGGCGTCCACCCACCTCCGCGGCTGCCGTTTCTACAGGCGCCCGAGCGGCCCACCGGCAGGGTCCGGGCCTGGGGGCGTGGTGAAGGCGGAGCCGGAGCCGGAGCCGGGGCCGGGCCTGGGGGCGTGGCCGGAGTCGGGGGCGGGGCTGGCCCGGAGACTCGCGCAGCAGCAGCACCACCTGGTGGCCCGGGGGCCCCCTCGCACCGGGTGGAGCTGGGGAGCAGCCTAGGGAGCTGGCGTGCGAGGCGGGAAGCTGGCCTCAGTGGCGCGGGGGCAGGAGGCGCCGAGGCTGGGGGCGGTTTCTCGCCCCACCACACCCAGCGTGTTTCCCCCGCCTTGCTCTAAGGCTCCGAGCGGCAGGCGGGCGGCAGGGTCCCCGGGAACCACGGCCGGAGCCCCCTCTTAACGCCAGGAGGCTGTAGGCCTGAAGTCACAGCACCTGCAGCCCACCTGGCAGGGGCCCCAGGGCCCATCTAGCAGGAGGCGGGCGAGAAAGGACGCGGAGCTGAGGCCCTTCCGGGGGCAGCTGCACTCCTGGGTCACCCTGCTTCCTCCCTGCCGGTATTCGGGCGGTTCTTTCTGGGACCTCCGGGACGCTGTGGGGACGGAGCAGGCAGGAACGGCCTCCGGTGTCTGGTGCAGCTGCACGAGGGTCCCCAGGGCCAGGTCTTGCAGACCAGCAGTGCACCCCCACTTCTGGCCCTGCCCCCCTGGGTGGAGAAAGCGCACAGCCCCTGCCTTGTGCACACAGATACTTGTGGGAAGAGGTTTATTTTTGCTGTACCTTTTCTTGCCCGAAACCAGGAACAGCCCGAAACAGACCAAGCAGATGCCATCCAGCCCCAAATCATACCTGTGTTACCACACAGCCCACCAGGGTTGGAGAGAGACACAAAGAGCCACCGACTGAGGACGTGACAGTCCTGGCAAGCACTGAGGGACCCAGACCCACCCGGGCCTCCTCACGTCCCCTCTGATCACGGAAGCCGAGGCCCGGCCCTCACGCCGGGCTCTTCGTCACCGTCCTTTCACCCCGGCAGGAGGCCGGTCTCCTTCTCCACCAGGCGGCTGACGGTGCGCAGGGCCAGGGGCAGGGCCGTGTTGGTGTCGCGGTGGTAGCGGGGCTCGGACACCTCCGTGCTGGGCGTGAGCACGAACTGGGCCACGCTGGGCATCTTCAGCAGGGTCAGCAGCTCAGCGGCCCGCGTGCGCACGGCTCCCGCGTCCTCCTCGCAGCTCGTGGAGCTCGGGGCTGGGCTCTGGGCCGGGGTCCTCATCTTCGACAGGAACAGAGAGACCCTGAGGATGAAGGGACCCGGGTCCGCTGCAGACGTGCCCCGCACGTGGAACGGGGCCCCCAGCTCGTGGGGCTCGAGCTGGAGAAGCGAGGCGGCGACGCCAGCAGCCTACCCCCCGCGGAGCGGACATCGGGGACCGGGCAGGCATCCGGGGCCCATTCCCTTCCCCACGGGAAGCCTGCGGGTTTCCCTGTCCGGCTGCGACCATACCTGGGAATCAGGTCTTGGCTCCGGGAGGCCAGCTTGGTCAGCGTGGTCATGAGCACGGTGACGACCTGCGGGGGACACCTGGGGAGGGCGGCCGACGGGCGGGACTGGGTGACCTCGAACAGCACGGCCTCCAGGGCCTCGAAGAACCTGTTGATCTGCTCCACGGTGCACCGCCGGTCCCACGACACGGACAGGTACTCGCCGATGGCCCACACCTGGGTAGGGACAGACCTCAGCCCCCTGCGGGCCGCCCGCCTCGGGAGCAGGGGTGCTGGCAGGGAGGCCGGCCTTACCACGGAGGCGAGCATGGCCCCTCGGCCCCGGATCCCGCTCACGCTCCCCACGAACTCCAGCAGCTCCTTCGCCAGCTCCACCACCAGCGACGGGTGCAGCGCGCACAGGGCCAGGAACCGCGAGCTCAGCACCCTGCCCGGGGAGGACCCAGGTGGGCCGTGGCCGCCCCCAGGCCCCAGGCCGCGGCCCCTCACCCAGAACCACAGCCAGGGGACAAAACGGAAGGCTCTGAGCACCAGGTCGGGGTGCAGATAGTTCTGGCCCCTAAAGGAACCCGCAGCCCCTCCACCCCCGGGGAGGAGGCCGGGGCTGGCGAGCGGCTGGGCACAGGCCCGTGTGCATCGGGCCCTCCGAATGGAGACCGGGCAGCCCAGAGGGCTCCATGGAGAGGGACCCGGGCCAGCACGGGGATCACAGACCTGGGGCGAGGGGCGCACACAGGGACGGAGCGCTGGCCTGGTAGCTGGGCCTGGGGGTGACGCTAGGTGGCAGCTGGAAGGAGGTGAGCCACAGGGGGAGCGGGGACCGGACATGGGACCTGAGAGGGGACACTGAAGCCGCGGGGTGCGGGCCCACCTGTGCACATGGGCCTCGTACTGCGGCACCTGAAAGAGGGAGTCGCTCCTCTCCAGGAGCAGCAGCGCCAGCTGTTTGGTCAGGGCCCCGTCGGCAAACTGGGGGGCAGGAGGGAGAGACCGACTCAGTCCCGGGCCCGGTGACGTCACCTCACGCCACGCTCTGCTCCGGTCCCAGCCGTGTGCGCCAGTCCCGGGCAGGTCCCAGGGCCCCCGTTCTGGGGAGGAGGACGGGCCCCACCGCGGCTCCCACCCTTCCCCGTGACTCTGGCCGAAGCAGGCTCTGCACAAGTCCGTTGCGAGGATGCCATCCCTGGGCGCGTGTGCAGCCCGTCCTCCCTCCGGGCTGCCCCGGGGCCGCGGGTGTGTGAGGCTCACCTGGGTCACCGCTGAGAAGAAGGCCTCAAGCAAGGTGGGCACGGCCTGGGCGCACTGGACCACACGGGCGCAGCTGGCCAGGGGCTGCAGCAGCCGGTGGAGGGGCCCCAACCTGGAGGACACAGCGTGGCCCACTGAGTCTCCGCCACACGCTCCCCAGAGCCCACACACGTGCCCTCAACACACGAACGGTGGGCCGGGGCCTGAGGGAAGAGACGGCGGTCAGAGCGCCACGGCCCGGGCCACGTTCTGTGACACCGGCCTCCTCGGAGCAGGGCACGTGTCACCACGAGCGTCGTCTACCGCAGCTCTGCCCCCGTCATCAGGATGGAACACAGGGAGGGCTGGAGTGGGGCCAAGCTGCGAGGGATCTGCAGTCAGGATGCCCTGTTCTGGTCCCCAGGCTCCTCCTCCCGGGGCGTGCTACGCCTCAGTTTCTCCTTCTGTGCAACGGAATCTCCACAGCACGTACCTCGCAGGGTCACGAAGACTGACCCAGGGAGCCGGCGGGGAGCCGAGCACGAGGCCCACGTCCAGGGAGCACCCACGAGGTGGCCACTGCAGGGTGGCGGGGCAGCGGGGGTCGGCCCCGCCTGCCTCTTCGCGTCGGGAGGCACGAGGCCCAGGGGCAGAAGCAGGGTCCCACCCATCCCTGGAGCAGGCTCTGGCCACACACAGCAGGTCCCAAGGCCTCGGTGCCGCACCCCAGGGGCTTCCCACCTCTCCGTGGTCCCGCTGGCCGTGGCACGCAACAGGTACTGGAGAAGACCCTGGAACTGGGGGTCCCGGGAGGCCTCCAGGCAGCTGGGGATCTTGAGGGAGGGGTCCCACAGCGGCCTCTCGGATGTGGCTGGCGACAACCTGTGAACAAGCAGGTGCCTGAGGCCGGGCTTAGCTCGTGCAAAGACAGAGCAGACGTCCCCGGGATATCACGGCACCCGAGCCAGCGGGCCTCAGGGTGACAGGAGCAGGCCAGCGGGCCTCAGGGTGACGGGAGCAGGCCCGGGGCACGGTGTCTGCAGGGCGAGGCTCCACCTGCGAGAAACGGGCTGGGGGCTCCAGGGCCCCGGGATGGCGCCGACGGGAGGCAAAGAGCCAGAGGGAGGCGCTGTCATCGGGCAGAGCAGCAGGGGCAGGGAGGGGCCGAGGCACGCCCCCGGGGCTCACCTGAGCTGAAGGTCCAAGGCCGCAGTCAGACAGGGCAGGTCCAGCAGCGCATGAAGCACCTCCACGGCTGTGTCCGCGTCCACCAGCGACGGCAGCAGAGCCACAAACTCGGCCGTGAGCGGCGGGCTGTTCCAGGCCAGGAGCTGCAGGGACAAGCGAGGCGGCTCGATGGGAAAGGGGGGGCCCGTGTGGGGTGCACAGCCCAGCAGCAGGGCCGTCGTCTGGGAGCCCACGGGCCGCCGCAGAGGGAGGACGCCTGGGTCCCGGGTTGCCCATCGGCAGGGGGGAGGGTCCCTCCTGTGATCCTGGAGCCTGAGACGCTCCGGCCTGTTTGCCCTCTGTCCCTGCTCCGATTCTGCATTCGCTTTCTCCCGACAATCAACGTCATCTCTTTCCACCTGCCGTGGATTCTTTTCCCCCTCTAATGAAAGGACGGTGTCTCTAGCTGAATTTGCAAAGGCCACGCAGTGACCATAACCAGTCACAAAAGACATCGGAAGTCAACAGCACCAAAGGGCTGGGCACAGCAGGCAAGGCTCCTAGATGAAGGGCTGACCGGATGTGACCATCTGGACAAACCCGTGAGAATAAACCGGTCAGGCCCCCTGTTCCTCTGAAGGGGGTCTGCACAGGGCTCTCCCCACCGGTGTAGGTGCCGTTTTCGTGTGACGCACGGACCCCCAGGCCGCCCCACGGTTCACCCTCCGCCCTGTACCCCCCCCCCCCCGGCCCCCAGCCCCCGGCTCTGGCCGAGGACGACGACACGTGCCTTAAAGAGGTTGGGGAAGCTCCGTTTGAGAATGTCCAGGTTCCTGCCAAACAGGGGAAGGTTGTCTCTGCAGAAGCACGTGAGCTCGAAGGCCAGCATGGGGCTGTGGAAGAACTCGGAGGGGGTCCTGGTGAGCAGGTGCCGGAGGATGGCTTCCGAGTCCACCGCGGCCGCCTCCCCTGAAAGGCGCCAGCAAGGTCAGGGCCGGGGCCCCGGCAGGTGCGTCCCCACCTCTGCCGCTGGCTGGGGTCCCTCGGGGTCACGGGCCAAGCCTCCGAGGCCACACGTGTCTCCGGGACACCAGGGGCTCTGGGGTGTCCACCCCGCACGAGAAAAACCGGCTGAACTACGTTCAGCTCTTCCCGAGAGTTTCTGGTTACAGACCGATCCCTCTGAGGGACGTGATGCGGAACGTTCTTTGGAAGGTACTGGGTTCCACGGCCCCTTCCACGAAACTCCGGTGAACCCTCACGGCCAGGAGTTCCGAGGTCAGCGTGAAGTCGCTACCTTTTCTTTTTTTTTTTTTTTTTTTTTTTTTTTTAATTTTTTTTTTTCAATGTTTTTTATTTATTTTTGGGACAGAGAGAGACAGAGCATGAACGGGGGAGGGGCAGAGAGAGAGGGAGACACAGAATCGGAAGCAGGCTCCAGGCTCTGAGCCATCAGCCCAGAGCCCGACGCGGGGCTCGAACTCACGGACCGCGAGATCGTGACCTGGCCGAAGCCGGAGGCTCAACCGACTGCGCCCCCCAGGCGCCCCAAGTCGCTACCTTTTCATTCGCTACATCGACCCGCCGAAAAACGACACTACCTGCTGCTCACAGTCCCTCAGAGCGCGAGAAGAGACAGGCTGTCCCGGGCCGGGAACCGGAAGGTTCTCCTTGAGCCCCCAGGCTCAAGGCGGAGGCTCACCGTGGTTCAGGAAGAACTGCGCGATGGGCAGCAGCGTCCGCACCCGCGCCGGGTCCCCGCAGAGGCGCGCATGCAGGGCCTTCAGGCAGGACAGGGTGCGGTACAGGAAGGAGGGGTCCTGCCTGCAGAGCACGTCCAGCACCAGCACGGCCTCCACCAGGCACTGCGGGGACGCAGGGACACGGGGACACGGGGTGGGCTCGGGTGGAGCCGGGGAGGCCGGCGTGCCCTGCCCACCCCGCACTTACAGCTTTCTGCAGGTCTGAGTCCCCCTTCCTCAGGGCTCCTGCAGAAGGAAGACGATCCCCTGGTCTCTGTCAGCGTCACAACAGTGAACGAGGGGCGCACTGTTCTGGAAGCTCGAGGAGAGGGCGGGGAGCCATCCGGGAGCAGAGAGCGGCCCCCCGGGGTGGACGAGACATTGGGACAGATGCCCGGGAGGGCCGGGGACAGCTTCTGTCCATTGCCCGGCTCCCCGGGGTCTACGTCTGGAACACAAAGCCCCCCCGGGCAAGAGAGGCTGCCCCACGGGCCCCACGAGCAGCCTGGGACGCGGCCCCGGGACTCACGCCGGGTGCTCTGCTCCGCCAGGCGCTGGCAGTACTCGAAGGCTTTCTCCCGCAGCCGCTCCCGCGGGGGCAGCAGGCGGCCGGCGGTGGAGCCGGCCGACAGCACGGACAGCGTCGAGCCCTCCAGCTCCGACCTGTCGTCTGGAAAAGACAACGAGGCACTCGAAGGGCGCCCAGGCCAGCCCGTCCGGGGGCGTGAAAGTCACCGGGGCCGGTCTCACCCTCAGCACATGCCCCCGTGGAGCGGAGGTGTCCCCGCCCGCGAGTCCCGCCGGTCTACACCGCCGGTCAGACCGCAGAGGGGAAGGGGCTCGGGGGAGCTCTCCGGACACCCTGATGACGTCCGCCCTCCGAGATCACTCCGGATCCCGCCCCAGACCGGGCAGGGCCTCTCGGTGCCGCTGAGGCTCGGCCGGGGCTGCCTGGAGCCTCCCCCGGGCCCCCCTTCCCGTGGCTCCCCCACCACGTCCCACCTGCGTCCGGGGCGCTGGGGCCCTCGGGGTCGCTGTGCAGCAGCCAGGCCCGCAGCATGGAGAAGGCCTGCACGTTCAGCCACTGGTCCTCTGTGAAGTGCTGGCCCGTGGACAGCACCGTGAAGAAATCCGTGGCCACCGCCCCATCCACCTCGGTGACAGGGCCGGGCTGCGGGAGGCAAGGAAGGATGGGCAGCGCTGTGGGGACCCGGGCTGGGGAGGGCGGAGACCACGCGGGAGCGGGAGGGAGCCCCGCCTTCACACCGGGTGTGGCCGTCCACACTCCAGAAGCGGGGGCGGCCCCCGGGAGATGCATAAACGCTAGCGCCCGAGTGGACGCGGCCCCGGCAGGTAAGCGATGCTCGCCAGCGCGTTTGGCACACGACGTCCCGGGCTGGGGGGCCGTGACCCTGCGAGACCCAAAACTCCCTCACCCAAGTGGAGACACAGAGGGATCATTCTGGAACCAAGGCGGGTGGAAAGACGGGAGGAGCTGAAGGGACCCCGCGGGCAAGGCCGGCCAACGTGGCCCGGGGCCGCCCAGGGACAGGAAGGGTGGGAGTCCCCAGGCTCACCTGCCGGGCTCTGGGTGTGGAGAAGAAGCCTCCGGAAGTGTGCGCCACCCCTTGCTGGACGCTGGCGTAGCGGAGCCAGTCCACCAGCCGCTTGCTGAGCTGGTTGGTCTGGTCTATGGGTCGGGGGAGGGGGGGGGGAGCGGGGATAACAGGTGGGAAATACGTAAATCCACAGATGCGGGCTGCAAGGGCACTCGTAGGTCTTTCTAGAAAACAAGCAGCTGCTCCCGACAGGGTGCTGTGCCCCAGGCCGCCCCGGACCGCCTCCCTCTGTGCCACCCGCATGGGCCTCTCAGGGAGGACGAATACCTTCGTGGAGGGTGTGCGGGGCGAGGTGGGTGATCTTGGACACGACTGGAAGCAGGTGCCTGGGACTGGGCCCCTCGGGCTGCCGGCTCTCAAGGATCCTGAAGACACGCTGGCCCACGCTCCTGACCTCCCCCTTCGGGTCACCCTTCAAACAGAACACAGGTGGACCGGAAAGCAGTGACTTACGTCGGCGTGAGAGCGACAAGTCATTTTGGTCTGACAACTTCTGGAAAAGGACCGTCCGGTTCTGAAGGCTGCTGCTCTGCTAGCATCGTTCTTTCAGTGAGGTCACCTTTTACCCGTGTCCAGGACTGGGGCCTGGATTGGCCTTCATAGAGCCCTGCTGCTTCCCCAGAGACGAGAGGAGACAGGAGGAGATGGGGGTAGATAGGAGTGGGGGCAGGGAGGCAAGAGAAGGCGGTAGGTGGGGGGGTGGGGAGGCAGCGGTGGGGAGCAGGAGGTGGCGGAGGGGGGAGGTAGGAGGGGGAGGCAGGAGGAGGCGATGGGGAGAGGCAGGGGGAGGCGTTAGGTGGGGGGGGAGACAGGAGGGGGAGGCAAGAGGAGGCGGTAGGTGGGGGGTTGGGAGGCAGCGGTGGGGGGAAGCAGGAGGTGGCGAAGGGGGGAGGTAGGAGGGGGAGGCAGGAGGAGGTGATGGGGAGAGGCAGGGGGAGGCGTTAGGTAGGTGGGTGGGTGGGGAGACAGGAGGGGGAGGCAAGAGGAGGCGGCAGGTGGGGGGGTTGGGAGGCAGCGGTGGGGGGAAGCAGGAGGTGGCGAAGGGGGGAGGTAGGAGGGGGAGGCAGGAGGAGGTGATGGGGAGAGGCAGGGGGAGGCGTTAGGTAGGTGGGTGGGTGGGGAGACAGGAGGGGGAGGCAAGAGGAGGCGGCAGGTGGGGGGGTTGGGAGGCAGCGGTGGGGGGAAGCAGGAGGTGGCGAAGGGGGGAGGTAGGAGGGGGAGGCAGGAGGAGGTGATGGGGAGAGGCAGGGGGAGGCGTTAGGTAGGTGGGTGGGTGGGGAGACAGGAGGGGGAGGCAAGAGGAGGCGGCAGGTGGGGGGGTTGGGAGGCAGCGGTGGGGGGAAGCAGGAGGTGGCGAAGGGGGGAGGTAGGAGGGGGAGGCAGGAGGAGGTGATGGGGAGAGGCAGGGGGAGGCGTTAGGTAGGTGGGTGGGGGGGGAGACAGGAGGGGGAGGCAAGAGGAGGCGGTAGGTGGGGGGTTGGGAGGCAGCGGTGGGGGGAAGCAGGAGGTGGCGAAGGGGGGAGGTAGGAGGGGGAGGCAGGAGGAGGTGATGGGGAGAGGCAGGGGGAGGCGTTAGGTAGGTGGGTGGGTGGGGAGACAGGAGGGGGAGGCAAGAGGAGGCGGCAGGTGGGGGGGTTGGGAGGCAGCGGTGGGGGGAAGCAGGAGGTGGCGAAGGGGGGAGGTAGGAGGGGGAGGCAGGAGGAGGCGATGGGGAGAGGCAGGGGGAAGGCGGTAGGTGGGGGGTTGGGAGGCAGCGGTGGGGGGAAGCAGGAGGTGGCGAAGGGGGGAGGTAGGAGGGGGAGGCAGGAGGAGGTGATGGGGAGAGGCAGGGGGAGGCGTTAGGTAGGTGGGTGGGTGGGGAGACAGGAGGGGGAGGCAAGAGGAGGCGGCAGGTGGGGGGGTTGGGAGGCAGCGGTGGGGGGAAGCAGGAGGTGGCGAAGGGGGGAGGTAGGAGGGGGAGGCAGGAGGAGGTGATGGGGAGAGGCAGGGGGAGGCGTTAGGTAGGTGGGTGGGGGGGGAGACAGGAGGGGGAGGCAAGAGGAGGCGGTAGGTGGGGGGTTGGGAGGCAGCGGTGGGGGGAAGCAGGAGGTGGCGAAGGGGGGAGGTAGGAGGGGGAGGCAGGAGGAGGTGATGGGGAGAGGCAGGGGGAGGCGTTAGGTAGGTGGGTGGGTGGGGAGACAGGAGGGGGAGGCAAGAGGAGGCGGCAGGTGGGGGGGTTGGGAGGCAGCGGTGGGGGGAAGCAGGAGGTGGCGAAGGGGGGAGGTAGGAGGGGGAGGCAGGAGGAGGTGATGGGGAGAGGCAGGGGGAGGCGTTAGGTAGGTGGGTGGGTGGGGAGACAGGAGGGGGAGGCAAGAGGAGGCGGCAGGTGGGGGGGTTGGGAGGCAGCGGTGGGGGGAAGCAGGAGGTGGCGAAGGGGGGAGGTAGGAGGGGGAGGCAGGAGGAGGTGATGGGGAGAGGCAGGGGGAGGCGTTAGGTAGGTGGGTGGGGGGGGAGACAGGAGGGGGAGGCAAGAGGAGGCGGTAGGTGGGGGGTTGGGAGGCAGCGGTGGGGGGAAGCAGGAGGTGGCGAAGGGGGGAGGTAGGAGGGGGAGGCAGGAGGAGGTGATGGGGAGAGGCAGGGGGAGGCGTTAGGTAGGTGGGTGGGGGGGGAGACAGGAGGGGGAGGCAAGAGGAGGCTGTAGGTGGGGGGTTGGGAGGCAGTGGTGGGGGGAAGCAGGAGGTGGCGGGGGGGGGTAGGCAGGAGGAGGCGGTGGGGAGAGGCAGGGGGAGGCGGTAGGTGGGTGGGGAGGCAGGAGGAGTGGGGGGAGGCGGGGGGGTGGGGAGAGGTAGGTGTTTCTGTCGCTTCTACAAGCACACACGTGCCGGAGGACTGGTACACGAGCGACAGCCGGAAACATGGCCGAATGGAGGGGGAGGCCAAGCCGACCCCGCCTGTGCCGCAGGTCGGCGCCCGCACGGGGGCCGTGCGCTGGCACCCCAGGGTGACCTAGGGCAGGGAGGCCCACTTGAGCAGGGACGGCCAAGTTACCTGGGCCAAGAGCACAGAGGCCACCAGACTCAGCTGCCGGGCACTCTGGACGTGGTCACAGGACAGGCTCAGGTCGTCGCGGGGCGACATCTCTCTCAGGATGGAAGCGCACAGGAGCTGGAGCTGCTCGGGGCACTTGGGCGAGCACAGGGTGGTCTGCAGCAGGTGCACGCAGGTGTCCTCCAGCCTGGGGGCGGGGGGGCAAGGCCGTGTGAGCAGGGGCCGTGTCCCAACAGGAGCCCCCCTGGGGCCACCGCCCCGGACCGTCCGGCAGGGAGAGAGAACGTTCCGGATCCAAGGGCCTTCAGCACTGGCTCGAGTGGACGTAAGACTCAAGCGCCAAGCGCGTATGTTTGCGCCAAGCTGCCCCGTGCTGACGGGTATCCGCCTGCGGCCTCTCGTGTTGGGTGCCTGGCCCGGGGCCCGCAGCACCCCAGAGACCATCACACTCACTTCCTCTTGTGTTTTGTGGCTGACACGATGAGGAAGAGCCTCTGCAGGGCGTCCACGGCGTCGGGCCCCAGCTCATCCTTCTGCAGCAGGTTAACGACCCGGGAACAGAACTTCTTCAGCTCCTCGTCCCGGATGTCCCTGAGCAGAGAGCGAGGCCAGCCACCTGATGTGCTGCCCTGAGCCATGGACAGAGCAGCTCTCGCACGGGAGGAAATGCCCATCGAGCAGGGTAGGCCGGGTGTGGGCGAGAGAGCGATTCCACCATCCCGTGGCACCTCTGCCTCTCGTGGGGCCCCACCTGATTACCCGGCCTGGTTCCTCCCTCCCTCCCTCCCTGGGGCCCAGCCATCACCGGGTCCCCTCCCCCCATCCCCTGGCGGGCAGGGCCGTGGGGAGACCACCACTCCCGACAGCAAGCCCCGATAGAGACCACACGCATTCGGACTTGGTTGTCCCAGGAGCGGAAGAACTAAAACCGAGTGGTTTTAGGAGTCCTTATTAAGGGAGGTCGAGTTTGAAGTAAGTTGCTTTTCAAAAGATCCGCTCAACGAGCCTTGAGCTTCTGGGACAAGAGCAGAATCTCATGTATTAAAGGACAAGTGTAGTGACATGTAAGGTATGCCTACCACATACAGCTTCTTATTCCAGTGTTTAATCTGCCTGGTTAAAAATAGTATCTGTTGAGCGTTGACAACTGGTAAGACATTGAACAAAGTCTCAAAATGGAAAGCCGGTTTTAAGTTCTGTTTCAGTCCAGAAGCTAAGAGAAGATAACGTGCCAAGGAGACACGGTCCTAGGGATCTCCGGGGTGGCGGGGGGGGGGGTGTCTCGGAGAAGGGCCCCCATCTTTCCCCGAGCCACGACTAAAGGCCACCGAATCCCCGCTGGACCCATGAGATGCTCGAACTCAGGAGAGTCTGGAAATTTGAACCACTACAGATGGGGCATCTCCAGACTCGGGCTGATGAGAAGGTTAAGCAGACATCGGGAGCTGGGGTCCTGGGATAGCATCTCGTCTTTCCTGTTCTTACTTGGAGGCTGGCGGATAAATCTCAATGAATCTGCCACCACTTCAGGTCTCCCTCTCACCTCCCAGCCCATTTTCATTTTTGTTTCCCTTTGACGTAGCCAGAGTCGGATTCGGTGGCTTACCACGTAACCGGCGCTGTGGGGGGAGGACACAGAAAGACAAGAGGCCGGGCCAGGTCGTTTCTAACCGGGTTAATGGGACTGAAGCTACCAGACCGTCTCAAAATAATATGGGAGGCTCCTCCTCCCAAATGAATCAATTCCAGCATGTTCCCCATGTTGCAGGATGCTTTCTAAAACCCAGTCTGCTCCAACCCCTCAGTGGCTCCCCAAGGCCATCAGAGCCAAGCTCCTACCGACCCTAACAATGAGTAGAGGGTCCCTGGCCTTCCTTAGTTGGTCTAAGAATCCCGCAGTTCTGTTCCCCTGCTCTTGCCCCCGCCGCCCCCCCCCCCCCCCCAGCATGGACCTTCTGCCTGAAATACCCCTGACTTTATCCCTTGCTGGTTATCTCCTCATGCAGAGCCTCCAGTTGGCTGCAGCTTCTGGAACTGCCCCCTGACTTGCTGCACTCTGCACACCCGTTCTCAGAGCCCCTGTCCTTCACTCAGTCTTCAGCTCACAAGCGATGCTCCTGGCCGCTTTTTCCACCCTTGCTTTCCAGCTCTGAAGAATTCAGAAACAAAAACTCACTGCAAATCCTAACTCCCGGACATCAGCAACTTATTTTAAAGTGCTCCCCCCAAATCATAGGCTTCATTAGAGCCAAACAGAGTGAAAACCAGTGACACCTGATAGGGACTAGCTTTCCTCAAACGCTGAGAGAGAGGAATTGCATCACACGTGTATTTCACTTTTGGATATCGAACCACATTCTACCTTCAAACCACCCACACTCACCCGTCCAAGTCAGCACGAGAGAAATATTTAGATGGTGAGGGCTAGTCATCCTGCCTTTCATTCCACGAAATTTATGACCAGGAGCAGAGGGGAGTTGGGAGAAGTAAACCCACTGAAGTTCTGAGTGGGTGTCTGCTCTTAGTGTCATCTCGCAAGAACGTGGGCGTGACCATGTTGCATCTTGAGAGAGAGGCTGGTATTTAAAGATACCTATTTTCACTTCCTACAACCCCTAAATTCAAGTGAACAAGAACCCTAACATTGGAACTTGAATATTGGAATTATCTGCCCAACAGTGATGGAGACACAGACGGGGCCACAAATCGATGAGGCACTTTCCCAGCAGGGTCATTTTGGCCACATATTTTTGCCCCGTTCACAGCCTTTAGAACCTAATATACATTCAAGATCTCACTTCACTAAATTACAGCGGCTTCAGCGATCCTAATCCTTCCCACCAATCGGTCCAGCGCCAGATCGAGTTTGGGGGTTTTTAAAAAAAGTTGACCACGGGCATTTTTTTGGATACAAGTAGCTTCGAGTCTTACACCATCTGATGACGGTGGCGTTTTAGCCCTGGCCCCCTTTCTGCTTTGTCTCATGACTGGTTAGTAGATGGGCAAAGGGCTACCGATGAGTTAGTGGCGATCCAGGGCCAGCTGCGGGCCAGAAGCAGGTGGGTAATTTCTCCACTTATCTAACCCCTCCTCAGGAAGGCGTCTTTCTAAATCGCAAAATCCTCCCTTGGCTCCCCCACCCCTCGGATGGTATCAAACTCCTGAGCCTGGCGCTGTGCTCGCTGCTGTGGCTCAGTCCCACCAGGCTCTCCAGCCTCTGGATGGCTCTGTGCTCCTGACCCCAAAGCATGTGGGAGCTTCTGGCTGTCCCACTTCCTGCTGGGCGTGGGGCGGGGGTGGCTCTCACCCACAAGCCTTCGCCAATCCGCGGGGCCCCATCCCGGGCCCCCCCAACCCCAGACTTGGACGGCGTGGCCTCCCCGTCCCCCTGGTCGCTAGAGCGGGTCCAGGAGGGCTGCTTGGAGTCGCCACGCACGGGTCGCCTGAGACAACCCCCCCCCGCCAAGAGCCCCCAGGGAAAGGTCGGGGCACCTGGCCTGGTGGAGCAGACTCTCGGCCCCCGCCGTGAACATGTCGCCGCCGCCGCCAACACCGGCGACTCCGGGAGCCCCGCCCGCAGCCCGGCCCGCGGCCCGCCACTTCCGGGCCGCGTCACGTGTCGCGTCACGTGGGCGGGGCGGACAGGCCGCCGACCAATGGGCTTTGGTGGAGCAAGTCCGAGGGGGCGGGGCCGTCAGCGCTTGCGCCACGGGCCCAGGTGGGTTCCTGGTTGCCTTAGTGGGCTGCGGACCCCGGAACCTTGAGACCTGGGGCCCCGAGGCCCCCGAACCTCGCCCCTTGCCCGCGACCCCGCAACCCCCAGCACCCCGTGATTTCAGCACCTCAAGGCCCCAGGTCCTCCCCGATGGATTCCGGGTGCCCGGTGCCGTTAGGAGGCGACCTGCCTCCGGCCGCAGCGCCATTGTCCCACTTGTAGGTGGTTACCTGACCACAGACTACACCGGCTTGTGCGGGTCCGCTGCTCACTAGGACCCGAAACGTGAAACTGCGGCGTGTGGCAGTTTGCAGGGAACAGCCGAACGAACGCCTCAGCAGTGTTTTCTTCTGAGGCTCCCCTCTGTGTGGCACCGGTCTAGGCTCTCGTGGTGCTTTAGAAAGTCTTACTCGATGCCCACCCCAACCCCGGGCTGCGGGCAGCAGGCCTAGAGAGGAGTAGTTCTGGGGGAGGTGTGGCCACAGTATGCCCATCTGCAGACTGGGTGGAGGCTCAGGGCGATGCCCCGGGCGGTGACCATGGTGGGTGGGGAATGCTGGGCTGGGCAGGCAGGGTGCTGGCGGAAAGGGTTTCCAGAGGGACTGGAGCCCAACGTGATCCCAGAGGCCCTCGGGCCTAGGGGTGGGGAGGGGCAGGCCTACCTCCTGGGGCTTGCTGCACCTGCGGGGGGACTGATGTCGGGCAGCAGGATAGAGAGTGGATGGGGTGGCCCAGGAGACAGGGAGGTCGCCCGAGTGTGGCAAAGGCCACCAGGATGGCAAGTAGGCAGTTTCAGCAACCGTTCACGGGGAGTATTTGTAGGACCTGGGGACGGATTTGGGGACAGGAGGGCGAACAGGGAAAAATCACGGCAACAGCAGGATTCTGGCTTTCCGGGAGGTGCCATTCCCTTGGGATTGGGGCAGAAGAGGAGGAGTTTGGGGAGTCATTCATTCAACGAGCGAGCAATGACTGAGTCCCTTCACTGTGCTAGTGTTTCAGGTTCTGGAGAACAAGGGAACGGGTGGGGGGGGGGCCCGGGGAGCTTACAGTCAGCAGGTGGGCAATGATCGACTATGCAAATGCACAACTGCCTAGCAGTGGTAAGTGCTATGGAGGGAAGAAAAAGCTGAGTGAAAGCAGGGCGCTGTGGGAAGTCGGTGTCTGGGCAGGGTGGTGGGACAGGGGGGGCCTCTGAGGGATGAGCAGTAAGGACACACCTGATGCCGGAGAGAGGGCGGAGGGAGGACCAGCCAGGCACTCACCTGCCAGAATCCCGGACGTGGCGATCTGAGATGCCGCGCCGGCACCCAGGAGGTGCTGAGGGCGGCTGGTGCCGGGGACCTGGAGACGGGGCCGCAGAGTGACGAGGAAGGGAGCTGGCGAAGGGAGTCTGTCCTGGGCGGTCTTTACGGGAGGCCTGCCACATGCCCAGCACCGCAGGTCAATGATCTCCTCGAACCGGGGGACAGCTCGAGCGGTTTTATTACCACCATTTGAAGCATGGGTGGACTGAAGCTGAAACTGGGGAAGGCGCCCAAGGTCACACACCTGTCAGCGGAGAGGCGCTCGGAACCAGCGGGGGATCCCCGGGGCAGCCACACTGTGCGCTGCCTGCAGAGGAAGGGCCAGAGAAGTAGCGTCTGGGAGAAGGCGGGGCCGTGGAGGTCAAGTCCTGAGAGCCGCTGAGCCTGCGCGCGGGGCAGGCACGGACTCGGCCCGGCTGGCACGGGTCGGGGCCAGTCAGGCGAGAAGCACCTGGCTGTTCTGTTCGATCCCGTAGGCACGGGGAGTCGCAGGTGCTGCCGGGAGTGGGGAATGGGCAGCAGGTGGGGTGGGGGTGGGGGTGGAGCCTGGAGGGGAGGAGGCACCTGCGGGCCGCTGGTCCGGGCCGGGCTGCAAAATCTAACTGCAATCCACTGCCCTGCCGTTGCTGGAGCGTTTGCTGCAGGAAGCGGCCAGGAGCAGGAAGCACCCTCCCGCCTTGCGGGAGCACCCGTGTTCCGTGTTGAAGGGAGAGGCTGGCGCCGCGGGGCCGGGTCTGCAGAGCCCCAGCCCTGGAATCACGAACGCACAGGAAGTTGGGTGTGAAAATACCAGCGGGTAGCTCACTAATGACCCGTGGTTTTGGTCCGAGTTTACTGGCTCATTGGGCCACGGCACAGACATCAGGCCCAAAGGTTAATGGCCTTGGGGAGCCTGGGCGGCTCGGGCAGTTAAATGTCTGACTTCGGCTGGGGTCATGATCTCGTGGTCCATGGTTCGAGTCCCCACGTCGGGCTCTGTGCTGACAGCTCGGAGCCTGGAGCCCGCTTCCGATTCTGTCTCCCTCTCTCTCTACCTCTCCCCTGCTCGCACTGTCTCTGTCTCTCAAAACATGAATAAACGTGAAAAAAATTTAAAATTCAAAGGTTAATGGCATTTAGACCTACAAAACTGGAGACCTATAAAGGAGTTCAAGTACAATTTCATAGCTTAAAAAAATGTTTATTGAGGTAAAACATATGAGGAACACCAATTCTGAGTGAACTCAACGAGCTCTCTCATTTCTATTATTCAGTGGTACGAAAGTAAACGTTCAGCTAGCTCGTTGGGGGGCACAGGGGCTGGCTCGTAGCGTTTGATAATTTCCGTGGTGTAAGTACTCCCCAAATGGCAGAATTCCAAGCTGCCAACGCGACGTCACTGGGCAGCCCAGGGAGCCAGTTACGGACGCCATGGGTGGGGGTGGCCCAGGAACACAGGGACAGGTAGCAGCGAGTGATGAGTCGAGTACTCACTACCTTTGTTTCCAATGTAATTTAGAGAATTAAAATTTTTACTGATGGCTTTAGCAACTGGCTCACAAAATTCCCGGAGGTGTAGCAGGCGGCTCTCACGAGCGGACCCCGCACACCAATGTGAGGCCGCACGGCCACCGCCCCACTGGCTCGCGGTGCCTCGCTTTCGTCACTGTGCCTTAGTGCTGCCTGCTCACGCTTCCTACACGTGCCAGCCGACGGCGTTTAGCCTTCGCCGTGGCTCGGCCCGACGCCCCGAGAGGCGTCCGTGTGGCGGTCTCGAGTCGCCGCTCGCCATTCTACTGTCGGCGAAGAATGACTCGGTTGGTTTCCGGATTCTGGCAGTTGTGCACGCAGCCGGGACGCAGTCTGTCGTTTGCGGGGGGTGCGCCCGCTGGCTTTGGCACGCACCCCGCTTCACGAAGCGGCTTCGCCTGCACGGAGAGCTTGGCTGTGTGCCGGGGCCATTCCCTCCCTCTCCGCGCACACACACCCCAAGCACCTTCCCAAGGGTGATATTTGACTGCTTCTTACAACAACGTTTCCATTTGTGTAAACTGGCATCTTAAAGGTCTTACTAGTGAGAAATGGTCGTCTTGATCAAAACTGAAACTTGGGGCGCCTGGGTGGATCAGTCGGTTAAGCGTCCGACTATTGATTTTGATTCAGGTCACGATCTCATGGTTTGGGAGTTCGAGCCCCACATGGGGCTCTGCACGGACCGTGCAGTGCCTGCTTAGGATTTTCTCTCTCTCCCCCTCTCCCCTTCTCTTTCCCCAAATAAATCACTTTTAAAAAACTTAAAGAGGGGCGCCTGGGTGGCGCAGTCGGTTAAGCGTCCGACTTCAGCCAGGTCACGATCTCACGGTCCGTGAGTTCGAGCCCCGCGTCGGGCTCTGTGCTGACAGCTCAGAGCCTGGAGCCTATTTCCGATTCTGTGTCTCCCTCTCTCTCTGACCCTCCCCTGTTCATGCTCTGTCTCCCTCTGTCTCACAAATAAATAAACGTTAAAAAAAATAAAAAAAAAAAACAACTTAAAGAAAAACAAACCGAGGCTTAAAAAGCTACACGTTTCAGAAGGACGCTAACTAGCCAGCGCAGCTCACAGAGCTTATTCTCACTCTTGCTCGTTATTCGGCTAAAATCCTGAAATGTCCCGACTCTGTTAAGGTTGAGCTCAGGCTTACAGTTAGCATCTTGCGGTGGCGGTGGGGTGAGGTGAAGGAAAGCAGGGTTCAAGCTTCAGTTACAACCGCAGGCAACCGCAAAACCCGAGAGAGGCCAGTTGTTTGGCTCGGCGAGGGGACGGGGTCACGTGCACAAATGCTGGAGAACCTTGACCAAAGATGCGTCTGTGACAAACGCACGTTTCTATGAAATCCCAAGTCAGGACTGGCACCCTTCTTACAACGGCTGAAATCGTAAACCCGGCCGGGCTCTGCAAAGGGGGGGCTCTCACCGCAGCTGACGTGCACGATGGCCTTTAATGCACAGAACACTGTGAGGCAGGAGCCCCATTTTGCAGGTGAAGAAACAGGGCTTCTTGGAGGCGGAAGCCCCCCCCCCCCCCCCCCCCCCCCGCTGAACCGTGAACCCAAGTCTGTCCAGGCTCCGCCCCTGGTGGGTGCGAGGGCCCACCCGCGAGGCGGCTACGGGCGTCGGTGGGCTTCCCCAGCTTCGCCGTCGATGCCTGGGAGCCGGTGGAGGCTCCGCCGGCCCCTCTCCGTCCAGGGGCAGATGTGACTTGTCCTCCCGTCCCTGGAGCTGCAAACACGCACGCTCAGGGAACTCCCCGGGGCCCAGGCCAGGCCAGGAAATCACAGGCACCTGTCCGTTGGCTTCTTCCCGGGAAAGGGCTACCGGGCACAGTGGGAGAAAACACACCTGCCCCAGCAACGGCCCCCTGGGGTCAGGCGCCCACCCCCCCCTCCCCCCCCCGCCCCGCGCCAGGGAGCAGACAGTGGCTGGGTGTCCACCCGTCTGTCCCTCAGCAGTCACTCACAAGGACCACACAGAGCCCCGGGTCACTTCTGTAATATATAATTTTATTTCTGGTTATAGAAACAAATGCTAAGAGGAGAAACAGAACTTCCCCATCCACATACAACCATTTAATAGATAAAAGGACAGTTAAAATAAATGGAAAACAAAAAGTAGAAATTTGCAACTTTGTTATAGCTTTAAAACATTAACGTCTGATACAATTAGAAATCACATTCAGATCTCAAACTTTAAAAAAAAAAAGTATGGCTCCTTATTAAAAAAATACTGTATCCCATTTGAAACGAAAACGCAGGCAGGCCCAGCGAGGTGGGCCTCTCGTCTTTCCGAGGACGGGAGCGGACGGGACCGCGGGCCGTCTGCCACCTGCCACCTGCCGGGGCATCTGGGTCCCTCCCGGGAGGGCTTCCCGCAGACGGACGCCCGCCGCGGGCCCAGGGAGCCGAGTCTCCACTGTGTGGGCAACCACCGCTTTTCAAGCACTGATGATGAAACATACGGTGAAAAGATACTTCAGACAGCCACTGTACAAACACGCTCACGCGTGCACACACCCCCAACACCCGCCCCCCCCAAGTCACTTTACAGGGAAGGTAACAAGCCTCTGTACTGGTTTAATCCCTCATCATGCGGGCCGTGCTGCGGGCACGGGGTTTGCGGGGCTGATCCGGGCGAGAGTCTGGGTCCCACCTTTGTCTCATTCCTCCTTCACCCCAACCTGAAATACAGACTGAGCCGCGTAAATTAAGTATCCGGGTATCCAGAAAGCCTTCC
Organism: Panthera tigris; assembly: GCF_018350195.1. Classification (NCBI taxonomy): domain Eukaryota; kingdom Metazoa; phylum Chordata; class Mammalia; order Carnivora; family Felidae; genus Panthera; species Panthera tigris. The sequence continues at coordinate 3,849,563 of NC_056675.1, read as the reverse complement.
GGGCAGGGAGCTGGGAGGGAAGCAGGGAAGGGCCAAATTTAAAATGCTTGATTTTAAATCCCATATTTGTGGATTAAAAAAGGAGAGGAGGAGGAATCTGGGTCAGTTAACACAGAAAGTTAGACGTGATGAGCTTAAGAGGCAGCAGGCACAGGTTGACATCCTTCACGCCGGTTAACTTTGTGCGGGGAAAACCCACCCGAGTCAAGGCCCTCTTGCAGTGCGGCCAGCGGGCTCAGCACTCGGGGCGACAGGTCACTGGGCGCCTCGGGACTCTGGGAGACAGCTCAGAGGAACAGCCCTGCCACTGCAGCTAAGGAAAACATTGTGCAACGTGCCAGACGATGTAACAGCAACCCAGGGCACGTGGCCTGTCTACACGGCCACATCCCTCCCGGGCCTGGCCTCCCCAGCACTTTCTACTGTTTCTGACGCGGAGTAAACCACCAATAAATATTCAGATGAATCAAATGAGCAAACTATTCCAGAAGAGATTCCCAAAGAGAATAAGCCAGAATTCTTCCAATTATCATCTGAGTCCTAAAATATCTGGGTTGGAGCAAAGAGGAGAGAGCCACCTGGAGACTCGCCGGCCCGCCTGGGATGAGACCAGAACCTGTGGAGGGAGCGGCGGATGCAGCTCGGCCTCCCGCCGGCCCCCGGGGCCTGCTCCTCATGTTCCCCAGTGCACCCAGATGCCAGCAGGTGCCAGGAACGGGGACAGACATGCCCAGAAATGAAGTCACTGCTCCGTTCACTCTTGGCTGAATCCTCACGGCCAAAACCAGCGGTTAGGAGAACTGAAAGAGACGGGGTCCCCAAGCCTCACTAACGCAAAGAATTTCCTCCCAATCCTGTGTAGCAATGCAGTGCGGCCTCAGCCCCCGGCCGCGGGCAAAGCTTCAGAAGAAGCCCCGATTGGGAGCGACCGGCAGGAGGGCCTCCAACCAATAGTTGGCTGAGCTCCAGCGTCCCGGGGACCAGGCGTGTGTCTGGGGGTGGAGGCAGGGGTTGTTTTCTAGATGGGAACCGGGCCTCCCGCAAGCAGCCGGCACGGACACTCGCTCTTATGTGGCGGAGGCACCGTGGGGTCCGTCAGGCTCGCAGAAGTGATCCTGCGGACGTCCGACCTCCGTTTAGCTGTCCTGTGTCCCCCCTCCTGGGGGGAGCGGGTGCAGGCAGCACCCCTATTTTCTTCCTGGGACCCTGGTGCCTCTGCGCGGACCTCCTAGGACACGGTGGAGAGGCAGGTCGTGGAGCGTCCCTCCAAGTGGCCGCAGGGCCGAGCCGGGGTTGCCGAGCGCCTTGGCAGAGACGACCCCACACGGCCTGGGGCCCCTGAGGACTCTGCGGGACAGGCGGTGGCCTCGCTCAACGCAGGAGGAAAACGATTTTCCTTAAACGCAGCCGGGCAAGCGGGCCTGTGTTATTTCAGTTTGGAGAACGCGCCTGTGGCTGCGTCACAAAGTCCCGTCCTGGAGCCGGCACCAGGGACAACAGTGGAGACCTTGGCCAGCTCCTGGGGCTGCCGAGGGAGGACCCACCCAGCCAGGTCCTGAGCATTTAAAACCTAACGCGGGAGGCGAGGCCTCGGGACAGAATGCGTAAAAGGAAAGGACCGTATAAAACTGGAAAACAAGCTGAAAACGAGGGACAGACACCCTGCAAGAGACTGCGGGCGCGGCCACCCCTGTGGAGGCCCGTCTGGAGGGCGGCCCCACACGGGCACGCGGACAAACTTACATTCTTCTCAGAAAATATTGCTTCGAGGCTGAGGTATCACAAAGGCGGCTTGCGGGGGGGCTGGGAGGAGACGTTCTTTGCTTTAAGCCAAGCTAGCAGTGGGGCTGTGGGTCGGGGGGCCTGGTGGGGACTGTGGGTCGGGGGGCCTGGTGGGGACTGGCGGCCACGTGGCCGGGCTTCCTCTTAGCAGCTCTCCCTTTTGGGACCCGCAGAGAGTCGCGGTGCCTAAAATAAGCAGCACACAATCCCTTCAGCATCTGTGAGCACAGCTGCCCTGATCCCTTTTCTGGGGGAGCTACCGCCTCTCAGGGGCGCAGGGGGCGGCGCTGTGTGACCCCGAGATGGCCCTGCGTCCCGCACGCAGTCGCTCGAGGGCAAAGCGGAATGTGAGGCGTTTGGAGAAACGCACACCCACGGGACTCATTTCTGGGCTCTAAGAGCTCGGGGAACATTGTTTCTTCCCTGACGCTTTCTCACGTTCAACTACACGTTCAACTAAGCATCTTTTTTCAAATGAGGCCTGTTTTTGTCTCTATAAAGAAACTGACCCCAAGGCCAAAGGCACGCCTTCTCCTTCTGAACTCTGAATGGAGCGACCTTGTGCGCTCCCTCTGGATGCTCCACGGAGCCCCAGTCTCAGAGGAAAGGAGAGCCCTGATCGAATCATGCCCACGGCCCCAAACTGGTCTTCTGCCAGCCCCGGTGAGGAGCAGGAAAGGGACCAGCAGGTCCCCGCTGAACCCATCGGGGCGCGGCAGGGCCCCCGCCCCCTGGCCGTGGCGGCACCCCCACCCCGCCAGCTCGAGAATCACAGAATAGTCATTTTAGTGACTCAGAAATCCCTCGCCACCTTCGCAATTTGGCCTGGCTGTTAAACAGAGAACAAAGGGAAGACCGCAAACCTTGAACATGAACCACCAGACCGAGAATGGGGAGTTGACGGGAGCGGCTGTAAGCACGCGGACCCGTTCCCCCCCAGCGCGGGGCTCAGTGCACCCGGCCATCGGTCCTGCGGTCCCCAGGGCATGGGCCGAGGCCCAGAGGGCTGTGTCCCAGGACAGGGGTGGGGGCGGTTCTGGCAGGTGTCTAACCTCACCGGGGGATGTGAGCCCTGTTACCTTTACGACTTTACAGAGAAGGTGGAAAAGGACATCTGCCGGAGCCCCTGACGCTCTGCCTCAGCCTGTCCTTGCATCACTCAGGACAGCGTCCGCGGCAAGAAAGACGCGGACCGCTCGTGAGGTCCACCCTACGGTCGCAGGGGCCGTGCCTCTGTGGCCTTCTGTGCCCCGCACCGTGGCACTCACTGGGCCCTGTGACATGCCCCGTGAGCTCTGGGTACAGGCCTTTTCCTTCCATTGCCCACCAGACCGTCCAGGTGGGAAACGCTCAGCTACTGAGTAGTTACTTCTGTGACTTCTTTCCTGTGCAGAGAGGGTGTTTTCCTGCATCTGGTGCCGGTCGACGGGATGACAGGTCAAGCAGCAGACAGAAGGGAAGCCGGGTACCAGGGGGAGAGGGCCCAAGTGCCCTGTGTCACAACGCAGGGGAGACGGGACCTTCCCAAAGCCCGCACAACTGCCTGGCCGCCCCCTTCACACGCACCCGGGCCCCCGGGTGACCAAAGAGAAGGTTCTGAGACCCCTGAGACCACACCGACACCAGGATGGTGCCGGGATCGAGCTGTTTCCGCTTCTCCCCCACTGGTGGGGGCGGGCCCCCCCTCTGCAACCCACACCTGTGGCGGGTCACACGTGGCCAAGATTCTGAGGGCCGCGGTTCCTTGGTCATTTATAGCCTGGCACTCTTGCTTCCAGTGTGGGGGGAGACCATCACTCGGTTGGCTCCAGGGGCACGGAACAACCTTTTCGCTCTAAGGTGCATCTGGTCCCCAGGTGCAGGCTGCCCTCAGCCTTCCGGCCACCAGTCCCAGGCCAAGGGTGGGCAGGAGCAGGCCTGCCCTTGGGTCAGAGGACCGTGAACCCACCCACACGCCCACCGTCTGTGAGCCCGGATGGGCAGCTCCCCCAAGGCCTAGCCCTGCCCCTCTGCCCTGCGCCCGTCCGAGCTGACCCCACAGGGTCCCCTTCTCAGTCCCGTGAGCTCCCCACGTGGCAGAACCCACCAATGGACACCCTGCCCTCTCTCGTCTTCCCTCTCCTGGAACCACTGCCCGAACATGGGGTGGGTCATCACCAAAAATGAATGGAAACCAAAGCGTCTCCAAAGCCGGGCAAGCAAAGGGTCGGTGCCAGACTCACCAGACCTGGCGAAGGCCCGAGGCTCTTCTGCGCCCACGCTGTCCTGCGTGTCCCGTGCAGACTGCCGGCCCAGCGTTCCCACGGGGGCAAACCTGGGGCCGTCCTGCCGGCCGGTGAGCAGATACAGTCCCCTCGGCAGGACCTCCTGACAGCCGACCTGAAGGCAGGCCCTGGGTTCGGATCCTCCCAGGTGAGGCCCTCGCAAGGGGCAGACTGCCTGTGCAACGCCCACCACCCCACCTGCCCTCTCACACACACACCAGACGCTGCGGCAAAGGACAGAGTTTATGAAGCAGAAATCGCCAACGCGGAACAGAGTGAGGTTTCCCATCACCGAGGACGGCACGCCTGGCCACTTGCACCCCAGTGTCACCGGAGGCAGTGGGTGGGGACTTCACAGAAGAGCGTCTCTCCCAGTTGAAGTTGGTGCCATAGACACGAGCGGTTTGGGGCTTGAAGAATGTCAGACAAGGTGTCACAGGCCGGACGGGAGGACACTCTGGATTTGTCCTCGGCGACTGACGACCACGGCAGTGAGACAGAGCCTGTCCGCCCGCCCCGGCCACGGCCCGGCCACGCTTGGCACATAAGCCCGTCTTGCCTGAACGGCCTCGAGACTGTTCTGCGGTTTCTCCTTTGCTCTGAGCTGGCGCCTGACCCGGCCCACCAGGCCCGCTCCTTCTCTTGGGGGCTTTAGGGGCCAAGCTCGCTCCCTGTCGCTGCCGCTGGGGCGGGGGCCTGGGGAGGCAGCTTTGCTGGTTGGAGACCGATGCTGAGGACAGGCGACTTCCAGGAAGAAAAACTGTTCCTGCTGGACTTCTGTGCAGGGCCCGGTGTCCACCGTCAGAAAAACCAGTGCTGGGGCGGCCGGCCAAGTTTAGAGTCGCTTTTCACAGACCACTTGACGTTTCCTGAGAATGTTCTCCGAGAGGAGCTGGAGAGCTAGAACGTGGACCCCAAACTGGGCTATAAACCAGGAGTGCGGCGGCCTCACCTCCGGCTGTGGTGACGGCTCCAGGAGGCATGGGGCATCTGTGAGTGCAGGGCCTCGGCCCCGGGGAGCCTGGCGTCACTCGCTGGTCATGCGGCCAGGTCGCAGGCAAGACCGATGGAGGCAGCAAGAGCCAAGCACAGGGGCGGTGTGGCCCTGGCGCTGCGGGCACAGGACACGGCCTGACTTACAGCAGGAGGTACGTGTCGGGTGGTAAAGCGACCGCCACTTGCTGATGGTATCCGAGAGGCGCCCACCAGCGCTGTGCGTCCCACGGCATCCAGGCACCGGGGCCTCAGGCCCGCTGAAGACACAGGGCTCGCCGATTCCCGGTTTCGGGGCCTCTGGACGAGGACCCTCGGCCGCTCCCGCCCACACAGCTTTCCGCCCCGAACGCCAGTCTGGGAGGCCGTCGATCTTTCTTGAAGTTAGCAGACAGAGCGGCAGGATTGACTCGTCACAGGATTAATGCCAGTAAGAAGCCCAGGCCTACGGCCGTCACGCTGTCCACAGACGCAGACCTCACAGACACCTGCTTCCTTTCGTGTTTATCTCAGATTTGAGATGAAGCCTGAATCCCACCGTTCCAACAAAATAAGAAAGCCAAGCCTGAGCCCCGCACCCCAGATTAATGCCAGTGCTTTCTGTGTCGCTACTTTAGGGAGAAAACCCCACGGGACGCTCCGGGCTCTGGCAGCGCCTGCCTTTCTCCTGCGCACTCCCAATCCGCCGCAGAGAGGACCCGTGCCGCTGCCGTCCCCTCCCTCGCACGACGGCCTCCGTCTGGGCCTCCGGGGGCCACGGGTGCTCCGGCAGCCTCGCCTCTGCTCGCGGCTAAGTCTGCCCGTGATCCGTTCCTCCAGGCGCCGGGCCGCGGCCTCGTCCCCCACGCCCTCGGCCACGGGCCCAGGAGAGAAGACGGTGCAGGAGAGAAGGAAATAAAAACAAACAATTCCCGAATCATACAATCAGCGGTCTGAACTTGTTTATGTGTTTTGTTTTAAACCACAGCAGGGGCAGGAGACAGAACAGGGAGGACGAGTGCGTCCAGGTGCGGGTGGAGGCCAAGACCGTCCTGTCCGTTTGGCACGTGCGCAGGTCACCGTGGAGCCTTCTTGTCGCGGTCCGCAAGTGGCAGGGGGTCGGCGGTCAGGGCCTGGCTCCAGAATCCCTTATGGCGAGCGTCCCACTCGGCCCGTAGGCAGGCGTCGTCACTCCCCGGTTCCGGGTCCCTGCGGGCCGGCGGCCGTGATCACCCCGGCCTGCGCGGTCACAGTCCCACTGGGCTCCTCTACGCGCGACCTTTTGACCTCGGGCTCCCCGGTGGAAGAGGCGGCGGAGGCAGCGGTGGCCGGGGCGGTGGCGGTGGTGGCCGCGGCCGCCGCCGGCTCCTCGGGCCCCACCTCGCACACCCGCGTGACCACCACCGGTGTGGATGAGCTCGCCTGGGCCGCCAGGAGTTGTAGGGGGCTGGTGAGGGCTGGGAGCGGAGGAAAGAGAGGTGCGCGTTGGCGAACGGCTGAGGGCGGCACACGGGGAGCCGCTGCGAGAGGGCCAGGCCGACCACGTGGGCACCCGGGTCCCGGCCCCTCGCCGGCTGGGCCTCGAGGGCCGCGCCCTCCCCGACCTGACCCTGCTCTCGCCTGGGGGCCCTCCTCTTGCTGATCTCTGCGGACGCCCGGGGCCCCCGCCCCCTCCCTGCAGCTGCACCCCTGCTTCAGTTCCCTCCGGGACTCACCGCCCACCTCCGGCTATTTTCCGACCCCACGGGTGTGAGCGCTGGGCCGTGAGGACTCTGCCTTCGGCAGGGCGCCGGCCCCGGCCTGACCGGCAAGCCCCCCGCGCCGAGGGCACAGAGGGATCGACCGGACGTTTTTGCACGGCAGGCGCTCCGCGCAGAGCGACCGGGCGCAGAGGGGCAGGGGCCGGGCAGGGCCTCACCGTAAGTGCTGCCGGCTAAACTGTTGGTGGGGACCGCGTGCTTCCCGTTCTGAGTGACGGCCCGGACCGGTAGGTGGTGCTGCCCGATGGTCACCGGAGTGGCTGGCTGCAGGATGGTGACCGTGTGGCCGGGGACCCCCGGGGCCATCTGACTGGCTACCGTCTGGATGACGCGGCTAGCGGCGGGGATGGTGGCGAAGGCGATGGTGGGCTTCTCCTCCAGGCCTGCGGGAATACAGTGTGTGCGAACCCCGCGGGCCCGCCACGGCGGCCCACGCCCATGCCCACGCGAGCCGTGGCAGGAAGTCTGTTTACGGGGGGATTGGACTGCGGCTTTAAGGCATCGGCGCTGGGGAAAACACTTTTCTCAAAAAAAAATCCTACCGACGAAATACATTTGAAACGAGAAAAACGATGAATAGGGTTTTAGGAAAACACTGCCGGAGCCTGAACTTTAACCAACCCGAAACATAAAAACAGACGAAGGGACAGTATCATCTGGAACGAAAAGGTTTGCATCTGGAGTCACAGACTTCCTTCCCCAAAACGCCTTTGTCGTTATGACGCGATCGACAGGCGTGGGGGCCGCGAGAAGGAGGCCCCGGAGTCAGGCTCCCGCCAGCATCTTCCGTGCCACGGGCTGCATTCGCGAGCACCCGTTATTCCTTGGGCCCGACGTGCCTCCCGTAGGAACCTGTAGCGGTTTTTAAGCGACTTCCAAGGACTCCCCACCGGGGGCCCCTGAGCAATGCTTCCCCCCACCCCCCCACCCCGGCCACGGCCTCAAGCCCCACAGCCCCGCACCGTTTCCTCGGGGTCGCGTACACCCGAAGGCACGACCGCCGAGGAGGGTAAACAGCACGGATTTACAAGGACGCGCTCCCCAAGAAACCCGCAGCAGGGAGACAAGGAGGAGCAGCCTGAGAACCCTCGGCCCCCGGAGGGAGCGCGTGTCTCCAGCACGTGGGCCTTCAGCCTCGTAGCCCAGGCTGACGGGCGACCTTCCGGGCACCAGCCCGGCCCGGGGACCACACGACTGCCTCACCTCTTGTCTCGCTTCCCAGGTCCAGCACGGCTGTGCCCGCCGCTTCGTGGGCGGCTCCTGCCGAGGCCTGGCCGGCGAGGATGTACCCGTTGGCGGAGCTGGCGGACGTGGTGACCACCCTGAGCATGGTGACAGGGGGAGCCTGCTGCACGACGTGGATGGCGTGGCCGGAGGGCTGCTGCGCTGTCACTATGGACGCGGGCATGTAGGCGACGGGCTTGGCCACCAGGCTGGGCGGTCGGGGAGGCACGGTCATGATCACCGGCTGGGCGCTGACGGGAGAACCTGCACGGAGCAGGAGCACGGCCGCTGAGCCTGCGCACGCGAGGCCCGCTTCCGCCACGTCGCGTAAAGGCCCCAAACCGCTCTTACCGGGTGCGCTTTGGGAATACCGATACTCTGGAACGGAAGCTAACTTTGACCCGAAGTCAGGGTCGTGCGGCACGGGCGAGCCCTCTCGAGACAGGCACTCTGGGGTCTGCAGGCCGCTGGAGCGAGGGGACATCAGCCCAGGGTGGGTGGGCGAGGCTGGAGCACTCCTAGGGAAGCAACGAGAGAACGGAGCGCGGCGGTAAGCCCGCGGGCGAGGAACCAAGACGGCACCTGAACGTGAACGCCGGCGCATCCGCGTCTCACACGTCACCTGCGCCAGCTTTTCCTGACGCTCTTCTGCTCTTGCGGAGAGTTTCCAACACCAGCAACGATGCTGTCCGATACACGGAAAGGCAACCGGGCCCTGAACCCAGCGAACGGGAGGACGCCGCGTTATTCGTGGCTTCCCAGCAAAAGCCACGCTCCAGAGCATTTACTTCCTGAAAGGGACCCGCCAGGCTTCCGCAAAAGTGGCTCGGTGTTCGTGTTAAAATCACGAGCTCTGCTGGGATGGGCACAAAGCCCCCACCAGGACAGAGGACACACCTACAGGCTATTCATCTCGCAGGAAAGGCCGCTCCCTCCGCCACCGTTCTCTTGGTTCGAAAACGGAGATCCCGTCCGGCTCCTGCCAGTGAGGCTGGCCCAGGACCGGCTACGCAGCACGGGGACTCACGTCCCGCGAGCTGAGTCACAGGGTCAACACAAACCCTCAGAGGCAGGACGATGGGACTGCCTGGGTGCAGCTGGGGGACATGGCGGCCTTCACTCTGCATTCATTTATCACCATAAACTCCCTCGTGAACGGCACCCTGGTCTCCCCGGGCACAGACCTGGCACCCTGTCCGCCCCCCTGGGCCCCCAGTCTTCCTTGCTTCTCCCACCTGCCAGCTGGCTCGTCTGACTCCAACCCAGGCCTGGACCCCGTCTGCTCATTCCCATGCTCCAACTGGTGGTCGGCCTGGGTCCCTCCCAGTCCCCGAGGCTTCGACGGTCGTCAGCCCTCACTAGCAGGACCTTACCCTGCACCAAGCGCACCCTGCTTCCTGCCCGCCTCCCACCCAGCACAAACACACCCACTGCCTCCCTCCTCGGCCACCCGGGCTCTGCAGCCACGAGAGGCCCCCCTCTCCGTAACACACAGCTCACGCGGAGGCCGTGCTGGGCTGCCCTCCCGGCCTGAGGGTTTCCCGCCTGCCACTCCCCTGTGCCGCGTCACGAGATGGCGTCCCCAACTCCCAGGGTGACCCTGGGGCAGGCCCGCCCCACGCCCTCCCACAGACACTCCTTATCGGGGTTTCCGGGCAGTGCTGGGCGCAAAAGGCCAGCCCCGTAACCACTGCCCCAGCTGGCGGACAGGCTCATCTACAAGTGAAACGTAGTGCTGGTCACCGCTAGGGTTTGAACTGTGTCCCCAGAAGCCACCAGTGCCTCAGAAGGGGGCCTTGCTTGGAGTCAACTCTTTACAAAAGTGACGGAGTTGGATGAAGTCACTACGATGGTCCCCAGCTCAGTGACCGGAGCCCTCAAAGGGGCACTCTAGACGCACGCGCCCGGGGAGAACAGGGCGGGATGATGCAGGAGGAGGTCGGGGTGATGCTCCCACAAGCCTGGGGGGCACCGGTCGTGGCCAGCAAGCCCCGGAAGCCGGGACAGGCCTGGAGGAGAGGACGCGACCGGCCGCCCCCGTGGCCTCTGGCCGCGGAAGCGTGGGACAAGGGCGGCTGACGTTTCTGTGGCCGGGCCTGTGGTACTCTCCCCACAAACTAACCCTTGTCACTCTCACAGAATTTCTCTCCACGTTCCCACCAAGCAACGTGGGATCCGGAAAATCTGAGCTCCGTTCAAACGTCCCGAATTCCGACCTCACCAACGTGACCATCGCCTTTGTTCCAATTTCTACTTCGGTCACAGCGTTGGCTGCTGAGAGCTGACAGGTCAGAGGGGCAGCGAGCTGTCCACTTACTCTGCTGTTACAGACCTCACCGGTCCTCAGACAGTCTTGCTCGAGAAATACAGGTGACAGGTTTAAAGTACCCAAGACGCTACTGTGACGAGCCGTCTGTGGAAGCCGGCCCCTGACCGAGGGGCGGCCCGGAGGCTTACCTGGATGACAGCGGCCCGAAGGGCGTGCGGAAGCAGGAGACGCCCCTCTGCCTCCGTTTCCGGAATGCCTGTTCCACGAGCTTCGCTTCTGAGGCGGGGTCTATTCGCCAAAAAGACCCCTTCCCGGGCTCCTCCTGGGAACGAGGGACTTTAATAAAGTAGCGGTTCAAAGAGAGGTTGTGTCGGATTGAATTCTGTGGACAAGCAGAGACATTCGCCAGTTAGCACGCGGCAAAACAAACTCCGTATCTGAACGCAACAGACACGAGACCAAAGATGATGGGACGGCCCGGAGGTGATGCCAGCGAGGGCGCTCCACAGGCCGGCAAGGTAAGTGTGTTTTACTGGCAAGGGCAAAGGCACGGTGGTAGTTTTTTTTCTATCAAAATCGAGCACAGCATTCTTTCCAGAAAAAGTGAAACAGACAAGCCATTGGCCAGGAGTATGTCAAGTTTGAAACCTGTACTAAACCAAGTAGCCAGCGGGAAACAGCGACCGTGGGCAAAACAAGTGAGAGACACAGCTAAGTTAGGTCTGACGGTCCCCGTGCACGCGGGCCGCCGTCTGGGCCCACGTGTGCGCCCATTTCCAAAGTAGCCTGGGACTACGAGGGGCGGTCAGCGTGAAAACGTAACAAGGCATACGTATCGCCCCTCCCTGCTCTGGCCGCTGGAGGGACAGGAGACTATTTTGACTCCCAGGGGCTGTGGCTCATTGGAGACAGACCACAGGTCACCGACGAGGACGCCCCTGTACCGCTTTCGGGCTTTCAGAACACGACCCGCCCGTGGGTGCCCTTGTTCCGGGGCAGCGGACCCAGAGCCCGGCTTCTCGGGCTCGAGGCCTCACCTGCCAGCCTTTGTCAGCCGTCCGGTAGTAAGGGTAATGCTTGGTGATGTGGGCGTAGATGCCGCTTAGTGTTAGCTGCCTGTCCTGCGCTGACGAGATGGCCTGCACGATCAGCTGAGCGTAGGAGTACGGGGGCTTCGACTCGTCCTGAGGAGACAGGCCGCACGTGGTCAGCGCGTGGGCGGCTCCAGAAGGGCGTCCACGCCCCGGCCGCCCACGGCCCCTCCGGCAGGGCGCCCTTCCCACACGGACCGACGGCTACGGCGTGCCCGCCTAGCCCCGTCCCAGCGACCGCCACCCGCTTCCCCGACGAGCGAGCAGTGCCCCGCGCCTGCCCCACGCGGGGAAGACGCAGAAGTCTCTCACTTCCTCTACAAAAGGATTTCAAAACAGGTATCAGACGGGAATGAGCCAAGATACACAGCTGTAAGGAAAAACTTGTCATTTTTCCTCAAAGACTAATTAAGTTAACACCCCGAAGCCATCCCGTCACGGGCAGACGGGACGAGGGCGAACAGTAAGGGGGTGCAGGGCGGGAGAGAGCAGCTCCCGCGGTGCCCAAACGTGCCGCCAGGAAGCGGGCTATTCCCGCAGCGTCCCGTCCCCCCCGGGGGCGCCTCGCGTTCACGAGGGCGCCTCCGCGCCCGCTCCGTGCCCCACGCCCGGCCGCCGCGCGGCCACATGCGCCGTGAGTCCCGAGACCTTAGGGCTGTCCCCTCCGGACGCGTCCGCCTGCTGCTCTGAGGCGGCCTTCGCGGCAAACTCTGCGGCCAGCTGCAGGTCTGAGGTCACGTTCTGAACAAAGCGGTAGCCGGAGGACCCCGCTCCGCGTGGACTGGCCGGGCAGGAGTTGGGAACGCTGCGGAGAGAAATGACACGTCCTAAGTTCTTGACCCCGAAAAGGACGACTGGCGGTGCAGGATCTCAGGACCTACCTGGGTGACGCAGGGGGACAGAAACTCTGACCCCCTTCTTCTCTACGTCATGTGACACGGCACCTCCCCTTTGATAAAGGCTGGACCAAGTGTGACTGGAGACAGTTCGTGTCCACGCACAGCCAGCGTAGCAGCAGTTTCTGCTTGCGGTGGGCAGCTGTGGGCCCTGATAGGCAGGTTTCCGGGACGGCCACCGGGTGGCTCCCATCCCCACTGCAGACAGCCGGGCGGACCCTGCCCGTGGCTGCTGTCGGGCGCTCACGGGCCCACACGGGGGCGCTGTGGGCAAAGGCTGGGGAGCCGTGGCGTTCAGAGAGGGCGTGAGCACCTCTGGGTCGGGCCCTCCCCAGTTCCTCCGGAGCCGCGGCCACGGCTTCGACCTCTGTCACTCACGTTGGCTGTGAGTGGAACCACCTATGGCCCAAGGCCACTCTCGTTCCCGGCGGGTCCCGAGTGGCTTGCAGGGCCCCCGGCCGCTTCCTTGCTGGAGCCCGCCCGGCCCGGCTCACCGGCGGGCTCTGGTCTCGTGAACAAGGTAGACTTTGGTTATCAAACTAAAACAACATTCTCATTTTGAAAACCAGTTCTGTCATAAAATTTTCAGAGGCAACGAATGACACTGGGAGTGGGTGACAAGCCCAGGTAAAGGTGCCCCTGCTGGGACCTGACCAGACCACGGACGGGCCCCCGGCTTCAGGAGAGCTCCTGCAAAGCCAGTACCCCAGTAGGAACCATCCAGAAGGCCCCAGTTTTCTGAACACACACCATGTGCTCTGCCCCATTTCCCTGCCCGAGTGTCCTGCCCCTCAGTGTCCAGAACCTTCCTCCTCCCCCGGGCGCAGGACGGCAACCACCGGCTTATGGGTCTGTCTCCCTTTGGTAAAGGCAGGAAACAATTAAAAAAAAGCAACTTTTTCTTAATTGAATTTGGAACCAAATACACAAACCCCAAACTTACAACATGAGGCATGAGGGGAAGACAAAGGAGGTCACTGGTGCCACGTTCACGTACTCGAAACCCAGCTGCTCAAATACAGTCACCGCACGTGGCACCAGGCGGTGGTTCAGCGGTCATGCAACCCTGACGTGAGGACTTTTCCCGAAGGTTCTGCCCTGCACTCTGCCAAACGGTGCGGCAGCACAGAAGGCACCCGCCAAAGGCAGCCCCATCAACCCCGCATCATTCCCAGACACGCTCCACGCCCCGTCTGGACCTGAACGCAAATAAAGCCAAACGGTGAACCTTCCTCCAGAGCACGAGGGACGAGACCTGGAAACATACCTCCCGGACACGGATTCACACCTGGCCGGGTGGCTGGTGGACCCATAACCGCGTGCCGCCCTCACAGCGGAAAGGACACACAGCGGCCCGTGGGCTTAGGCACACGGGCTCCCGCCGCCCGTCCCAAGTCACCGTTTTGTAAAAGACTATAGAAAACTTGCATTGAACTCACTGAACTCAGAGAAAAGGCTGTCTGTCGTTCACCAAAGAGAGATTGCAAATGGAAGTGACGTATAGGGTAGCAAAAGCAGGCCCACGAAAAGGAGAAGTGGGGGCGGCCCCCTAGCACTTTCTACGGCACCCGGCGGCTCGTGCTGGCCAGTGCTCCTGGGGGCACGCAGAGGGGCAGGTTTGGGCCCAGAGCTGCCCAGCAGGCCCGTCCCAGGCGGACGTGTGTTTGTGCGTACAGCCCTGCGGCCTCAGAGCAGCTAGCTCTTCTCTGTGAGCCCCAATCAGCTGTCCCCGCAGGCCGCCTCGGCCGAGAGGGCTGTGCCTGGTACCCGGCCGCCCTGATCTCACACTGCCATCTGAAGGGAAGGACGACAGAGAGAGGCCACGTGAGCTTAGGGAGGCCTCAGGCAGAGCAAAGTTCAGTTCAAGGACAGGCCTCAGAGGGGCAGGTGTGGGGTGGGGGCCTGGGGGCCTGGGCTTAAAGCCAGGCTCCCGCCCTGGGGAAACCCACCCAGACATTCAGAGTCCCATACCAGAGCTGGAGCCGACCCCACTGAAAATCTCCCTGACTACTAGCAAAATCTGGAAAGCATTCTCCTTCTTCTTCTTCTTCTTCTTTTTTAAGTAGGCTCCAGGCCCAACGTGGGACTTGAACTCATGACCCCCAGATCAAGAGTCGCGTGCTCTACGACTGAGCCAGCCAGGGGCCCTGGAAAAAGTTCTTAAAGTACAAACGCACTTGTGTATCTCTAGAGGGGACGGGACAGAGAGGACACGGTGGGGCCCTCTTCGGATGCCAGACTTCAGCAAAGAACTGCTCCCTTGGTGGGGCGGGGGGGGGGGGGTGTCCCCAACTGCCCAGGAACACGGGACATCTGAATTTGAGCACCGGAGAGCAGCAGCGGAGTCCCAGCAGCCGTGACCTACCAGGCGTCACGTAAAACAAGTGTCTGTTGTTCCCGACCCGAGATTAAAGGTGGAAACGAAGCTGAACGTGCATTTCAGTCCACTGCTCACCGACCCCCCTCTTATGGGAAAAGTGCTCCTGAGTCACATTTTTGTTTCAGGCGAGAGAGACTTAAGGTGCTGAGTGGCGGCCACCCTGGACTGGGACCACTGTCTCGCCAGGGCAAACCCAGACTGGCTCTGACAGCCCAGGCCTGGAACGGGACCTCTGTGACCACGCAGGTCACAGCTGCCGATGACACTGCGTCCTATGTTTACAAATACTGGAAAAGAAGGAACAGCCTGATGGGAAAGTGCATCTTACTGTGGCGATAAGAATTCAAGCTGAGAAAGACCAATCGGACAGGAGGCCAGCCCAGGAAGTCCGCACATGGAAGGATGTGGAGTGTGGCCTTGACCTCATCCCCAGAAAGGCACAGACCGCATTTATGAGCGGTGGGAAGGCTGCTAAGGCACTTTTGAGGGGCAAGGAAACGCTCTTAAAATCTTAAAAAGAGGATAAAAGGAAGTTCAATAAAGGATGGGAGGGGAGAGCCTTCCAGGAAGCTGGCGGGAGAGGCGGGAGAGGGGGTAAGGACACAAGCGGAGGCCCCCTGGCAACAGTAAGGTCGTCACGGACCCACGGAGTCTTGCGCTCAGAGGGCAAACGGCAGGTCCAAAAGGGTCAGCATCCAGAGGGGCACCGGACTCGTTAACAGCGACACTCAAAGCCAGAAATGACTTTAAATTCCGAGGGAAGAATGTGTCCCACTGAGAATTCTCCACATAGTGCAACCAAGAAAAACGATGATTTCCTACATTTACTTGTCCTGTACCCCTTCCCAGGAAGCAACTGGGGGACGTTCTCCACTAAAAGCAAGGAGCAGGTTGGGGAGACCTGCTGGGCACAGGGAGTCAAGGTCAGAGGTGCCCCAGGCTGGGTCCAGGCGGAGGGAGCCCAGGCTCCTGAGGAAGAACCCGGCAGGTGTGAGGGCCGCGCGGGGCAGAGGGTGGCCGTGCTGGGCACAGGGACGTGGAGACAGCACCAGACACAAACTCCCGGCAGAACCGCCAACGCCCAGACAGGGCACGGTGGGGGCTGGGACTGCCACCGGCCCACTCAGAAAGCACCGCTGCCCACTGCACCCACAGCCCTGGTGCCATCTTCTCGGGAGCACGGGGCGGGCAGGCACGACAGAACCCCGATTTCCAGCTAGGAGGTCAACGCGGCACACGCCGAAACCCGAGAAGCCAAGAGAGCCGCGTCGCGGACCGCGCAGAGGTAAGCAAACCGGCAGGGCGCTCGGGGTGGGGGCAGGACGGCCACGACGGTGCCACCGCAGTGGGCCAGGCCAGGCCAGTGCTCCTGTCACCACGTGCGGAACGTTTCAGTTCGTCTGCCACCTCACGTCCTCCCCGGATAAAAACCGTCTTTTTGAAAGCTTAAGGGAAATCAGTTAGTGCCGGCACCACCCCTGCGGGCACCAGCCAAACACCATGCTCGCCCGCCGTACACAGTCTGCTGGGCCTCGGTTTCTGAACTGTGAGCGGGGACGGCAGCGCCTGGGTCTCCCAGCGTCACGGTGGACACGAAGGGCAGACGCACGTCCAACCCTCAGCACGCCTGGCGTGAGCGTCGGTAACAGTTCCTGTTTTCATTACTGTTCTTAAAATCTTGTGGCTCGTGACTCTTGAAGAGCCTATTTTATTTCACTTTTTTTTTTTTTTTAGAGAGAGAGATGGTGTGCACTCAAGCAGGAGAGGAGCAGAGAGAGAGGCAGAGAGGGAATCTTATTAGGCAGGTTCCACGCTCAGCACGGAGCCTGACGTGGGGCTCGATCTCACGACCCTGGGCTCATGACCTGAGCTGAAATCAAGAGTCAGACGCTCAACCGGGGCGCTGGACGACTCAGTCAGAGAAGCGTCCGACTTCGGCTCCGGTTCACGAGTTCGAGTCCTGCATCAGACTCCGTGCCGACAGTGTGGAGCCTGCTTGGGGTTCCATCCCTCTGCCCCACCCTCCCCCACCCTCTCAGAAATGAATAAACGTTAAAAAAAAAAGTCAGATGCTCAACCAACTGAGCCCCCCAGGCACCCCAAACAGCGTACCTTAAACAAAATGACCAAATCTGAGAAATTCACTGCCTCAGCGTAAGATGCGCAGCTGACTCGGAAAGCGAGACCACCGGGCATGGCCCCTGAGAGGAGGACACCGGAAAGGGCTCGGATGTCGCCCGGGAGGGAACTCACAAAACACTCGTGCGGCCCCTGCGGTGTGGCGACGCGGAAAGGCTCCCAAGACCCTGCGCGAGAGGGGAAAGGGTCGTGCGGAGGACACTGGGCCGCACGGGGCCTTCGTGGGGGGCACCGACCGCCAGCAGCCCCCATGAGAACGTCTGGAGCGGGTGCACGCCGCGCCCCCGTCCCAGGAACGCCGGTGCGGGGAAGCTGCGCTCCCCGGGATGTCTGAGCTCCGCGTGACGCTTAACGGCATTGCTGTCACCTGCAAGAAGGGAAAGAACCGGCGAAGAAAATCCAGAGGCCAGCTTCTGAGACCTGTCTTATCGATTCAGGTAAACGCAACGCTGTGAAGTCCTGGGAAGCGACTTCAAGGGCCCGCCTGGTTTCTGCAGCGCGTTTTGCCCCGGTGCCCAGTCCGCGAACCGGCCCGAGTTGCTCCTCGGCCGGGACTTAACCAGGTGTGCACGTCCCAGGGGCGGCCCGGCTCGAGCGGACCTTGCGGGGAGGCCACCCCCACGTCCCCCTCAGCTGCAGGCCTCCGGCTCCTTCCCGCTTCCTGCTTCCCAGCGTGCGAGGCCTGGGCAGGGCCCTGTCCCCAGGTCACGTGCCCGCGGGAACAGCAGCACAGCAGGCCGCTTATGCACACGGCCCTTACGCACACAGCCAGCCTTTATGCACACAGCCGGCTGGGGCCGGGATTAAGCGTGAACCTTCAAAGGGCCCCCCCTGAGAACCGGGCAACGGCCACCCTGGGAAAGACAAGAACTTTCTCTCGACATGTTGGAGCCCGAACACACCCTGGCCCGGATTTCGGCCGAAGGGAAAACATAAAGTACGGGGAGGGCCCACCTTTCTGTGTGGATGAACCAGTTTTATCTCCCTGGAGTTTTCAGACAGGGAAAGGTGGGGGTGTGAGGTCCACAGGTACAGGTGCTCGGAGGTCAAGTGGCCTCCAGATGGGCCACAGGGGACAGGGCTCCCCGACCGGCGGGCCAGGATCCCTGCTGGCCTGAGTGGAGAGCCACACTCACCCGCAGGTCGTGCCGGAGCACGTGCAAAGGCTGTGGCGACAAGCCGTGACTGACCGTGACCCTGACGCAGGAAACGTCACCCCAAGGAAGGGCACGAGTCTGCCTTTCTCCCAGGACGGAGAGCGGCCGAGCTCTATCCAGTGACGAGGTGGACTGGCGATCGAAGACCACGGTTAAAGGTGGTTTCGTTCTGAAACCGGCAGCTTAGACTCCGCCAGACTCCACAAAACAAACTGCTCTGGTTTCCATCTCGACCTTGCAAAAGTTCAAGAAGCGCCTTCTTAAAGGGACAGCTCCTGAGGCTGGCTCTCGGCGAAGACTAGCCCCTCTCCTCCTGCGCTGCCTTTTCTCTGGCTTCTGGTCGGCACGTTCCCCAAAACTCAACTCTGAGAGCCTTTTTTAGACTGGTCTCTCGCTTTGTAAAACCCAGAAAATGATTAACCAATTTCTCCTGAAAACACCACTTCTTTGCAAAGCAGAAAAAAAAGTCAATAAAATGTTGCTGAAGACAGCAGAATTTATTTCAAAGAGCTTCATTCATTTTCTGGGTGGAGTACATCAGCACACAAAAAAAAAAAACACACACACACACACACAAACCACCCCACACAACACAAACAAACGCCTAAAAACAAAGCAAAAACCCAACCACAGGCGCACCACACCCCCTAGCCAGCAGGGGGGTGGGGAGGGAAGCAGAAAAAGGCCAAACAGAAAGGAAGGCAGGCGGGGTCCAGAGGGCGGGGCAGGGCTGTTTATTAGCAAGAATCGAGAACGTTCCTACAGGGACTGCCTCTCACCACTCCACTTGGAAAACCTTGGAGGAGACAGGGGCTCTGGCTGGGCAGGGTGCTGGAGAAACCAGGTCCAGGGGGGAAAGCAACCCAAACAGAGGCCCCCAGGCGGCCCGGGCGGGCGGGGATCCAGGCACACAGGCCAATGGCGCGAGCGGGGACACAGGCACACCAAACTAGGAGAAGAGGAACCTCTCCTCCTGCTGTGCTGTCAGGAGGGACGGGGGCTGTGACGGCTGCTCACTCAGGGCCCCAGGCTGACAGCCGCAGCCTCGTCCCCTACCCCCCCCCCGCCCCCGCAGCTGCAGGGAGGGGGCATCCCAGGGAGGAGGGGAAGGGTGGCTGGTGTTTGTAAACATGAGGCTCCACCCCGGCACTGGCCAAAGTTGAACAGGATCTTGGCTAGCAAAACCACAAGGGCCCCGAGGTTTCTAAACACTCGATTGGATTCCGCAGCGCTGAGATAAATGAATGTAAACAGAAATCCTTTCTGTGATACTTTAAAGGCCAAAACGGAGAGGGCCAGTCCCAAAGTGACTACTTTCTCCCCCAAATATCCTGCCAGATGAAAAAGAGAAGCAGTCTCTCCTGGGGGTAGGGACACAGCCACCGGGGCCCAGCCCAGGACCCTCAGGAGCCTGTCTTAACCGCTCCACTGCTCCGGGAGGGACCACCTCCCTTCTGACACAGAAGCAAAGTCAGCGCGCGGGCTTGAATAGCTTCCCCGGGGGGCTACTGCGTTCATGTGGAACACGACTGGAAAAGACATCTATTTTCTGAAGCCCTCCAGGTACAAACCAGCACATTTTTCTTCCTTCAAAAGCATCCATTTGGCTGGCTTGTGAACCGATTATCAACAACCCCGCGCCCAAGGCCCTCCGCGGCCCCACCCCACGGCGGGACCAGCCCTCGGCTGCCAGCAGCGTGGGCGCGAGACAGCCTCGGCCGCCGTGCCCACCGCTGCGTCGGGGGCAGCTGGGTGGAGGTGTCAGCCGTGTTACGTCCCTGCATCAGCGTCAGGGAGACGTAATTCGCCCGTCCGGAGCGTACAATTCAGTGGTTCGCGGCGTGTTCCCACGCTGCGCAATCCTCACCGCTCTCCGATTCCAAAGCACTTCTGTCACCCCAGAAAGGACCCCCGGGACGGGTGGCAGGCCCCCGGCAGCCCCCCGTTTTCTCCAGATCCGTCCGTTCCAGACGTCTCCTGCCAAGGTTGCATCTGCCTGTTTTCACGGGCCACCCGCGTCATACCAGCTTATCGGTCCCTCGCTCCTCGTTTGCGGCCAGGTAACGCTCCGCGGTAAGGACACTCCTCGTTGTACTCGTCCACCCCGTAGCTGACAGACAGCAGCGTCGTCTTCCCGTTGGGGCTATTATGACTCACGGTGCCCTGAGCCCTCATGTGCAGTGTCTGCCCGGACCTCACGCTCCACCGAGTCGCCAGGTCACGTGGTACATTGTGAGGCGGAGCCAGTCTGTTTCCCAAAGCGGCCACGTCACTTCACGGCCCGTAACCTTTTCAAATCTCGGTATGAACTACACACATACGAGTCAGCGTAGGAACGTTTTCGTAGTGGGAGCATAAAACTCACGTTCTAGGGGCGCCCGGGGGGCTCAGTCAGTTAAGTGTCCGACTTCGGATCAGGTCATGACCTCACGGTCCGAAAGTTCAAGCCTCACCTCGGGCTCGCTGCTGTCAGCGCAGAGCCCGCTTTGGATCCTCTGTCCTCCCCCGTTGGCTGTCTCACTTTCTCTCTTTCTCCCTCTCTCTCTCTGGCCCTCCCCTGCTCATACACTCTCTCTCTCTCCCAAAAATAAAACAACTTTAAAGAAAAAAACCCACGTTCTAGGTTAAACTCAAGTGAGCTGTCTGAAAGAACAACGAGATCACGCGCCCAATGGTGGGGTTTAGAATGGGGCCATAGGGCCATTCTAGAAAGCTGGAAGGAGCGGAAAAAGAGGCAGCCTCCTTGTAGAGCTGCAGGACGAGGCTGAGACGGGGCAGGTGTGGACGGCGCTGAACACAGGACCCAACACACACGTGGTTCTCCCGAGCCTGCAGATCTGGCCTCAGAGACCCCCCCCCCCCCCCCCCCCCCCGCCCCGCTGCTCCCGCTGACTGGATACACGGCCAGAAGCAGAACTCAGGTCCCAGCCTTGGGTTCTAGGCCAGGCCAGGTTCAACGCTGCCCCTACCATCCTCTCTGTAAGAGAAAGACACACCTGCTCGCTGGCCCTGCAGGCAACACGCTCAACGCCAGCTCAGGGCAAACGGTTCCCAGCTCGTGACCGACACGTCCCAGCAGGAAGACGGAAGGCGCAAGTAGGGCATGATTCTTACACGAAGGCCGAGTGGCACACGGCTCCAGAACCCAGGCCCGCCAGAGTGTGGCTGCGTGGTGAGGGAAGGCTGCCGGGACGGCAGAGCGCCCGCCCGTGCCGTGGCGGTTTGCAAAGTGTGGCTCAGAGGCACCCCTGAGGATCCGAGACCCCGCCGGGAGGCCTGTGAAAGCAAAACCATCTTCGCAGCAAGACGAAGCCACAACCTGCCTCTCCCAGGGCTGACACGGTCACCAAGGCGGCGGCCGCGGGGGAAGGTACCGGTGCGGGAGCCGAGGCACGGCACCGAGGACACGGGGGTCACTGCACCTCTGGGGCCACACACGCAGCGAAGAAGAAAAAGAAAGCGAGTTTGGCTGAAAATGTCCCTAATGAAGCAGCCAAGTACTTCATTCGACCTGTGTTAAACGGTGACCCTCAGACACGTCTTTCACTGGGCTTTGTGACGACACAGCAGAGGGCAGGACCTGAGTGGCACAGGGAGTCGAGAGCCCGCCCCGCCCCTCTGTGCGTGATCCCCCACGGCCTCCCCCCGAGGGTCCTCTGTGCACCGCGCCACGGACGAGAATCCTGAAACCTCACCAATAAAATCGAGAAAAACAAAGTTCCAATCCTGGTACGCACAGGCGACTTCGCAACGTTTTCAGTCTTTAAAGAACTCACACCCGTGCCTGTTTTCACGCAAGCCGTGAGTCCACACGGCTGCCGCCTGAAAGAGTGAGTCAAGAGGCAGTGACTCCTCCCTCACCAGACGAGAGAATTCTCCAGACGGGTTCTGTAAGGAGTCAGGTCCCTCGGACGCACTTAAAATAGTTTCAAAATTTCCAGCCACGCCCCGCTTTCCAGAGAGACACAGGATGCTGTAGGAGACCTGGGTGACCCGCGTCACCGTGCTCTTTCCCAGACAGACTGTCAGGGCGCAGGGACCCTGGTCCTGTGGCGGGGACCGCGTGGCAAGGGCTCGCGGCCCGCGGACAGGCCAGGGCAGGCCGCTCACCTGATGGTGCCGGTCGGGGAAGGGACGGGGCTGACCAGGCTACGGAGATCCGGCTCCGGAATGTGAATCTTCAGAGGGGAGATCTGCGGGTAGAGGGGCCGGAGGGGAGACGCCGGGGCCTCCTCCTGACGGTACAGCGACGTGAACTGGATCTTGATGGCCGTGCTAGGGAACCGAAGGGTGCACCTGTAAGGGAAGGGGGAGCACACGTCAGCGCGGGCGAGATGCGGAGGAGGGCGGAGAGTCGGGGGGGGAGGGTTCTGGATCGCCAGGTAACGGAGCCCCCACCGTCCGTCACTCTGGGTTCACAGAGCGAACCAGAAATCCTCTTTCTGTCGCGGTCACGGACACTCGCTGACGCGGATACGGGTTCTTCTTTCCCTGCACGTGTGAAGAGAGACACAGACCCCGACGGGGCCCCAGCGGAGCTTCAGACACACAGGGCCACCTCCCGTCCCCTGGGATGGCCGCAGGGGGACCTGAGGGGGGTTCACTGGCTCGCAGACAACGCCCGTCTGCAAACTGAGAAGCCATGGTCACCGTTCACACGGCGAGCTGACACACAGACGCCCACGCTGCGGCTGCGAGACGCTGCGAAGCGTGACAGAAGTGGCAGGGCCCCCTCCCCAGGCTGGCGGGAGCCTCACGGAGAAACGGGACCGTGGGCCGGACTTTGGGCCCCGGTTCTCCTGCGGGCAGGTGACTGCGCGCAAGCAAACCCAGCCTCGCGCATCCCAGTCAAGCCCCGCGTGCCCCCGCGCGCGCGCGTGTCACAGGAACCCAGGGTGGCCTCCTTCCGAGAAACGTCTGCCTTTAAAATCCAGACATCACTCATCCAGCGCGCCCTCTGCCTTCTAGACGGACGGGCCCTCAACAAGTCACAAACAGAAGCGAAGACCCAAAGGGCCAAAGGAGGGCAGGCTGCCCGCACACCCCCGCGGCAGTCTCGCCGGTGGCAAGTGCTTAGAAAAGGCTCTTCGGGCAAAGCGGGGGGTGCGGCGGGGGGGCTGGAGGCGGCACACGTGAGCTCCCACCCCCGACGCGCGCGCCACAGTCTCAGAGAGGCGTTGCCGTCGCGCCAAGCGAGTCACAGCTCGGGCGCGGGTCAGGGTCGCCCCGGGGGCAACGGTGCCGGGCCACCGCCAGCCGGCTGCCGGCCCCCTCCTGCCGTACTTCCGGCTCGGTACCCGCGTTTACGCAGCAAATACACCTCCAAACTGCCATGGACGCGGCCGACGCCCCCTTTTCCTCTCAGTCAAGTAGTTTTTAAAAAGCGAGATTTAAGCACAGGTCAAAACAGGTCCTGAGACCACGCGAGGCCGCGAACGGGCCCGCTGCGAGCCCACAGGTACGCCTGGGCCTTGCACCGGGGAGGACGGCTTCTCGTGAAAGACTCAGCGACGCAGGCAGGCATCCGCTCTGACGGCCAAGCTGCCTGCGCCTCACGGGGGAGACCGGCAGCAAACCGGCCCGACCGGCCGGGACCCATTCTTCCAGAGACACCTGGGCGCAGGGGCTGGGCATCTCGGCAAAGGCGGGGAGACCCCGCAGCCGGGCCGCAGACTCCCAAGACTCTGACCCACAGGCGCCAGGTCTGTATTTCCGAACCTAAAACCAGAACGAGGGGATTCTGACGCGGTTTCCCGGGCTGATTGTGGGGGATGCGGTCTAAACGCCAGCACGTCAGGGTGGGGGTGGGGGCGGTCTGTCCCGTCACGTCAACATCGCCCCCGCGGTTCTGCCTAAGGCCACCCGCGGCCATTTCAAAATATTCGGTTATCTTCTTCTTGCAAAAGCCACGGTCTGAACCGTTTGATGTCGCTTCCACGTCCCTTAGCTCTCCCACAACCCAACAGACGTTTCCTTCATGGGTATTTTGGCCAGGAAGGTACGTCACACCTTTTCCTATGACGATGAGGCCCGTGGTGTCTCCAGACCTGGAGGCCTGTCGGCTTCTGAGGGCACAGAGCCCACATCCGTCCCAGCTCATGCCCGAGGGTGGGCCGCCGTCCCGAAACAGAGAGGGGGGTGGAAGGAGCCGGAACCGGGAATGTGGCCGAGGGCTCCACACGCGCACACCCCTGTCCTGCAGGGTTGGCAACGGAAGCGATGATGAGGAACGTTTACAGACAGCTTCTCCGTCCTCTCCTGTCCCTTCCTTCGGCAGCTGCACATCCTCACAGCGAGGGGCTGCCACCCGCCAGCAGGGCGCGCGGATGGAGTTCCGTGCCCCGCGCCGCGAAAGCCCCCGCGCTAACAGGAGATCAGAGCGAGATCAGAGTGTACTAGAGTCGTCCGGGCAGCCAGAGGGAGGATGTGGCTTTGGCCCATGACAGAGGTCACAAGGCAGAGGGCGATGTCAGGAACAGGGCTTCGGGGGAACACAAGAGCTGGGGGCGCGGGATCCCTGGACCCGGAACAGGAAAGCCAGGCTCCGGGCGGGAGGGTCTGGCCCGGGGCTACACCACTGCGGGACCAGAGGGCGAGTCTCAGCAGGTGATGGAGGCGCCCAGCGAGGGCACCACTTCCGGGTCCGGTGCAGGAGAGGTGTCGGGTGGTGGGCTGACACACAGGGGGCCAACGCGAAGGAAGAGGGTGATTTAGGGCCTCACCTCACCTCCAGGGAGCTCAGTGCCCTAACCTCTACGGGGTTCGGTGTTCTTGGCCTACAAAAGCAGACGCTTCGAACAGAAGAGATGATCTCTTAGGCACTTTCCAGCTCAAAAACCAAAGGTTCCAGATAACAACACGCGCACGGGTGGACTTCTCAGTAGAACAAAACACAACATTTCGTGGGCCAGGGATTTCGGTCAGCAAATTCGTAGCGAAATCGAACACCATCCAGAACTGATTCAAACAGGGCAATTTCCTACTGGAAGAGTCATTTCCAATTAGGGTTTAACAATAAACATTTTCATATTATTTGCTGTAACAGCTATTTCAAAAGCAGCTCCTGACTCGCTCTTCCAAAAATTATCCCGAGGCAGACTGTCTCCTACCTGGGAGAAACACCAGGAAGCTACGTAATTTTAAACAGACATCTCCCCAGGGTGCTCCCGGGTTCGCCAATTACTTCTCTCCCTACAAAACTTTCATTCTGGGTTAGGGCCCTAGTTGGAGTTTTAATGAGCATGTTTTGTAATTAAAGCTATTCTCTTGGAGCTGTTTCCCTTTCGATCTCACCCCAACCATACGCTGCACACCTGCCTTCAGTGCCCGGGACCCCGACCGCAGGTAAGCCTGTGTGTCTAGAACTCACTAGAAATCACCGCCCCGGCCTGCAGCACAGCTCTGCCAGGGAAGCGCCTACCTGGGAGGGCCAGCCCCTCAGATCTCCCCATAGCATCCTTGTCCTGATGGACAGAGACAAAGCGGGTGGGTGGCGGCCTAGGGCTGGGGGGAGGGGTGGGGCGGGGGAGCCGGCTTGCAGGGGTGGTATAAACCTTCTAAAATTGATTATGGCAGGAGCTGCCCACCAGACTAAAAACCACCGAACTGGACAATTTAAGTGGGTTAGTTGCGTGCTATGTGAATTGTAGCTCATTTGAGCTCTTCTGAAAAAATGTTCTTGCCCTCGAGCCCTCATGCTTGGGGTCTGCCCCAGGCTTGCAAAGGTCCTGGGGCCATCTGGGCGCCAAAGGCTCCTGGGTGATGCCTTGGTTCCCCGGAAGCGGCCCTATTCAGCATCAGGTCAAAGATCACAGCACGGAAGTCTGGCTCTGCTGCTGCTCAAGCTCGAATGAGCCTAAGTGATTTGGGGGACCCGGGGTGCTGCTTACCCTCACTTCCGCCTGGGCCTTACGTGGGAATCCCACTGCCTGCCCTAACAGCCAGGAAATTGTTGCAGATGAAAGTGGCTCATTTAATCCTTTACCGATACAAATATAAGTACCATGGTCTTCATCTTAGACCCAAGAAATAATCAGAAAGAGAAGGAAGTACAGGTGAAAACTTCCAGAAAAGGGTTTTTTTTTTTTTTTTTTTTTTTTTTTTTTAAAGGCAATAGAGATTTCATCTCCAGAGCTGTTACTGCCCCCACTCCCCGGGGCCCGCCTCTCGCCCCACCGTGTCCCCGCAGAGAGGGTGACCCACAGAAACACTCCTGGGCATCTCACAACGAGCAGGCAAGGACATCCCACGCTGCAAACGAATGACTGAAATTCTGCAGGCCAACCAGGGCACCCCCAACCTTTCTCACACCCCCCAGCGGATGGCACAGGGGGCAGACCCGGCCGGCGTCTGTGGCCCTCGTGAAGCCCATCGGACAAGGAACCTGTCAGCCGACCACCCCGGCACTCGCGGCAGCGGTCAGCGGTCAGCGTGAGCACCTCGCTCTTAAACGTGGACAGGGAGGGACAGACATCTGGGAAGCATCTGCAACAGGAAGCCAGGGACCAGACAACTGGGGGGCCCAGAGGAAGCAGATAACTCGGGAGCAGAGGGGAAGGCAGACCACCTGTGTCTCCCAGCTGCCCAAGGGCTGAGGGCCCCAAAAGGCACCTCCTGGACAACCAGACGTACACAGAAAATAAATCTTGGGAAGGAAGGCTGGATGAGACGGGAAGTCACCTCCCGAAAAGACAAAGACAACTGGTGGCTGAGACCGGGAGGTTCACATCTGGACAAGACCCACTCCTCAGAGAAGCCCTTTCAGGAAGCTACGGGGAGGAAGGCTCCGGATCCCACAACACAGACCGTGGCCTTCGAACCGCACCTTGCTTCCCGGCCATCACAGAACCCAGAGCTTGCTGCAAGGCAGCTGGGGACGTCCCCAAGTTTAATTCCAAACACAGGCGCTGTTTCACCAGCAGGAAGTGAGGACACGAACGTCAGAAGCTGGAGGCTGTGCACCTTCCCCCGCGGCAGCAGACAGCGGGCCCCATGCGACGGAGCCTGCCACTGTGACCGGACACGTGGGGACGTGCAGCGTCGGTGTCCGCGGGGACGCCCAACGTACGGGCTGCAGCACTGGGAAGGGCCCAGGCTTTCTCACCGGGCTAGAGAATGGGGAACCAGGCTGCTGAGCCTCGAGCTTCGGGGGCCCCGGGATGGAGCAGACAGGCCCACGCCTGATACCAGTAACTGAAAGACCCGTTTTCCAGGACGAAACCTGGCACCGGAGGCCCCTGCCGTGGTCCCTGGACGCGGACAGGACCCGAGCAAGCAGCCGGGGCGCCTACCGGGCTTCTGCGGAAACTGCAGCCCAACAAGCCACAAACCCGGCCCGCGAGGTGCGACCTTCCCACCCCGCCCTGCATCAGGTGGGACGGGCCACTAGGAAGTGCATCAGCTCCCGGGCCCGCTGCAGACGGGGCCAGGGAGGCTGGTGGGCAGAGATCCTTCCAGAATGCAGATGGAGGGTTGGGCCCTGTGGGGCACAGGCTTGGAGAATGTCCGTGACCGGTGAGTGGGTTTCCTGCTCTTCTTTTTCCCAAATAAGAGCTGGGATCACCTGCCCCTGCTTCTGCTGGGCTCAACATTGCAGCGGGACCACCTGGAGCGCCCTGACAGAGGGACGCGCTTGTCACCAGAGATCCTGGATTTTACGGGCTGCAGTCACCGAGGGGGGCTTGGGGCTGACTCCTGTAACGATGGGGATGAGTGTTTTTATGTTGGAAGAAGGGACATAAGCATGTGGGTGGTCAAAAGGCGGACTATGACAGCGACAGCCAGTCCCCTGGACACACGTCCTCTCTTGCTCTTACGGTGAACTAGCTGGACAGCTGTGCACACTTCTCTGCCTCTCCTGCAACCAAGGGACTGTGCTGGTCAGTGGGATGTGAAGACTTACGCCCTGAAGAGGAATAGTGTCGCCACTTCTTCCTTTCCCCTTGGCCACAATGCCAGTGTGATGGCAGGAGCTGCAGCAGCCGTAATGGGCCGTACAATAAATGGACATCGGGTAACAGGACAACATAACAGAAAAGAGCTTGGAGCTGCTGTGTCAGCTTAGGTTAAGACTGTTACGTGCAAAAAATAACCAGCTTCACCCTGGGTTTTTTTTCAATGTTTAGTTTTCAGAGAGAGAGAGAGCACAAGCAGGGGAAGGGCAGAGAGAGAGAGAGGGAGGGAGGAAGGGAGGGACAGAGCACAAGCAGGGGAAGGGCAGAGAGAGAGAGAGAGAGAGAGTGCACAAGCAGGGGAAGGGCAGAGAGAGAGAAAGAGAGAAAGAGAGAAAGACAGAGAGAGAGAGAGAGAGAGAGAGAATCTGAAGCAGTCTCCGGCTCTGACCTGTCAATACTGAGCCTAACACAGGGCTCAAACCCAAGAGCCCAGAGATCATGACCGGAGCTGAGGTCGGATGCTTAACTGACTGAGCCACCCAGGTGCCCCAATGTAAGTTTAATTTTAAACTAGCTTATTTATTCACTCTTTTAAAAAGTAATTTTTAAGAGATTTTGTTAAAATATTTAAGTTTATTTATTTTGAGAGAGAGAGAGAGAGAGAGCGAGAGCGAGCATGGGGTAGGGGCAGAGAGAGAGGGAGAGAGAGAGTCCTCAGCAGGCTTTGCACTCAGAGCCTGATGTGGGGCTCAAATTCACAAACCATTAGATCACGACCTGAGCTGAAGTCAGATGCTTAACGGACTGAGCCACCCAGGCGCCCCAGCTTCACCCTGGTTTTTTGACCTTAGTTAAAAAAACCAAAACTACACCCTAACTCTAAACAGCTAAAGAGCTCTCTAATAGGAACCACTGTGCAAACTATGCCGTGTACTCATGGACGAACGTCACGCGGCCATTTTAAAGGACGCTTTTCATCACCGCGCACCTCTGGGCAAATCTCGAACGCATCCGCCTGTTTTCCCCATCGAGGAGAACGGGGTAGCTATAGAAAATCCTTCGTAGGGTTCTTTGGAGTATTAAGCAGAAAGGCCCAAGGCCCACAAAGCGCTGGCCCATTGTGAGACGCGGTGACAAGTCAAAGCGCAGAGACCAGGGGCTCAGAGTGGTGGCGAAAGGTGTGGGATCCGAAATCAGACAGGCCTGGGTTGAGAATGGGCTGCGGGGATGGCGTCGGGGGGCCGGGGAGGTCTCCGCGCAGCGGCAGCCCGGACGCAGGAACGACACAGAGCGCGAGGCCCGGCACTCGGCCAGCCGCCAGCCGCCAGCCGCCAGCCGCCAGCGGCACGGCATGTAGGTGGTGGTGCTATCAGAAGGGCCGGCCGAGAGGGGAAGAAGCAGCCCTGGGTGGGGGCGGCCTCCCAGGACCCCCCCCCTCCCCCGCCGCCCGGTTTCGAATTTTCCTTCGGTGTTACCGTGTCCTTTCAGAAATGAGACATTCAAGAATCTGGGGGCGGAGGGAAAGTAATACTTGATAACTAGTCCTTCGGGATGTTGCGAGGTGTGACGGGTCTTCTGGAAAACTCACGGGGGACCGACCCCGGCCCAGTTCTGCTGTGCGGTCTGGCTCCGGGGGCGGGGGTGGGGGGGAAGGTGGACACACGGCCGGGCCTCGAGGTCTGAAGGGGAGGCCGGGAGGCCGGGAGGCCGGCCGAACGTGACTCCACAGACAGGCCCTCCCTTCCCGCCCTGCCCCAGGGCCGCGGTGCCGGCAGACGCGATGAGACAACGCTCATGGGGTGGCCGCGGTCCGTGGCGGTCCCCACGTGCCTCTGTCTACAGTGACGATGCCAGAGGAGCTGGATCGTTGGAGAAAAACAAGACTGTTCGGGAAATGGTTTTGAGACACTTTTACGTATAAAATCCCCAAATCAAAGGATTCTGGCAATCTTATGTTTTTCAACCTAAAACATCTGTTTTTCCTAAAAACGAAGCACATTTTGCTAGAATACCCAGAAGTACAGAAGGGAGGCTGTGGGACACCCTCGTGGCTAAGCTGGGGCCGTCGGTGGGGGCTGCAGAGCACAGGCGGGTTGCGGCAGGGCAGGAGCGACAGGGCAGGCCCGGGCCAGGAAAAGCAAAGGGGAGTCGATGGCCGAGGCCTCGGGAAGGCGGGAGGACCGCGGTCCCTGACCGGGCGCCGGCTCTCTAAGGCCCCCGACGCAGCGCCCAAAACTCCAAACCCACCCCCCTGCGTTCAGTCTTGGTCCCTCTTCCACGAATCAGGGCTGCAATCTCCACTCTGCACCAGCCTGCCCCACCTTCGAAGTGACCCCTCAGCCTTGCTTTCCTGGGCTGGCCCGGCCACACGGCTGTGCCCTTGGCCGGCTGCTCCCGGGGAAACAGGTGGCTACCGACCCGGCCCCGATCCGGGTCCCTGTCTGCGCAGCAACGACGCGGGTGTGGGAATGAAACACGGCGGATTTAAGAATTCTGGTTTAGAAGCAGCTTTGTTTTCTTCTTTTCTTCTTTATGTGTTTTCCTATGATCTATATTTTTTTTAAATAAGGAGAATATATTTTTATAATCAGGTCAAAAAAAATCTACTTTTATAGGGAAAAAAAAGAAAAAAAAGATAGCAGGATATTTAAGCCCCTGTGGTAAATCAAAAACGCAGTAACAAATGCAGCCAAAGGCCTGGTCAAAGCCGGGGCTCCTTGGTACAAATGGAGGCTCAGCCCCCATGTGAGGAGCCCCCCGAGGAGAGAAGGGGCAGGGGACCCCTGACCTAGACGGGAGCCCCTGGAGGCCCACCCTCGCCTCGCACGTCCCGCCAGGTGGGCTCACGGCAGTCCCGGGGACCCCCTGCAGGAGGCGGCTGGGGAGGCCCACCTGGGGTTCATTTCACCCGCCTTTCTGGGGAACAACATCCTGCTCCCAGGAGACCCCTAGCAAATCGGGACGGGTTCTCTGGCATCACTCGGAAGATTCCTGCTCACTTCGACGGTGTGCCTTGAAGAGCGTGTGGCCATGTGTACAGTGTCACTCGGCTGAGGCCCACTGAGTCATCCGGGAGGGCGAGGGCCCCGGGATCCGCGTTCTCAGCGGGCGCCCCCCCGGGGGGAATCTTACTCCCTGGGAAGCCTGGTGCTCAGGCATGTTTGGGAAACTACCTAAGACCCCGGTGAACGCAAGGTGAGGGGCCAGGCACGCCTGCTCTGTCCCCTGGCCCCAGGGGAAGCCCACGAAGCGACCCACCCCCACGTGGCCGTTTCTATCGCGCCACAGAGAAGGGGCCTTAGACACAGACCTGCTGGCAGCGGAGGCTCAGGGTCCCTGGGGGAGGACCCCGGCCATCTTCTCAGGGACATTCTTAGCCCTTGGTGGGGATGTGTGGGATTTATCACAAACCAGAAAAATCACCGTGTAAGGCGAGCTCCCAAGCTTTATAGTTTGGAAAATCAATGGGACAGAAAGTCCAATATACCTCCCAGACCTGCCTAAAAATCACCAAAGACCCTCCAGCTGGGCGAATGGAGGAGCCACAAAGGTCAGAACCAGCACCTCCACTGTCCTGGCTTCTTAAAGGTCAGTGCCAGACCGAAGAGGCCGCGGAGGGGCCGTCCTGTGCCGCAGACCACAGGACCCGACCGCACGCACGGCAGTCACGGAAACACCACCACAGCTCCCTGGGGGCGACGCGGGACACAACGGGGCCGTGAGCACGAGCACTTCGAGTTCCCTCTTCCCTTTCCCTCCACGCGGATCCAAAGAAACTACTCCAGGAAGTTTAAGTGGCTTGACCTACGGATCTTACAACGTAGCCACAGTATCTCCATGTCACCACTCTTTCCCGGGGGCCTATGTTCTTCCAGATTCTGTCCCCTTGGTGCCCGTGCCCGGCTCAGGGCGGCTCACCGCCCCGCAAGCTCCTTCGGGCAGGTGTCCGCACCGCGGCCGGTCTGCTCTCCTGGCACAGACACACACAGAGCACACACCTGGTCAGAGCGCACGACAAGTTCCCCACGATGTATTTCTGGAATCGAAAGTCCATCAAGAGGTAAAGGCATATAAAGCAGAGAATGGCTACGACACAGGAGAAGAGAATTCTCATCGGGGCACCGCACGAACCACAGCAACATGGAGGGCAGCAGCTACATCTCGGCCCCGGTGGAGTTGCCGAACCAGAGGGAAAGGACTAGAATTTTCTGGTCCTAGATTAACGTCGCAATGATATGGACAACACACCTTCACTGTGCTTAGTGGAGTCAACTGGCCAAAGAATCAGACAAGGTTCGGGGCAGCAGAGGGCCATCGCTTCACCCCCGGCCGAGGGATTGGGGCCGCCCCAGTCCGCACGCACACCTTCCCTAGAGGCTCAGGTGGATATGGCAGTGCTCGCGGCGGCCCCGAGTCCTCTGGCCAGGATGCCACGGAGATGGGGGGAGGGGGGAAGTCTGCACAGCCACCAGCACCTGCCTGACCTACACCCATGTGACCCAGGGACGCACGCCCGAGGGCCCTCTGTACGCACAGCGTCTCCGCTGCTGGAGCACAGGGCACTTGTGCAGGAAAGTGAGGACCCCCGGGAGGCCCAGGAAAGCAGCATAAATCGCCAAAAAGTAAGTAATCATCACATTTACGCTTTGAAATGCTTTTCAGAGAGCACCAGTAACGGCCCTCCTCGGATCACGAACCCCCACCCCATGGGGCACGACATCCAGGTGACATTCAGAGTTTAGGACCAGTCGGGTAGGACACTGCCAGCCGCTGGGACGCTGCCGAAGGAGAGACGTTCTGCGTGAGAATAATTTGCAAAATCAAAGGTCTTTTGCCTAAGGCTTAATTAGCGCGAAGTTCCCTAATGATACAATAACAGTTAAAACAGCGTGCCAGGTATCGGCACATTGAAGGCTCTAAACACGTTAACGGCCCAAACACCCTGCTTTTCTGGACACTTTAGTTTTATTTAAATCTGCGTATTTTGAGACTATTACAAAAAAGCCGCCGCGTTATCATTGCCCCCCCCCCCCCCCCCCCCCCGGAACTGAGGAGCAAAGGGAAAGATCCCGGGCGCAGCCGCCGTTGAGCTGTGGAGGGAAGGGGAGGAGAGACCGACAACGGGGCAGAAATCAACTCTGTGTGTTTATTTTCTGGATTCTGGAAACTCAAAAAGGCCCAAGTTCGGTTTTGTTACACTTGGCAGAGGAAATGCCTTCAGAAGCTGCA
The DNA here is from genome assembly GCF_018350195.1 of Panthera tigris. NCBI lineage: Eukaryota > Metazoa > Chordata > Mammalia > Carnivora > Felidae > Panthera > Panthera tigris. The sequence continues at coordinate 3,816,507 of NC_056675.1, read as the reverse complement.
GGCAGAGCTGGGAGGGCCGGCCAGAACGGCGTCACCACCACGACCGCCCGAACGGAAGGTCTGTAGCAAGGCCTGTCCTTCCGCAGAGAAGCGTGAGTTCGCCAAGAACAGGGCCGTTCCAGGCAAACCCACGAGGCCCCGTGCCCCCGCCTCCCACTGGCAACCCTGTCCCAGTCGCAAGTGGTGTTTCAAGGCCTTCCCTTCTGGTCCCGTCCCCAAGGACAGCAGCAGAGCTCAAGAGAGAGCCTGAAAACAGAACTCCAAGTTCGCCTCCACCGAGAGCAAAGAGTCTGCGCCGGGCTTTTATTTTTTTAAAGTTCCATTTGTCAAAACACCACAGGGAGAGCAGAGCGCCCGGGTGCCCGAATGCTGTGACAAATCACGTCCTTGCTTTATCGAGGCCCAGCTCAGCTTACTTTCCTAATTTGGAAAACGCAACAGGCGCAAACCGAAACCTGCACGGAGCTGTGAGGGAGGGACCGTGGGGCGTGTGCGGCTCTGCCCCTGCTATCTGGGAACCGCGCTGGCGTCCGGCCACTTTCCGGGGGAACTGAAGGCCTGTGACAGGGCCCGGGAAGCGCTCACGGTTGGCAGACGGGGCGCTCTGCGCCGACGTCCGGGCCCGTGTGGAGTCTGCTCCCAGCCCTGCGCCCCGCAGCCCGCGGCCCGCAGCACGGGACGGGGCGCGCTGGCACCCGGCCGCCCGGCCCCCAGGGACAGGGAAGGCGCTCTCCTGCTCTCCTGCGGTGACACCCCGCTGATACCTTACAGAGCAGCACCCTCTAGTTGACCTACGGGGCCCGTGCAAGCTTGCTTCTGTCCTCTGCTGTGGCAAGAGGGACACGGGGTGGCGACCTCTGGGTGTTCCTGTGAGCAGAGCTGAGGACTGTCACCCTCGAGTGGCAGCCCCCAGCCTCCAGCGGCCTTAAACGGAGCCCAGTCACAGAAGGAGCCCGCACGGGCAAAGCTAGTGCAGGAGGTTCCGCGGGGGCGGCAGGGGGAAGGGCTGTGCTGGGTGGGGGTGCGCACGACGGCCGCCCGGGCAGGTTTCTCCCAGGGAAAGTGCAGAAGGCGGGGCGCCCACCCACACCCACTTCCCTTATCCCTCCCCCCAACTTTTTCCTCCGTGCCCAGGCTCCACCTAAAAGCCTATTTCCCAGCCATCTCCACAGTGGGGGATGACCAAGGAAAAGTGAGCGGGACCTCATGGGCAGGCCATGCAGAAAGTCCCCGAAGAGGAGGACACACAGCTACCGAGTGAGCACTAAGTGCCCATCATCTCTTCCTCCACTTCTCACCTAGGACAAAACTGTGATGACCGGTGTACCAGCAACCACCCTGCACAAGGAGGTCACTTGAAAATGAAAGCCTCTTGCTAAGAATGGTGAGACAGAAAAACAGAAGCAGCCTTGATATGTGCTGAGCCCAGCCCGGGCCTCGACTGCAGTCTGTGACGGAGGCAGCAGAGCTACCCTGAAAACACACACACACACACACACACACAGCAAAGCACCAACCTCTCATCCTCTGCACATCCTTTATACAAAACAAAACTGCTTGGCTTTAGAAAGGAAAAGAAGCCAGGGCTTTCTGCTGAAGAAAAGACTGAACTATTGTCCACACAGCAGACCCCAGGAGGGTGGGCCACGTTTCAAAAGCAGTTTACTGCACAGCACGGCTCTGGTGAACACACCAGGAGCTCCTTTTGCAACACCATTACCATCTGGGCTCACACAAATTAAGAAGCCAAAATGCCAAGGGCCCTTGAAAACCTAAGAAGCAGAAAGACACAAGGTCACTTAAATTTCTTAAAAATTAAAGGTAATTATTTTGAATGATTATCTGCCCGAAAGAGAGAAGGGGAGGGAGACCTGCTTCCCGAATTCCTACAAGCACCCACTCTTTACGCCGTAGCCATGGCGACCCTGCCATGGCAACCAGGAAGCTTGTCTGCAGGGAGCAGGGGCAGATCTAGGGACACCAGACAGGGAGGTTCAGGCCCGCCCGGCACAGCACGGCACAAGCTTTTTTATCTTCGCGTTCAGTATGCTTCTGACCAGCGACATTATTCAAAGGCGGTCCTGGAAAGAAGTCAGCTTGGCACATTCAAAAATAAACAAAGCGAAACAGCTTTGAGAAGACGAACTAGGCCCACGTTTTCAGGCGTCTGCCGACCAACAGGCTCTCCTACATTTACTGCGTTCACCTCTCGGGGGTGGGCGGCGGGCAGCACCCACGTCCTGCGGGAACGGGGGCCACGGCCAGTGCCGGCTGGCGCTTCCAAGCACCAGACACGAACTCCCACGGCACCATTTAAGACAGGCCCACCGCTGTCATCCTCGTTGGGACAGATGAGGGAACCGGGCTTAGGGACACCAAGGTGAAAAACGGCGGGTGAGGAGGGCACCTGGGGGTTCCTGACGCAGACTGCCGTGCTTTTGACCGCACACCTCCAGCAGAGAGCGCCGCGCACGAGGCTTCGGGACAAGACGCTGGCGTTTTGGGGGCTGGACCCAAACCCAGCAGAGAATGGAGAAGGAGCGGGGACACGGTGGGGGGCTGGGCAAGGGGGGCCGCCTCGCCCTCCTGGCTTTCCCGGGGGCCAGTCGTGGCTGAGTAACATTCTTGTAGATCATGCTCCTGAGAGAAAGCCCACTGGAACCCCCCACGATGTACACGAGAGCTTACTCGCCGAGTAACAAGTGAGCCCTGCCTGTCTCTGCGGCGGCGAAGTCAGCCACGCCCAGCATCGTAGCAGGACCCCCACTCACCTGGCACCATCACCAGTGGGGGCTCCAGACAGCCCCCTGGCCGAGATGTGGAACACCCATTCCCAGAACACTTCTTTAACTAAGGAAATGCTGCCAACAAGCATCAGAAGCGCAGGAGAGGATCGGGGCAGCACCCTGGAGACGTTCTAGACAAGAGAGTGTGGATGGTTCCCGGGGCAGCAACACCTGGGAAGGCAGCAGGGGAAGGCACAGGGAACATTCACCGAGACACCCCCCCACCCAGTTCCCTCAAGGACTCGGGGCGGGACACGACCCCCGCCTCCGGGCGGGCGGGTGCGAGCACAGGATGTGGGGCAGGACCCCCCGGGTGCAGGGTAGCCACTCTGGGGCAGGGCGGGGGGTGCTGTGCCTGGCTCCCGAAGGACACAGGCTGCCCCGAAATTTAAGAAGCCCAATTGTAAAATGAAAGCAGTATGGACGTCTGTTTCCCCTATTAAAAAAAGGTTTCTTTTAATTTTTTATTAAAATTTATTTTTTAATTTACGTCCATGTTAGTTAGCATGTGGTGCAACAATGATTTCGGGAGTAGATTCCTTAACGGCCCTTAGCCAGTTGGCCCATCCCCCCCCCCCCCACAACCCCTCCAGGAACCCTCTGTTTGTTCTCCATATTTATGAGTCTCTTCTGTTTTGTCCCCCTCCCTGGTTTTATATTATTTTTGTTTCCCTTCCCTTATGTTCCTCTGTTTTGTCTCTTAAAGTCCTCATGAGTGAAGTCATGTGATTTTTGTCTTTCTCTGACTGACTCATTTCACTTAGCATGATACCCTCCAGCTCCATCCACGTGGTTGGAAATGGCAAGATTTCATTCTTTTTGATGGCCAAGTAATACTCCATTGTATATATAGGCCACATCTTCTTTATCCGTTCACCCATCGATGGACATTTGGGCTCTTTCCATCCTTTGGCTATTGTCGATAGTGCTGCCATAAACATCGGGGTGCATGTGCCCCTTCGAAACAGCACACCTGTATCCCGTGGATAAGTGCCCAGGAGTGCAATTGCTGGGTCATAGGGTAGTTCTATTTTTAGTTTTTTGAGGACCCTCCATACTGTTTTCCAGAGTGGCTGCACCAGCTTGCATTCCCACCAACAATGAAAAACAGATCCTCTTTCTCCGCATCCTCGCCAACATCTGTTGTTGCCTGAGTTGTTAATGTGAGCCATTCTGACAGGTGTCAGGTGGTATCTCATTGTGGTTTTGATTTGTATTTCCCTGATGATGAGTGATGTTGAGCATCTTTTCATGTGCCTGTTGGCCATCTGGATGTCTTCTTTGGAGAAGTGTTTATTCGTGTCTTTTGCCCATTTCTTCACCGGATTATTTTTTAGAAAAACATTTTAATGTTTATTTTTGAGAGAGAGACAGTATGAGTGGGGGAGGGGCAGAGAGAGAGGGAGACACGGAATCCGAAGCAGGCTCCAGCCTCTGAGCTGTCAGCACAGAGCCCGAAGCGGGGCTCGAACTCATGAACCGCGAGATCACGACCTGAGCCGCAGTCAGATGCCGAACCGACTGAGCCCCCCAGGCGCCCACTTTCCCTATTTTTTCATTTGTTCCGCATTTTCCTGTGCTCCTCACTGGAAATCTACGGGATCATCTAACTAACTTTCCACACAGTGCAACATGGGGTGCCGTCATCACGCGTCTTAAACCGTGTCATGTGGGGTACCTTGAGCCGCAGTCACCAATTGGAGGAGGAAATACCGAATGACACGTGGAACCCACTCCAGGTTCGCTGCGAACACACCATTCAAGGAGCAAAGCCAACCCTCGACAACTTCATGAGACACCTAAGTCGGTGCTGAGCAAGTTTTCTTTTTTTCAGGGTTAATTCGGGGAAAATTTAAGTACTTCCAGGCCAGTTTTTAGTTAAAAATTAAATTAGCATGAACTTCCACCAAAGCCCAAACATTCATCAGATGCCAGGCTGGAGCAGGCAGGCCTGCCCGTGGGTTCTCATCACCGAGATTCCTGGAGTCTCCTCCCACACCCTGCCCTGTTCCGTGGGTGGCTGGATGGCCCCCAGGGCTCCCTGTGCCCTGCCCTCTCCATCCCATCCCCTGCCCTCCACGTGCCAGCGGGACCGTCTTCCTGAAGCCCCTCGTCAGGTCAGGTCCTTCCAAAGCTTAGAAACTGTTCACAGCTCTCGGAAGACAATGCAAACTTCTGGGCCCTGCAGGACCGGCCCCACCAGCCTCCCCGATTGCCATCCACGTCATCCGGGGCCTTCCCTCGGCCTCCCTGCCCCGGGGCCGCCCTTCTGGGCACGCTTGCACCCGCCCCTGCCCTGAGGCGGTGCTCGGCGGGTGGCCTCGCTCAGCGAGGACACTTCGGGCGTGCACGGCAGCCCCACACCCTCCCTCCTCTGCAAGCTCTTGGCTCTTGTCCCCCCAGCACGCGCTGCGCTTTGTGAGAACACGAGAGCTGGGTCCGTCTCTCTCCCCTCCGTCCTGCCCGCTGGCCGGCCGCCTCCCCAGGACAGAGCCGGGCCCTGCCCGTTCACCGTGGTATCCGGGGCCCGGCACGCACGACAGGTGCGCCAACGCTCGGTGAAACGGAAGGCAAGGAAACTGTCCCTGAGCTGTCAGCCCAGGATTCTCCTGGGTAGAAGGCTGGAACCGTTCTCATTCCCAAAGTTTAGGAAAACTCTTGCTGTAATTTGGCTTAATGACTGCCGACAGCTTCAAGATTAGAATTAAGACCGTTTTCTAGAACTACCACCTGCCTACAGGAAACAGGCCTGGTTGTCACAGGGAATGCCACCTTCTCACCAAGGCCATGGGCGGGGGGAGGGGTGTTACATCATCCTCAGAGGCCGCAAGGCCACAGGGGCCGGCTGGGAAATTCTGGGGGGTTTCCATCCACTTTGACTAGAACACACAGTGCAAGGCCCCCAAAGCCCCAGACCCTGCGTGAGTCTGCACTCCTGTGTAATAAGCCACAACCAGATCTGGACGAAAATGGGCCGTGAGGAGCGGCACCCGAAGGTTCACAGCAGAAAGTTAATCACGTGGAAGGTCCCAACAGCAATGGTAACGACAATTACACAAACAAACTGAAAGTCAGAGACGTGTGAGACTTTCACGGAGAAAAATTACAAAGCGTATTTGAAGGACACACAAGACCTACACGTGAGTTTGTACAACACGTCTGAGTCTAAGGAAGTGTTTGGCTATAGGGGAGGAAGGACAGACACTGAGCCAGGAGGCAAGGAAGAGACAGCACCACAGAGAGACAGACGGTGACGCTGGGGACACACGAGGCCTCGCTCTGCTGAGGCCCAGAGGCAGCCACAGACCCACGGTGGACGCGAGTCCCTGCAAAAAAAGCTACGTGCACTGAGGGCCAGGGACACGAGCCATCCCCACCATGGACAGGGGTACACGCCATTCCCTGAGGACTTGGGGACAACGGGCCAGGGCAGAGCTCGTGAGGCAGGCCGACCTGGGCTGGGAGTGATGCATGCGCACAGGGCACGCCCTCAGTGTCCATGGAGGGGCGACCCCCACTGAGCCCACCAGCGTGGTATCGGAGGCCTGATAAAACACAGGATTAGGATGAGACCCAAAAGTCTTCAAACATCACACGCCAAAGGTCCTGTTTCCGTAAAGACCGCCTGTCATACCAAGAATGGGGAAGATTGCCAATGAGAACAGACACTAGCACAGGACGACACTCATGCCAGGATCCCGTGACGAGGATTTTAAAGCAGCCACCGCGAGAACTTCACGCAATTACAGACGCGTATAGACATGCTGACACAAAGAAAGACCCAGAGAATCTCAGGAGAGAAGGCGGATGTGGAAGAGCCGGTGGGATTTCCGAACAAAAGCAAACCAGTAGCTGAGGTCAGGGCTTGGTGGAGAGCTTCCCGCAGAATGAAAAGAGCAGAGAAAGGAATCGACAACCTGATGCTAGAAGGACAATTACCCCCGAAGAACAAAGAGGAAAGGGGCAGAAAATCGGCGACTGGAGTCTCAGGGACACATGGCACTTTGAATAAGATCGAACATCCAGGGGCGCCCGGGGGGCTCAGTCGGTTGAGCGTCCAACGTTGGCTCAGGTCACGATCTCACGGTTTGTGGTTCAAGCCCCGCGTCGGGCTCTGTGCTGACGGCTCGGAGCCTGGAGGCGCTTCGGATTCTGTGTCTCCCTCTCTCTCTCTGCCCCTCCCCTGCTCACGGTGTCTCTCTCCCTGTCTCTCAATAATAAATTAACGTTAAAAAAATTAAAAAAAGAAAAAAAAATCGAACACCCACGTCGTGCAAGGCCCCAGAAGGAGAAGAGAACATCGGGGAATAGTCAACGAATGGCTGACATTTCCCCCAAAAAGAGGTAAACCTACCTATTCAAGAACGCGAATGAATCCTAAGCGGGATAAACCCAAAGAAATCCATGCCGACCTTTTGAACACTGATCTGTCTTGAAAACAGTCAGTGGGAAACAACACATTCTCTACGGGGGGGGGGGGGGGGGGGGGGGAGTTAAAATTCAAAAAAGTTTTGGGAGCTAGAGCTTGGACTTCTTAGACACAACACCAAAAGCACGGTCCGGAAAAGAAAAAAAAAAAAAATCAACAAACCGGATTTCATCATGAAACCATGGGCGTGCGTCTGCTGGAACCGGCAGAAGGTCCCCAGCACCACACGCGGGGCAGAGGCTCACCCCTACGAGCGTCACAAGCCTCAAAGCTCAGCGGTAAAAAGCAAACCACTCAGTCAGAAGGTGGACAGGAAGCACGAAGAGACACGTCGGTTGAAGGGGGACCACGGACGGCAGACGAGCCCACAGGAGGCGAGCACCGATGCCGTCAGCGACTGCAAAGCGGGGACCCCGCCGGGCCGTCGCCGCGCACCCGGCGGAACGGCTGCGATACGAGCCGGCGCCCCCCGATGCCGGCGGGATGGCGAGAAGCGGGGTGTCTTCCGCACCGACGGCACGAACGGAAAGGGGCCGTGTCTTCCCCTAAACACACGCCGACCGGTTCGCAGTTACAGCCCGGGCTCCCGTCCAGTCCACGCCCGCGCCACAGCCTTACTGGCGACCCCCACGCTGCAGACGACCCTCAGCGGGTGAGGGTTAAGCAGAGGGGGAAGCCGCTCGGCGGGACTCAGACCCTCGGCGGCAGGGGCCACGGGCTGCCGGGACACGTGACAGCTGCACAGAAGGCGTGATGTGGTGTCGGAAAACGGCCTAACCCTTAATGACAAACGCCGGCGCCGGAGAGCGGACGTGTGGCTGCAGGGGCGGCACCAGGGACGGCCGTGTGGTGCTGGGACAGTCGTGCGTCTCGTGGAGGTGGCGGTCCCACAGATCTACGTGTGTGGCCACGCGGCACAGCCACGTGCACGCCGTGACGCATCAGCTGCCTGGCTCTGATTCTGTCCCGTGACCACGTACGACCTAACAGGTGGGGGCAACCGGGTGACGTACGCGGGAGACCCCCCGAGAGCATTCACGATTCCCCGTGAACCTACTTCAAAAGCAAAAGCGAGCCTGCGGGGCCGGGACCCGCTGTGGAAGGCCATGCCCCGCTGCCGACGGGGTCTCCCCGGCGGCAGGACCCTCAGTCTCCTTCACTGCGAGACCGGAACACCACGCAGAGGGACGTGAAGCACGTACAGCGGCACGTCCACGCACGACGGTGCGCACGCGTCAGCAGGCAGAGGAGGTGAGGAGGCGCAGATGCCTCTCGCTCCACGGCTCTTACGACAGAAACGACGAGCCCGCGACCAGAACTCAAGCACGGCACCAGCTCGAGGGCCGCGCCCTCCACGACGTGCGCAGGCTCCGATCACTCTCGAAGGGAGCGTCGAGCCGCTAAAGCGAGAGCCACGGAGGCGCAGTAACACGTTAGAGCGGGACTCGGAGACAGGCTCCAGCTCTGCCGGTCCCAGACGAACACACAGATGCCGGGGCGACAGAGGGGCGCCGGCGGGTGTGGGGGGCAGGTGCAGGTGCAGGGTGGTCCCGTGCCCCACACAGCGCACGTCCCCCTCTTGCCCGGAGGGCAAAACCGGACACAAACCAACAACTGGTTTCAACTTCCATTAAAAAAAAAAAAGACTCGAGCCATCAGCTTAAAATAACTCACGAGACTACAACGTGCCCTCGCTGCTATGCGTCCTCACCGGTGTCAGCCAGCTCCGGGTCTGTAAAGTGGGTGCTGAGGGGCTCGTGGGCTGCTGGCGGGCTAGGCCCGCCTGCGTGGCGAGCCCGACCCGAGCCCGGCTGGCGGCGGCCGTGCCCGGAGGACACGTGGGCTCTCTTGGGGGGCGGGGCGGCTCCCCTCCTCCTTCCCTCCGGGCGGACCGGCCTGGCCCGCGTCTGTGCTTTCTTACGACGTGGACGGCCTCGGCGCCCCGTTCCACTGGGGACACGGCCTCCCGCAGACTCTCAAGAGAGGCACCCTATTTCCCGGCCCTTATTTCTGGTCCTTTACTGACGGATTCCAGGGGGCAGGGACCAGGGTGAAGTCCGGCAACTCCCGTTCTGGAAACAGCCTCGGAAGGATTGTTTTTGCGTGCTGTTGTCGTCGTTGTTTTCCCCTCCGTGAGCCCTCCTGTCGGAGACCCCTGCGGGGCCCGGCCGCGAGCTGTCCCAAGACACACAGTTTACTACCAGGCCCCCCGAAGCCGCCTGGCCAGACCCAGCTCCTGTCGGTCGCTTACAGAGAGAAAAAAGAACTTGCGAAGTTTCGAAGTTTCGTGTTTCACAACACCAGAGTGTTTCAAAATATCCTATTCATTCATTCCAAACTTGGCTCTGCCCGAGCCCAGAGCCGACTTGATAAACAGAAGGCTTCTCATAGGTTAGGCATTTCAGCCTCTGCCACCGGCCAGAGGGCCCAAGTCCCAGCTGGTCCGCGGGAAAGCAGGACAGCCGGGCAGAGTGGGGTGCGTGGACTGCGTCACCGCGAACCGCGCCCGGGCCTCGGCCGGTGCCTCCACGCCTGGGCCCCACGCCAAGCGTGACCCTGACCCTGAAACAGCAGCGTCCCTCGGACATGCGCTTTGCCAGCAAATGGAAGCTACCGTTAGGATCGCGCCTCGAAACGAAACGGCCACACGCTATGGCACAATTCCACCTACGATCCCTTTGAGGATTCTCTGTATTAGACAAAGTCGAGAAACTCAGTTGACCCGAAGAGCGACCTTTTCACCCCTAGGCAGAACCCGATTTTTGTTGCTGTGATTTGGTTCCTGCAGCCGGGAAGGAAGACGTGGGACAGTGCCATGCGCCGCTCACAATTCCACGCGCACACAGACTTTCTGAAAGCGTGCGTGAAAACATTATGCTAACCATGGCTCCGTGGAGAAGAGGAAGTCAGGGTGGAAGGGACACCTACTCACGAGGAACCAGAAACGGATTATCTGGGAGGGAAGCCAGGATGAAAAAGAAAAAGATTGTGGACTGCATACCGAGTTTTTTATTTAAAAAAATTTTTTTAAATGTTTTCTTATTTTTGAGAGAGAGAGAGCGAGCAAGCAGGGGAGGGGCAGAGAGAGCGAGGGGGACACGGAATCAGAAGCAGGCTCCAGGCTCTGAGCTGTCAGCGCAGAGCCACACATGGGGCTTGAACCCACAAACCCTGAGATCGTGATGTGAGCCCAAGTCGGATGCTCAACAGACTGAGCCACACTGGCGCCCCTGTTTGTTTGTTTTTAAGAGTTTATTTATTTTTGAGAGAGAGACAAAGAGGGAGAGAGCACGTACAGGGGAGATGCAGAGAGGGAGGGAGACAGAGACTCCCAAGCAGGCTCTGCACTGTGAGCACAGAGTCTGATTCAGGGCTCGAACTCACAAACCATGAGATCATGAAGAGTCAGACGCTCGACTGACTGAGCCCCCAGGCGCCCCTGCCTTTGAGTTTTGAACTGCGGGAACATATCAACTTTCAGAAAACCTTTAAATCAACATTGGTAAAATGTTCCTTTTTGCAAAAGCGAAACAAGCAAAAAAGCACCCTACTTTTAGACACAAATGTAAGACCTGGATCTTATCTTGACACCCGGGCCGTGTCTGGCGGACAGCGGAGGCCAAGGGAGGGTCCCCACCAAACTCCACGCGTCTCCTCTGTCCGCGTCCTGTCTGTGTGAAAGTGACGAGACCCGGGAGCCACAAAGCAAGTGCCTGTCAGTATTCAAAACTGGACGACTGCAGAAACCTCCTGCAGATGAGCAAGAAATCAAACGGACGGTGGCTATCAGACTGGAATCTTCCGTCTGGGAAGCCGCCCCCTCACGGGCTCTCCTGGAACGAGCGGCCACATGGGCTGCATGGCCTGGTTCTTTCCCGCGTGGTCTTCCCACGGCCCAAGCTTGGTCAAGGCAGGAGCCCAGACGGCCTGCACCCCCTGGGCCTAGCTCAGGGCCTGGCACACAATCAGCCCGAAATAATTACGTAAAACAATTGCTTTTCACCACTTGAAGCTCATACGATGGGCTGTGAACAGTTAATAACTTTCTCTTCTGACTATTTAACAAAAGTAAGTAACTAGAGAATTAATAGGACAGGAAGAGAATTTTATTTTTAAGTCACAAATTCACTTGGATAAATTACCTAAACCAAGGTTATCTGATTGTGAACCTGGATGTAAAGTTCACAAACTGATGGGGACCAGGGAGAGGCCCACCCCTCAGAAGTACCGACTATTATCCCTTTTTGTTACCATATTTTATTCTTTTAAAGTTTATTCATTTATTATTCCTGAGAGAGAAAGAGAGAGAGAGAGAGAGCACGCACAAGCAGGGGAGGGGCAGAGAGAGAGGGAGACACAGAACCTGAAGCAGCTCCAGGCTCTGTCAGCACAGAGCCTGATGTAGGGCTCGAACTCGTGAACTCTGAGATCATGACCTGAGCCGAATTCAGACGCTTACCTGACTGAGCCACCCAGGCGCCCCCCCCGCCCCATTTTTATGTTTTTTGAAGTTTATTTTGAGACACAGAGGGTGGGGAGGAGCAGGGAGGAAAAGAGAGAGAATCCCAGGCAGGCTCTTCACTGTCAGTGCAGAGCCCAGCAGCACATGGCTCGAACCACGAACTGTGAGATGATGACCAGAGCCGAAATCAAGAGTCAGCCGCTCAACCGACTCAGCCACCCAGGCGCCCCTCTTACCATAATTTTAAAATGAAATCTCGTTTGGAGTTCTACAGAAGTCACAGAGCTATGAGCACCGTTTAAAAATAAATGTCATGTCTTGTCAACTGGAAATACACAGAACAGAGAAATGACTCTCCTTCCCCCTCCCCGAGCACTCCATCCACATCAACCCTGCTCTGTGTCAATAAATCTCACCCTTGCTGTTTGAGCAGTGTTTAATCATAAATGGCTCCGAATGCACTCACAAGTATAAACAGAACTAAATGTCACCTATCGGAGTAGCAGATTAGCAAGGAAGAAGACGGAAAGCCCGAGCCGTGTGTACAGAGAAAGCCGGATGGCTGGAACGTTTAAACTGCAGACAGACAGGGCCATTTTCAAGGTTACAAGAATAAATCCAGAATTCAGAGAGCAGTGGCTTGATTTTGTCAACTCTTAGCACTCATTCCGAGGAAGTCTGAGGCGCCAGGGTGCTCAGTGGCTTGTTAGAAATGCGTATTCCTCCTCCTCCGCGGTGCCCGTCAACAGCATTCCGCCTCCCCTGTCTGCAGAGATCATTCTGTAAGGTGAAAGGCGCCGGGAAAGATTCGGAAATAGTAACCTCCGCTCGTCAGAGGAGCGGGCTGTCCTCAGGGGGGTACCATGCACTCCACACCGTCCGCAGGGCAGACGGCGGTTTACGGCGCTCGGCTCGTTCCTGTCTGGAGGGCCCGTCTCCGCAGGTCTGCGGACGGACCCGACGGCAGAGTGGAGGGTCCCCGGCGGGCGCTCTCGCTGCGCCTCACTTCAGACGCCGTGCTCGCACCTCATCGGCACTCTCCCCATCGGCCTGCGCGAAAGGGCAAACGGACCCAGGAACTAGTAACAGGCGCGTACGATCCGCCTTAAACATCAAGCCTAGTTCGGGACTTGGTAGGAAAGGACTCCTGAGGCGCCCCGATCACCTGCCACCCTCCCTGCGCGCACGGCGCACACGGCCCAGCGTGTCTCGCCCTCCTGCCTCCCTCCAAACATGCATCTCCTTTCCCGGCCTGGGGGTCGGTCGCCCGCTGCCTGGAGGCCCTGCCCCGCTCCCAGGCTCGGTTCATCTCAAACCCAACTTGACCACGCTCAAGGCCGGCTCGTGTCTCGGCATCCCCGGCGTGCTTCTCCCGGAGGCTGCGGCCCTCCGAGGTCATCTGCACATCTGAACGCTCCCTTCCTGTGGCCGTGTACGGGACCCGGCCTGGCGGGCTGTGTGCCCCTGGGGAGGGACTCCACGTCTCGAAACCGGGCCCCTCCTTCGTAAAGCGTGGGGGCACTCACCTGCCGCAGGAGATTAAGCCGACAGCTGTCGGTCGGCCAGCGTGCCCGCCACGGGCGTCATGTCTGCTCTGCTGCAGGCCTGTGGCCACCTCACCCCAACCCCCCCGCGGCCGCTGCCGACTCGGGTTCCTAAACGTGCTGGGAACCACATCACGTGCCTCCTTGAAAAGCCCCCAACAGACACCCGCGGCCACAGAATTTTCAGCACCTTCCCGGCCGCTCCACTTGCCAACGTGTCTGAGGTCCACTAAAAGCACCACACCTTTCTGCACTCCGCATCCAGATGGGCGCTCTCGCGCTGGACGGACCGCTGGCCGCTTGCCGAAACCGCGTCTGCCGTTGGGGCCGCAGCTAAGCAACGCTTCCGGCAGCCCGTGCGGTCACGTGCGCCCCCGGCCCACCACTCCTGGGCCGACACTGTGCAGACGGGGGTACGCGCGCTCCCGGCCGCGACCCCTCCCGCGGGCTGGGTGCGCGGCCTCTGTGGCCCCCGGGGAGAGGCTGTCCTCACCGCCTCCGGGAGGGGCTGGCTGCCGCCACTTCCTCTGTTTCGGTCGCCGCGCACCGGTCATCGGGTGTGCCCGCTACTATGCCCCGGCCCCTCTGACTGACACATCACGCACGAGCGCGTGAGCGCTTGGCTGGTGCGCCTGCTTTGCCGGGGCTGCCCTACGGAGGAAACCTTCCCGGCGCAGGAGCTTCCCGTCCTTGCGTTTCTGGTGGCCCCAGCGGGACAAACGTCAGCGCAATGCTTCTGGAGCCGAACCAGAATGAACCCTGCCTCGGGCCGGGGCCTTGAAGCAGCGTCTGTTTCAGGAGCAAAAGCAGGTGCCGACCAGGGGTCAGGAGAGGCGAGACCGAGTACCAGCTTCGCCGCACGCCAGTTCTCAGTGCCCTTCCCGGCTCGGAGCCCCTCTCGAGGCTGTGACTCATGGTCTGGTTTCCCCGAGCACCTAGCGGCCGGGACCGAGTCTCACAAGTGCGCCAGAGGCCACACTGACGGAGGCCACGTCTGTACTGAGGAAGAACCACGCTGAGCAGGGGGAGGAGCACGGAGGACAAGCACGGTGAGGAGAACCAGCAGCAACACCGTGGCGACCACGAAGCAGGACAAGCCAGGACGTGCAGTGCCTAGCTGCACGCGGGGGAGCCCGGGGTTCCATCTGAGCTCAGTCTTCATTAAATGAGTCTCAACCTGCACAGAGTGTGGGGACAGGCCTGTGTTACACTGCCGGGCGGCCAGCCCGCCCCCGAATGTGGCCCTCTCTCTGGAGCACGGGACACACGTCCCGCTTAGCGGGAGTCAGACCCGGTGGCACAGCTTCTCTGGAGTCCACGTGATGTGGTAATTAAAGTCTAAAACAGTCCCCTGGTTCAAATCCCCAGTTCAGATGTCAGTTAAAACACGGACCAACACCACTGGTCCTGAAGCCAACGTGTGCGGGTCTCTGTCGATGAAGCCGGTCGAGTGTGCAGATCCTGAGGTAGGAAACTCAGTCATCCAGGACTTTCCAAGGCTTCCACCGTCCCGGGAAGGAAGGTGGCATCCGCACTGCTTTACAGATGAGGAAACTGAGGCCTAGGGGGGATAAGTCACTTGTCCAAAGCCATCCAGTCACCAAGGCAGCAGCAACTGACAGGTTCTAGTTAAGCCCTGGCTTTCCAGCTCCTCAGATGCAGAAATGGAGAAACCGAATTTTGTTAAAAATTTCAACAGAGAAAACCACCAGAACTGCCGCTGAGTCAACCCAGCGCCTGGCAACTCGATCTCACACGGCCGCTTTCTCTCACCTGCTGGTCTCTCTCTCCTCCAGCTTCAGCGTGACGTGGGGGGCACCGGGCACCGGTCCGCGCACCTCCCTGCAGGAGCCCACGCAAGCCCCCCGCTGCAGGGACACGGTCCCGCCAGTCCCGCCACCACGCAGACCAGGGGCCGCAAGCTGTCAGCGAGCCGTGACGGGGCGCGAGGGCAGCACCAGGCCACTCAAGCCGGGAGCCGTCACTACGTGTGGAAGCTCACGCCTCAGAAGTTCAAGCCGACGGCACGATACGCAGCTTGGACTTTTTATTACGTGAATGAGGCTTCACCTTTCCCTGCCGGCCGACCACACACGCCTGCCACGAAACTACCAACCGTGCCCACATGTGGGGAAGACACGGTCTGTGTTCCCGGATGACAGCCCGAGTGCCAGGGTAAAGCCCCATGTTGGCAGAAAGGGCCGCACTCACCAGGTCCCCTTGGGAGTCACCACGGCCCGCCCAGAGGAGGCCCAGGCCGTGGCGCACCCCTTCAGGCTGTGATTCACCCACAAACACTCGTTAGGTGTTTGTTAAGCACCCGGCTCTGTGCAGGCCCCAAGGAGAAACATAAATGACGGTTTCTCCTGGGAGGCAGGGCCTGTGACCTAGTCAGGAGGGCAAATAAACAGCCGTGTGACAGGTGCTGCATCAGAGCGACAAAGACAGGAGCCACGGTGAAGGGCTGCACCCCACCCTGGTACACAACACGGGGAGGCAAGGTGTGCATGGCCGGAAGGCTGGGGCGGGGGGGGGGGGCTGTCCGGGAGACAGGGGTGGAAATGGCACTCGAGGCCGTGAACAGCACAGAGAAGACACCAGGGGACGTGGGGATGGGGCTGCTGGGTTCACAGCCACCGGGTGCTCGAGTGGCCACATTCACAAGAGACGTTTCCCACGAGCCTCCTCAGGAGGCAGCCTCTGATGCCACCCCTGCCCACCAGCCCTCGAGCCCACGGGGCAGCCGAGGCCAGACCACACCCCACTGTTCGCGACACTGTGGCTTCGCTGCAGAAGCATTCAGAGCACAGTCCTTCCCAGGGCACACCAAAGAAGCTGAAGCTTCTATCATTTGGGGCAAATCGCTATGCTTTTATCACACAGGTTTGTTACACCCCAGGCCCCTCGTCCTCGCTGTGCCACGTCAAATCCCGTACTAAACCGAGAAAATCGCTTTGGGTAATATAAGGTCGAGTTAGATTTCAATATTTCCAACCTTTCCTAAGGGAATGGTCTCCCCTGCCCCCCCCAACCTTCCCCCGACCTCCCCCCACCTCCGCAGCCCAGATCCAATTCCGATTTACCCAAGGCAGCAGCCACTGATAACCCAGCAGCCTGATCAAAGAGTCAGGAAGCACATCCGGTTTTCCGAAAGGAGGCTGGGATCCTCTCCAGCAACCAGATGATGTTTACAAAGCAACCAGCCTCGTTTTAGAGACCTCCACACCGGCCGTCCTGCATAGAGCCCCAAACAAAACGGGGGAGTGGTATCCTCACCAAACAGAACCTGAAAAGGCCTTTATTCCTTTATTCTGCTCGGGGCGGCCCTTGACAGGCCCTTCAAAGGGCACATTCCTACCGCCCGGAAAAGCCGGCCTTGTCCTTGCAAACCGGTCCTGACCCAGGGGCCTGTGCAGAGCAGCCCCTTCTTCGCCCCTGTGTTTACTCAGAACCGGGAGAGCGTGTGAAAATCTGAGGATCACTAACAAAATAAGCTCCCACACTCGTGAGTCAGAAGGACCGTGTGGCACCAGGGGACGTATGGATGGGAAAGACGAGTGACGACGGGCCCTTCCCAGACGGAGGGGTGCTGGCAGGGCGCAGGCGGGGCGCGGAGGTCATCCCGTGGGCCGCTCTTACCGCCACCCGCCCGCTAGGGCAGACCCCGTGTCTCTGAACATGTTGAGTGCCGTGAAGAGAAGAGATGTGCCTGGGGAAGTGGGTCATCAAGCAGATTAGCACCGTGGAATAAGGAATCACCCCGCCGAGAGAGGCCCGGTTTCAGCCCAGGGTCTCCTGAACTGGCTTCGTTGTTATGTAAATCACACCCGCGGTCACGTCCATTTATCCCAAGGGTCTGGTCTACCCATCGGCAGCGTTCTCTGAGATAAAAACAGAGCAGACCCTCTTTCCCGGCCCAGCACGGCTTGCCTCCGGGTCCTAACTTCCAGACTTTTCTTTCCTTGAGAGTCTGTGCGGCACCTGCCCCCACCCTCCTGCCCGGGCGCCCGACACATGAATGGACACACGTAGCATCACAGGAAGCGGGAGGAGGGAAAGGCATCGTTCTTTCCCTGCCGGCCGGCCGCTGGTCGGGCCCTGCCTGGGCTGCTGGAGCCTCTTTTCTCTCCCGCGAAGGCAGCAGATGCACAGGCTTGAGTCTGCACTTTTACAAAGAAACCGCAATGGAGTTCAGTCAGGCTGTAAAGCAGCCGAGCCATTTCCAGGGCAGAGCTTTCCGTGAGCCGTCGCGTTATCCGTTTGTTTTCCATAAAATGATCGGTCGGCCCTGCAAATCCAAAGTGCTGGGGAAAAATGGCAAGTCTCTGCAGACCCTGGAGAGCCAGCAGCCCCTCCTGCCCTGGGCTCCAGGGGGACTCGGCCGGGCCGGCTCTCACTGCGGAGGACACAGCCCCTCGCTCGCCCCCCAAACACAGCTCTCCCATGAGAAGTCTGCAGCCCGGAGCTCCAGGCCCTCTTCTGCACCACCCCCCCCCCCTCAGAAAACTTTCCAGAAAAAACTAGCAATCACATTTTGCGTTGGGTTACCGCAAGCGTTATCTGGTCCAGTCCGACGAGGACGGTGGGGAGGCCCCTTCCTGATAAGAGGGAAGCGCAGGAAGCAGGACCAGGAGCCAGGAGCCACCCGACACGGCCTCCTCTGGGGCCGCCCCCGCCAGCCTGGCCGGCGGACTCCCCCCACCTCCCCCTCGAGCGTCAGGCCACAGGGACAGGCGAAGAGGCCAGAGGCGGACCCCTCGCTTGGGGGGGGCAGAGCGGCCCTAACCTCCTCGGTTAAACAGACATGAACATGAAAAAGGCATCTTAAGGTCTGACCGGTGGGATTGGGATCCCCAGCGGTAGTGAAATTGCAAATCTGCAGTTTCAGCAAAGCTCCTGCTAAGGCTCTTTACAAAGGAAGCAAGGAAAATTGGCCTTAGCTGGTGTCTCTGCAGAGAGCTATTCGTGGCTTCTTGCCACGTTTCCACATTGTCTAAGTTTTCTATAAGCATGGATTGCATATTTAACACCAAAACATCTGAAATAGCAAAGGTACAGAACATAAAAGCTAAAAAAGGCACTTTTTTTGGCTTTCTGGACAGAACGCAGGCTTCTAAAACAAACTCCCAAATAAACTTTAGTATTGAAGATTTTTAGCTTTCTGTTTATTACCGTATCAGCAGTCTGGACTCCTCCGGAGAAAAATCACTTTGGATAGATGAATTCTCCGAAGAGACAATCATCTGCTCCTTTAAAAAGTTACCGACTTGAAAATTTTTGCCCATTTTTTTTTTAGTTATCTTGTTAAAAATACATCTTACCTCCCTGGCTTCGTAGGTGACAGTGAACAAAATGAAATTACCATTCCGAAAGCCATAAAAGATGAAGGCTACATGGAGTTATAATTTTTTAAAAATGACAAAATTACGATGAGAAGAAGTAAATTTGAGTAAGCGCAGCAAATCCCCACACGTCAGAATTCCAGTTCAATCCCTTAAAGGCTAGAAGGCAAGAAACTTGAAGGATTAATTATCCCCGAACATGGGCTGCACGTATCGCTAGAGCTCCCTGTACGGCCGGCGCACATAGAAGGTGCCGGAACCGGAGAGCACAGGGACGCTAAGCCACGCATGTACAGGGAGGAGGGAACCAGGGCACGCCTGTAGGAGCCATCCTGGCAACGACTATCCAAAGTGGGGCTGACCAAGGTCTGAGAGCCTCCCCACGTCACCTCCGGGTCAACAGAGGCGGGGGGGGGGGGGGGGGGGGGGGAGGGGGGGGTGGTTACTCAGGTTCTCCTCTGCCACCACACGTTCACCAGCGAAGAGGCCCACATGAACCTTACGACCTGGTGAGCCACAGCAGAAACACCTGCGTGCATGGTCCTCACCGTCCCAGACCTTCCAGCTTAACGGGGCAGGCAGGGGGAGGGGCGGAGGGGAACGTGTCCTATAAAATATGTGCCCAATTATAAACAACACCGACACCCCGAAGAAACGCAGACCGCAAACAATGTGTGCCCTGCACGGAAGAAGGTGGACGGTGCTCCAGGCAGGCAGGGGACAGAGGGGACTGAGGAAAGGCCGGCAGGACAGGAGGGCAGCGGGGACGCGTGCATGAACACGTACGGTAAGGGGCGCACGTGCTTGGACTGGCAGCCAAGCGAAGATGAGACGCGGAAGGGGGCGCGGGAATAGGCCGCTCCAGAGACAGAAGGGGAGCGCCCGGGGGGGACAGAGCTGCGGTTGGGGAAGACGCACGCGGTCGGCGGCTGGCCGCTGGTGACAGCAGCGTGAGCGTACTGGACGCCCCCGAACCGGACACGGAGATGGGGAGAGCGGCGGGTTTTACTTTATGTATGTGTCACCACGATTTAAAGATGAGCTGGAGGGAGGGGCTCCGGCAGTAGCTGACCAGCGGCGAGTGGCTCCTGGGCCCGGGGTGCCGACAGGGGCACCTGTCCCGGCCGGACAC
Organism: Panthera tigris; assembly: GCF_018350195.1. NCBI lineage: Eukaryota > Metazoa > Chordata > Mammalia > Carnivora > Felidae > Panthera > Panthera tigris. The sequence continues at coordinate 3,796,812 of NC_056675.1, read as the reverse complement.
GGGACGGGGCAACTGCCTCCCGGGCCCACTCAGCGGCCCAGGCTGGGCTCCCACTCCTGCTTGACACCCGCCCGGGGAAGGCCCATCTCAATCTCCCTGGCATTTAAAAAACCACACCGATCTACTTTAGAAAAATTCAATTCACTGGACACAGGTTCATAAGTCGAAATAAGTTAAGTATTAGGGAGAATCTTACAAGAAAGGGCAATACGTAACGCAGACAAGCTGTTCCGCCTCCGCCTGGCCCCCTGCCCTCCCCGAGGCACGAAGCCGGACGGCTCCCTGGGACAGTGTGTGGCACGTCGGCTGCTCAGTGAAGCGTACCCCTCCGGCCGTGGGCACTCGGCCTTGAAGAGGAGGGGGCAGGGCGCCCCGCACAGGGCACACCTGCGGGGGCCCCACGGAGCCCCCGAGAACCTGAGGGCGCAGCAGGGGGAGCCGGGACAGCCCCTCCCTCCTTCCCCACATCCTGGGCCCGTCCCCAGACATGCTAGTCCGGCCCTGTCCTACCTGCTGTTCCCGTGGCATTGGTCTTGCCGCTGGTCACCCTCAGAGGGCCCCACGAGTGCCACCCTTTGTGTGACTCCAGCCTTCAAGCCCCTTTAGCCTACATACCCTCCCGTCCCGGTGGCTGTCCGCCTGTCTTAGCAGACGGTGACCGGGGCTGAGGACAGCCCGGGTACACAGAGGGCTCTCAGCAGCTGGCGATACATTCTTCGGGCTCCATCTGGAAGTGGTGCGATGGGCCAGCGCCCAGGTCCCCCGGGTGCAAGAGGGGTCGGCAAGGAGACGTTCAGCTTGTCCGAGGTCACCCTGTGTCTCCAGGGCCCTCGGGCACGCGGGCCGGGCCAGGGAAACAGCACGCACGCCCTCCCCAGCAAGCCTTCTTCTGGCCTCTCCTCCGCCTTTCACAGGCCCGGGGAGCAGAAGAAAATGCGGACCAGGGTGTGGGCTGAAGATAAGCAGGTTCTGGCCCCGGACGGTTCCACCGTGGCCTGTGCCTCGGCTTCTCGGTCTCCAATCAGGGACGGGGTACGCACAAAGTACTCGGGAATCTATACTTTCGCCGGGGCTCCAAGGGCAGGGTCCCAAGCCGGCACCTCGAGCTGTCCGAGTAATTGTTCCCACGCTATTTTATCAAGCAAGCAGTAGCCAACCTTCCAAGCAGACGGACGGATACTCTCAAAACAACAGGCGCACGCACACATTCTCCCGCACTGTTAGGTGTTCTGCGCTCACAGAGACGGGCAGGGATTAGGGCACAGACGTGACGTCCGTGACTCTCACCTCCCCGGATGAAGGCGTGGCTGGGGTGGTCCCTCTAGCGTTTCCAGCAGGCCGTGGCTCCATCTGCAATGTTACCCTGAAGCAGTCACGGCACACTCAGCAAGATGAGCTGGAAACGCGGCCAGAGTCCAGAAGGGCCTTCCCGCTGTCCAAACAGCATCATGAGTCTCAGGGAGGAGCCAGCCCCTGCCTGGGGCTTCCCTCAGGTCGTGTGGTTTCATGACTGAAGCTTTTCGTTTTGCCACACAGAAGGAAACCATCGTTCTCAACGACATTCTGTCCCCGGCACGCGGATGGATAAAATCCGCCCTAGCCCCCCGGGCTCCGGAACTTTCGCGCACACTTCCTTCCTTCCGCACCATGAGGCCGGGCAGCGCCGGGGACAGCTGGGGGAGGTGAGGACTCCAGGCCCTGGACAGGTGGCTCCTCCTGGGTGCTTTAGGGACCCGTCCACACGTACACGCGCACGCACGCACTCACATGCACGCGCACGCGCAAGCACGTGTACGCGCACGCGCACACGCACCGCTCCCACGCCCTCAGAGCCGGCCCAGCACTCGGCCCTACAGACCCTACCGACCGCTGCCACGGTGGCCCTGCTGGGAATGTCACCGCCCCCTGGAACCTTCCGGGGGCCTTGGGCCCTTCAGTCTCTGGCCTCCTCTGTGGGTGCACCGTCCCCCCCCCCCCCACCCCAGCCACTGCACCCACAGGTCCCACCGCCGGGAAGTCTCTGTCCTCGATGCTTCCAGTCAGCAGCTTCTGCTCGTAACGGAGATGCCAAAATATCACTTCCCCACCCACCTAACAGTCTCTGTTTGGTTTCCTCACTGCACCCTGCACCCTCCGAAATGGTACCACACGCTCACGCTTCACGATCGTGAGGTCTCCCTCCTGACCCGGCCCCCACCGCACCTGACACACCGCGAGCACCCACGTGTGGACGCGGGTAGAAGCGAAGGCCTCGGTGACCACCTGGCAGGGGGCATGCGGGCCGGGGAGGGGGGGGGGTGGGCTGAGGGCGGTCTTCCCAATGCCGTCTGCTTTCAACGTGGAGATGCCGGGGCCACCGCGCAGGGCTGCAGACGAGCCCCGGGACGGGGCAGGAGCCCAGAGCCACCCCGGAGCAGGTGCGAGCAGAGCAGGCACAGGTGCTCGAGCCGAGACACGGAGGGGCTCCCGGTAGCCAGGCGCACGCGGGAGCGCTGGACGTGCTGAACGGGAGCCACCCTGGCCAGAGCCGAGAGAATGGGGGACAGGCGGGACAGCACGCTGCAGGACGGGAAGGACGGGGGCCCGAGCAGCAGGGCTGTGAAGAAACGGGAGGCCTCTGTGTCTGATGGTGTCACCCACGAACCAGTCTTCTGGAGAAGTGGAAAATACACGTAGCGTAACGGGCAGATTTGTGAGGCCACTTCTATACGTCTGCCCCATCCCCTGCAACAACTGAAACAGGGGAAGTGAGACAGATCCGGAGCTAAAATCCGAAGGGTGGCTGCCTCTGGAGAAGGGACAGAAACGTGCTAGGAAGGGGGACTCGGGGCCTGCTGTCATCTGCAGGGTGTTGTTTCTCTATTCAAAACAAGGCCTGGGGCGCCTGACCGGCTCCGCTGGACGAGCGGCCACTGATCTCGGGGTTGTGAGTTCGAGGCCCCGTGCTGGATGGAGAGATTACTGAATAAACGAAACTAAAAAAAAAAAAAAAATAGGGGCGCCTGGGTGGCTCAGTCGGTTAAGCCTCAGACCCTTGATCTCAGCTCACGTCTTGATCTCTCAGGGTCACAAGTTCAAGCCCTACATTGGGCAAAAATAAATAAAGAAAAGAAAAGAAAAATAAAACAAAACTCTAAAAAGCCTTGAAAGCACATGACACAATGTAAACAAGTGCCAATTCTTCGTGGGTCACGAGCACACGTTCCGTCATCTTCCATACTTGTCCGTATTTGTAAACGCCTTGACATGCAGACCAATTACCGGATCAGATCTGGGCTTCCGTCCCCAGCTGCCCACTGATCCTCTGCCGAGTGCCCTGCGTCCCAGCCAGGGGCCGTCAGACCGCCGCGCTGAGGCTGGCTTTGCTCTCAGTGTCCCGCCCCAGTGCGGGCCGGTCTCTGAGCCCCACGAAGTCGGTTCAAACTGATCCACGGGAAAACCCGAGTTTGTCTTTTCAAATCCCCACCCTCTGCGCAAGCAGCTCAGAGAAACACCAGAAACAAACCCTAGTTTGCTCTGATTGCACCGCCTGAGGAGCTGCGAGGGATCCTGGCCCACCCAAGCCCAGTCTCCAGCCGGCACAGGCCGGATGCCACGCTCTGTGACACCCTGCCAGTGACCGGCACCTCTGCTGGAGGGCGGGGGCCGGACTACCCCACCGAGACGGGCTCCGGGCCCTGCAACAGCTTTCCCACCACAAAGGAGATCTCACTTCGGACACCCGGACGCCTCACAGAGCAACAAAGCCTCTCCTACACGGTCACGGTCACAGCAGCGATGGCAACGGCCTAGGCACGTGGAGGGGTCACCTATGCACCAGACACTGAGGTGAACACCTTGGCCCACCGCTTTTAGTTCTCGGAATTCCCCAGCAAGTGGGGAGTGTGCCCGTCTCGCAGATGGAGCTTGAGGTCAGGGCACCTGCCCAAGGGCACCCAGCTGGGGGGTGACGATGCAGACCTTTTAGATGCTAAGCTCCTGTCACCTCTGGTCACCGTCTTCTGCCAGGTTATTTCTGCACTCAGACCTTTCCTGTTTGCTTTTTTATTCATTCTGCCAACAACTTACAAAGCGCCAACTATGTGCCCAGCCCGGGGTCGCTGGTTGGTACTGGGATGACAGCAGTAAATGAGGAAGGCACAATCCTGCGCACCCCCCACCCTCACCAGATCATGTCAGATAAACACACTACCGACCCTACAGTAACAGCGGGATGGCCAGACCAGGGGTGCCGTGGGTGCGCAGCCCCGGGCTCACCTCGGCGAGGTGCCAGGAAGACTTGCCTTCGAGAAGCAGCTTCGGAGCAGCAAGGGTACATTTACTCTGAAAGGCCCCATAAGCCTTCCTGGTCCGGCTCCAAACAAGAATGGAGCCCACCATCAGGGTGCCCATTCTGTGTTACCTGGAGGTTCTAGCAAACTCAACAAGATGCAAGAAGAAAGGAGATAAAAGGTAGTGGAAGAAAGACACAAAATAATCATCATTTGCGGATGAAAATTTGACCTAGGAAACGCATGCAAACCGTGAATTTAAAAACTGTTACAAGGAACGGTAACAGCGACTAGATACAAAATAAGCATTTTATTCCAGCGCTGAAGGGCAAAAATTACTTGTTAACTACAAAAGGAAAAACAGTAACTATGGGGCAGAGAAGCGCAGTCAACACTTCTACCAAGGGATCCTCATCACCTCCACCAGGAGGGACGCGAGCATTGGAGTGGCCTTGGAGAAGGGGAGTGCTCTCGCTCGGGCTGTGGAGATGCCTGACCCGAATCTCATCAGGACTTGGTCTTAACCAGTCAAATCTAATTTGAGAGGCATCCGGTAAGATGACTGTCCTATTTTTTTTTTTTTTTACGTCAAGGTCAACACAAAAGGCGGCCAAGGAGCTGTCGCAGAGCAAGGAGGCCAGAGAGACAGGGCACCCAAACACAGGGCTCCACGCTGGACAGGACCCGGGACACCGTAAAGCGTGCTACTGGGGCACCTGACGGCGCGGGCACACGGGCCGTGGATTAGAGGGCGGGGCATGAGGTCCCCAACTCGGTGACCAAGCTGCGGCTACGGAAGATGCCCCTACTCCAAGGGAAAAGGAGGCGTCGTATGCGTAACCTGCCCTCAAGCAGCACAGAAACGTGTGGAGAAAATACTAAACGCAAACATGGCAGAAAGTTAAACATTGAATCTGGGCAGAGGACAGGAGTTATTTGAACGAGTCTTAAAACTTTTCTGGAAGCTTGTTTCTAAAATGTAAATAAATTAGTCTTATAAAGTGCATACAAAAAAAGAAAACACACACACACACACACACACACACACACACACACACACAAAACCCTCCTTTCCTACATGTTAGCAGTAACCCTTTGGAAAATAATAAGGGAAAAAAGATCCCATTATTGATAGTGACCATCCCCAAGACAAATATATAAAACACCCAGAATTAAACGTAACACCTCAAGAGACACAGGGGCTCCACGTAAAGAAAACCGGTAACGATCTCGGCAAAATGTATCACTGAATGGACTGGGCTGCCGAGCGTGTGCGCTGTTTCTGTAAAGGGCCAGATGCTGAATCTGTTAGGTTTTCGGGCCACCCCGCCTCTGCCTCAAGCAAGCAGCCGCAGAAACCATGTCGAGGAACGGGCACGGCCGTGCTCCCGTAAGACTTCACTCACAAAGACAGGCGTCTGGCGGGACTCGCCCACAGGCTGCGGTCCGCTGCCAGGGTCCCGAGGCGCTGAGACCGGCTGACCGCCCACCGGGGCGTTTCCTCTTCTTCCCGGACACACGGCCCTCCCGCGGAGCGGCCCGGGGCCGAGCTCTGGTCGCTGGCCGAAAGCCGGGTGCAGACACCGCCACGGCCCAGAGAGCCGAGCTGACGACGGCGGGTCCCCGATTTCCCACGTGGAGCACGGGGCTCCTGACCACGAATCAGAAACACCGATTCCGGGCTTTCCGTGAGCCAGACGTTGGAATTTGTCCCGTACGACAAGCAGCAGGCCACAGAAGGTTACGTACGTAAGTAGGTGTTTCGTGTTTCGTGGCCTCCGAGCGCTAAGTGCAGGGAGCTCAGCCCTGCCCTCGTGGGCTCGCGGCTCCCTGCGGGGCGGGGGGGGGGGGGGGTCCACGACCAACAGTCACACCAGAGAATGACCAGCCATACTGACAGCACGTCCGGGCATGAGCAGGCGTCCGTGCAGGCAGCCGCACGCTCGTTTGTTCACAAAGGAACTTCAAACTCTGTGAGCGTGTAATGTTCACATCAAGGCACTGGACTCACAAGCACTCTGTCGACGACCAACGGGCACAGGGAAGCCGGGGCCGGAAAGGGCCACGGAGTTTGAGGAACGCTGCTTCCCACACCAGCAACCGCGCGTGTTCTATTACCCACAGGCATCGACTTTGGGTCCCTCGCTTCTCTGCTCGGCCCTCGGGCTTCGAGAACCCGGGCAACAGGCGAAAACGGACACCGTCCATGCTCACGTGTCTGCGGTGCCGAGGAGCAGAAGCCGACGAGGATGGCCGGCCTGTGCAGCCACAAGACGTTTCAACGTCCTTCCGGAAGGCCACGGCTGGCGGCCTCCTCGCCTCACCCCCCGGAGCCGCAGGGAGTCCGCCTGAGCCCCAGGCCCGGGCCACACCTGTGGGGCTCTCTCACCTCGAGCACCCTGCAGAAAATAATACGCGTGCCTCGGGGGTGACGGGTAAACTGAGGCAGCGGCCACGCCCGCCCCGGGGACCCACAGACCGGCCACCTCTCCAGGCCAGCGGCACGTGCGGCTTGGTAAACGTGAACGAACTTAAAGACCAAACAACTAAAAACTGAGTTCTCCACTCACTTCGGCCACATTTCAGACGCTCACCAGCCACACACGCCTCGTGCTGCCATCTTGGATGGCGCAGACACGAAACATTTCTATCACTGCAGAAAGTTCTAGGCGCTCCGTGAGACCTCCTGTTGGCTAACCCAAGGGGTCAGCAGGTCTGGAAAACCTGCTCACACCACAGGCTGCAGAGAAAAACACAACCGCTAAGAAAGCCGAATATTCAGCAGTGTCCTCGCATGCCAGCAGCCAAGGCAGGGCTATAAATGTTCGCAGTTGATACGGAATCCAACCAGAGGGAGGTGGCTATTCTTGAGGGAAAGATGTTTTCCTCAAGCTGTGATGAGTCACTGTTCCCAGCTTCAGGGGTGTACCAGCCAAGCAGAACGGATATATTTATGTCCCCAAGGGTGGAGGCAGACAGACACAAACTTCTGTTCACGGAGCTTTGCAGCCTCTGAGCTGCCTGCTTTGCCACCGGGACCATCAGACTCCACTGTCACGCTCTTTCTGAATCAGCTCCGAAGGGTTCCTAGGCTTACAAGCTATTTTTCACTGCCTGTGTTCCCCCCACGGCTCCACGGTAGCACAGAGAAGGATCCGTAATTTCACCGGTAAACTGTAACCAAATCATGTGATAGGAGGGAGTTTTTCTGGGCAGGTTTCTGATGGACAGCTGGCCCCAGCCACTGCCCGTGCACGTGCCTGAGCCCAAATCACTCACGTGGCTCAGCAGTGTCGGGCGGGAGGGGTCCTGGTGGACATCTTCCCGAGCAGCTCGCTAGGCCACCGATCGGCTCGGGCGTCAAAGGCACAACCACCACGTGACCCCAAACTCCACAACTATGAAGTTTATAAAACCCAGAATAGCTGTGAAAGGGGGCAGTGCGAGTCTGTGGGAAGGGCCCGGGAGGGGTCAGAACGCACTCGGCGTTTCTGCTTGTCCATCTGGAAAAACAGTGAGTACCTTTTGTTCTTGCGCTACAAACCCCAGAGAGCAGAGTCTCTTCTGAGCAGACAGAAGGTCAGTGCTGGGCCCTAGGATACTGATTTACTGCGAGGAGGGAAAAGAGATCTAGGGGGGAAAATATGAAATCAGGGAGGGAGGGAATGCCAGTGTTTATCAAAAGTTGGCACAGTTTTTTAGAAGTGTGCTCAGAAGGGTTTCGAAAGGAATCCCAAACGGGGAGTTATTTCCATAAAAACACACCTCCTCTGTCACTGACACCCCGTGAGGACTCTCACAGTTCTGTGTCCAGACCCTTCTCCCTGACTTCTCCTGGTGGCCCCACTCCCGTGGCTGAGGGGGGACAGCAGGACCACCACCCGGGAACCAGGAAGAAGGACGAGGGCCCCCATGCCCTGCCTGGTTATGGGAAGACAACAGAAATAACTGACAAGATGGGACAGCCCCATATGAAATCATCAAGAATTGACTGTCCATACAAGGGGGAAAAAAAAAAAAACACCTAAATTTAAGCCTAATTAGGTCATGAGGTGCTAACAAGGCCAATGACTAAATTGTATGACTTTTTTAATTTCTATAAAAATACACTGTGTCGCTCAACTTTCAAAGCAAATGTTACAATTACACTACATCAAAATGTCTGATCCTTTCAAAGATTTCTATTTTCCAAAAAAATGTCCTGCTGGGTTCAAGGGGGCTCAAATTCACAGACCCAACTTAAGACAAAATATGCTTTTCTTTATATGGTAAGACATACTGACATCAGGAGATCTGCGTAATTCAATCGATACTTCCCCCAATAATCAACCAATGCATGAGGTCACAAAACCAAGCCGGGTAATGAGAGATTTATTCCAGATGTGAGACAGAGCAACAGGTTTTAATGTAACGGAGAGAGAACACGTCCACCGATGATGTGTCAGACTCCATACCGCAAGTGACCCTGAAGAAACTACCACCTGTCAGGTTCCGGGGAGGCGTCGAGGAACGACGTCCACAATCGTCCGAAAGGCGCTAGGATACCCCTCCCTCGTCCAGCCCCCTCTCTGCGTGAGGCTGAATTTCCTTCCCAGCCTGAACCAAAGCCACCTACCCCCACAGACGAGAGGCACAGCAGCCAGGACATTCCAGCCGCCTTCGATCAAGCCAGAGCTTAAACCCTTACTTAAAGCCTTAAAACACCAAACAGCCTACTCTAAATGTCTGTGTCTGGGGAAATAGAGTGGTTTTGTCATGAACAGCGATTCTTGAGATACATTTATCACTGCTCTTTCTGAGCAGGTCAATAAACACGTGTATTTGAACTTCTCACTTCCAATCGTTGAGGGTGACGTGAACGAAAGGTCTCCGGGGTCCCCAGCGACATGTGAGGGTGTGGAAGGGCCCTTGGACGCAACATCTTGAGTCCTGCTGGAGAGGACGGGGCGGGGGGAGGGGGGTGCCCTGGGGAAGAGGGGCAGGCCAGGGGAAGCCCTTCAGCAGCGCCGGGGCCGGGGCTCAGGGGCAGGGTGCCGGGCGGCCGCTGTGGCTTCCAGCAGGAAGGTGACGCAGTCACAGCCCCGCTCTGCGTGCACGTGCAGAAGAACCAGAGCCCCGCTTGCCGAGGAAACAAACAGAAGATACATGTGTGCCTTTCTGGGCATGGTGGAACATGTGACAGATGACTACGGGGAAAAGGCGTCTTCTTAAGCAGACCACGTAAAAATAGCCATTTCTTCTGTGCGCGCCTCCCGGAAAGTATTCGTAGGAGAGAGGATGCCACACATTTGCGACCGGCTCATGATGTAAGGCTGGAACCGTTACGTCCGAGGAAAGCAAAAGCCGCGCTAACACATCTTCGGCCTGCCATCGGGCTCCTGGAAGGGGGTCTGGTGAGGCCCCAGGGGCACGGTGGCAGGACCAGTCAGCACAGGCCGGCGGGGACCCGCTGTGCTCACGGCCTCTGTCCAAGACTCCTGGGCAGTGCACGGCACACCCTCACGGCTTCCCTTTATACGTTTATGAAATACACGCACGGCCAGAGATTCCATCTGCTTTCCTTTCAATCCATCAGGAAACTTTGCCCAGAAAACCGGAAACTTGTGAAAAGCGACAGCAGCGGCGAACGTTGCCCACGAAACCTCCTTGCAAGTCACGATGCAAGGGCCTATTTCCAGGAAATCAAAGTAAAAGCATTTATATAATCCTCTCCTGTTAATATGAAATGCTTTAAATGCAGGGTAATTATGGAAATGAGGCATTGCTGTAATTTGAGTTGTCATTAATTTACCAAGTTTATCCCCTGACATTCACAAGATGCAAAAACAGCAAACAGTAAATTACTGTATCTCCAAATCAAAAGCTTTCATTTCATTTCAGCTCATAATTGTAAACATAGCTGTCTTTTTCGAAAGCACTGACTATGAACGTCATTAAAACTCTACACGATACCCTTTGGGCGCCCACCAGCCCTCTCCCTCTCCCAGTGACAAAGGCTTTTGTAAAGTTATTATAAATTCGGTTTCAGCACATGCTCCGTGATAAGTAATATCCTTCTCACAGGCTCATTGCTAAAATACTACATACGTCTTCCTATGTGGGTGACAGGCCCAAAAAAGTCAGCGTGAACTGAATGTTGGTAAGGGGCACACGTTTTCATCAACAGGGATTCCGCGTACCGGCTCCCAATGGGTTACGCTCCCAGAAATAAGCCCTTTCCAAGCAAACGTTTAACAAGATGACAGTGTAACTTTGAACAAATATTCACAAGTGATCCACAACAACTGCCAAAGGGCAAGAAAACCAGAGCGAGGGGTGTATCTAGAGAAAATGTGCATCCTGTACTCTGGCCCACGCCGTGCGGACACCATGCGGCCGAACCCACAGCTTGGTCTCCTGAGCGGCTCCTCCTTCCATGGGCACATCTGAGTCCGGCAGCCTCCACACCCACACCGTCTCTTCCCTCCTGGGAGGCCCCAGACGGGGACGTTTCTTCCTCAGAGGCCCTTCTGGCCACCTGTCTTCTCTCCAGTCCAAGGCACAGTCTCCCTTCGCGGCGGCTGGGAGCTGAGCTGACACCCTCTCCTGTCCCGAACCCCATGCAGCACACAGTTCCGGCCACAACCCAGGCTCCGGGTCGCGAGGGGATCCTGTGGCCGCGGCGGACGGGGAGGCACGGCGTCGAGAGTGAGGGAGAAAAGCAGCTTCTGCTGCCTGGGATGCTGCTGTCTGCAGCAAATCTGGGGCATTTTCCGACTACTTTCAAAATGACTTCAATCTGATAACTACAGCTATGACGGTTAGTGACTGATTCCATACTTTTCAAGGGACCACGGCGGAACAGCCCTGGGAAGCTACAGGAAACAATCTCGTACGTGCTAAAATGCTCTGCTGGTCACAGTCAGTCACCTTCCATCACGGTCCGTGTGCGGAAGCTGAGAGCCCTCCCACGGGCCGCTCACAGCATGTCCTTCAGAGGGGGGCACACGCCGGCACGGCCAGGCGCCAAGATCACGGGCCACGGTACAGGCGGTAACCAGTCTACGGGCCTAGGCAAGGACCGTCCAAAGGCGCGAGGGGAGACAGACAGACATCTCTGCTTCCTGACAGGCACACGCCCTACCGCCTAAGAGGCAGCTCAGGCAAAACAGCATCAAACCCGCGTCCGATCAGATCTTAGCCCCACTACTAACCTACGTAAGGGGAACCATGGGAATCCAGTCCACAAACGCAGGCTGTGGAAACGATACGGGGCAAGTGAGCCCATCTCTTCAGCGAGGGAAACAGAGACGGATGGAGCCTACAGGTGACAAGAGATGTGAGTGACACCAGCCAAACAGGCTGTCTGCACCTGATTTAGTTCCTGATCCAAATAAGCACAGTGTGAGAAGAGAAATTCACGAGACAGCAAGGGGAACGCATACAGTGGCCGGAAGTTTGATGACCGTGAAGAAATTATCATGAATTTTTAAGGTGTGATACCATTGTGGTTATCTTTGGGGCGCCTGGGTGCCTCAGTCAGTGGAGCGTCCGACTTCGGCTCAGGTCACGATCTCGCGGTCCGCGAGTTTGAGCCCCGCGTCGGGCTCTGTGCTGCCAGCTCGGAGCCTGGAGCCTGTTTCAGATTCTGTGTCTCCCTCTCTCTCTGACCCTCCCCCGTTCATGCTCTGTCTCTCTCTGTCTCAAAAATAAACGTTAAAAAAAAATTTTTTTAAAGGATCTTTATCTTTACTGAAGCATTGACACACAGAAGGAGATGACATTTATGATTTCCGTCCAGATAAGTGGGGGCCGCAGGAAAGCTGAGTGGGGACGAAGGAAAAGTAAGCCAGGTCACGGCAGGCTACCCCCGACGCCGGTGACGGGTGCATAGAAGTTCACCGCTCTATTTTTAAGTTTGAAATGTTCTGTCATAAAAAGTGTCGGGGGAAGAAAAAAAGACCCTGCTCGTCCCCAAAAGGTTGGAAAACACGGGAAAGGAAAAAGGGAAAAAAGGACCCTATGATCTTCCCACTCCCAGAGGCCACCGCAAACAGAAGTCTTGTTTGTACTGTAATTAATCAAGTAGCCCATGTTTATCACAAACCTGTTTTTTAAAGAAAAGAAGGCTGGAAAAAAGGGGCCAAGAGCACGTGGGGGGCTGCGTACGGGCCTCTCTCTGTGTGGCTCACACATAACATCGACGTCAAGTTCCAAATCTGAGGGCTTAAAGAACTAGTCACACGCACACTGTATCCACCCGTAAAACCAGGGAACGGGGTCCACGCGTCCCCGGGGCAAGTTGACTCTCCACCTCAGAAAACCGCGTGAGATCAGCGCCACCGCTTTCCCCACGGACGCGGCAAATCCCTCCAGTTACTCATGAGTTCATTCAACAAACACAACTCAGCTCTGGGCACGCACTGCCCGCCTGTTCCTGCGCTGCGTCTCCAGGGAGGGAGAACCGCGCCCGGCCCAGCCGTGGGGAGAAATGCTGGACTCGCGGCTCGGGAGGCCCGGCAGAGTCCAGCGAGGTGCGCGCTACCTTAGGGGCGTGGGTAACTTAGCGCGAGTCATAAGGGACGCGCTTCCCTCCCTGCGCGTCCCCACGCACTCAGCACGGTGGAGCCCCGCAGCCGCAGGCAGGGCCGGCTCTCAGTGTGTCACAAGGAACTGTTTTCCCACCGGTCATTCAAAAACACGGAGGTTTTGGGAAGACGTACCTCTAGAAATAAATGGGGGTACATTCTGGTATTCCTCTTAGCCACACGCTTTCTTGAGCGGGGAAGAAGAGTGAGGAATGCGCAGCGGAACCTGTCCCCGGGACGGGAGGTGCGTGGGACGTCCCCCAACGGGAAAGGGTGTGTCTATGACCACAGCGCAAAAAAAAAACAAAAAAAACAAAAAAAAAAAACAAGGCCCCAAGGCTCACGCACCTGCACTCCATGAAATCCAAGCATCGCCAAATCAACGAAATGCCAATACGATAGGAATTTTAAATTTATGGTAAAGAAATTCATAGCTTCAAATACTAAAAAACATTGTTTTAATGTTTAATTATTTTTGAGACAGACAGAGAGAGAGCAGGGGAAGGGCAGAGAGAGGGAGATACAGAATCGGAAGCAGCTCCAGGCTCTGAGCTGTCAGCACAGAGCCCGACGCGGGGCTGGAACTCACAAACCGTGAGATCATGACCTGAGCGGAAGTCGGACGCTTAACCAACGGAGCCACCCAGGTGCCCCCATAGCTTCAATATTAATGGCAAAACCATGTACCAATGCCTGAGAGGAAACAGACATTAATTACTACCTTTCTTTAAAAATAACGAATTTCCCATTTTGGGAGTGACAAAAACGTACACATTCAACTTCCTTGCGCTGAATTCATTAAAATTTCCTGAGCGCTTTCGGTGGGACAGGCCAGAGAGCCTAGCTTTGAGAAGTTGACAACAGCCATTTCATATGAGGGATTATGGAGTAGTTTATGCTCTCTAAAACAGAAAAACAAAACAAAACACAAAACAAAACATAAACCCACTCAAACTGCCAAACACGTCAGTCAACAGGCTTTGTCGGTTTTCAGAAGCAAACGGGAGGGGAGACACGGACTTCCACTTAATGTTTCTCCTTCTGCCCGTTTGTTCTGCTCTTGTGATTTTTACATCACTGCCTACGTGGAGATTGCTCAGAAGCTCGTCTCGAGTCAGACACAGGCACAGCGGGGCAGAGAGCCCGGTCAGCCACAGCACAGCGCTCCAGACGCGCCCACCAAGGAGGCAGGCCCCTCGAGGGCAGACCTGAGATGCACCACGAACACCCACCACGCGTTACAGGCCACAGACCTGGGACTGGCCCATCCTGAGGCTGATCTGAGGACTCGGCGGGCTAACACCCCGTCCCTGCGAGTTCCAGAAGATACCGTGGGCTCTAGATTCAGTAAGCTAGGCCCTAGTTAGTGTACCTATTCAACAGCTGGGCAGGGCGCTCTGAAAATCAGCCTCCAGTATACAGACGCGCATTAGCAGAAACAGGCCTCTAAGAGCCCCGGGGCGGGGAGGGGAAGGCGCTGTTCTGCCTGTCACTCTCCCAGGCCCTGAAATGTACTGAATGGCCCAGAACAGAGAGAACAAAGTGGTAACAAACACAGGATAGAATAACTCTGTGACTCGCCAAGCCCTGATTTTACCCAAATACATACCTTTCAAGTTTGCAAAATAAAGGTCTGTTCTCACACCCTAAGCAGGGATGAGTCACTGCTGGTGTTGCACTGGGAAACTATTCAGTGCAATATTTACAAGCCAGCTCGCCAAGACCCTGGGGAGGGGAGAAGTTTACAGAAACAAGCTTTGGGTGCCGGGGATCACCCCAGCAAAAATCCCCTGAACTCTCTCATAAAGAAGAACACTTAGCCCATCAGAGACGACTGGGGAACAGGAAGCCGGTTGGAGAAATATAGACACTCCGTGAGGAGTTAAAGGCAATTACTACACAGAAACAGAAAGTGCCCTGAAGAGGAAGCGGGGCAGGTAAATAGGCTTTCTCCTCATCAACAGACCTTGAGAAAGCAGGGATCGCAGGAGCAGAGCCCGTGGGGGAAAAAGTGGATGTGGGAGCCAGAAGACAAGGGAAAGTGAGTGAATGTCGCTAAAAGCACGCATGTGACAGTGGCCGTGCCACCCGTGGAACCGCCTTCTCCCTGCCCTTACCCCCCCCCCCCCAACTGCTGTTTCTCCTTTGGGCTCAGGAATCCCAGGCTGTGCTACAAATGCTCGAAGTGCTGGGTACCACTGCCCCACCCCAGGAGCAGCGCATTCAGGGGCACTGAGGACCGAGCACTTCCTGCCCTGTCCCTCCGCCCTGGGAATGGGAACGTCCCTCACACGCCCAAAGTCACTGCCATTGACTCGGCCCCTAGCGCGAGGGGGTGAGGGGCGCACCTCCCCGACCAACACCTCCCGATGCAATCCTTTCCAGGAGTGCGTGCAGGGGCGACCCCCGGACTCAGGCTGGGCGGGGGTCAGGCGTGTCCTCCGGTCCAGGCCCGGCAGAGGCAAGGGCGACCCTTACGGTTCAGGCTCGGTGGGGGCGGGGCGACCCTCGGAGCCCAAGGCCCAAGCAGGGTCGGGGCGGGGGGTGGGGGGGGGGCGGTCAGGAGTGGACCTTGTGTCCCGGTTGAGCACAGACCGGACCTGGGTTGGAGAACGTCCCTGAGGCCCAGGCTGGGCGGGGTCGGAGGCGTCTCCGGTGTCGGGCAGGGCGGGGTCAGGGCAAGGTTTGGGGTGACCCCAGGATCTAAGTCAGGCTGCGGATCCGGGGCGGTGGTCGGGAGTGACCCCGGGACGAGGCTCGGGCCCCGGGTCAGGGTGACCTCTGGGTCCGGGCCGGGCCAAAGGCCGAAGGTGACCACGAGTCGGGAGTCGGGCTGAGGATCCGGGTGACCCCGGGGTCCAGGCCGGGAGGGGGGGGGCGGGGAGCGGGGGCGCGGCAACTCACTGTTTGGGCAGCTGCAGGGCGGGCGCGCCGCGCCGCTGGAAGGCCCCGTCCACGAAGACGCCGTTCTTGCCGAGGCAGCGCAGGTAGAAGTGCGGCTCCTGGAAGCTGAGCTGCAGGTGGCGCCGCGAGATGAAGCTCGACAGGCCCATGCTCAGGTCCACGGAGCCCTGCGACGAGTTGCGGCCGATGGTGACGCTGGGCTGCCGCATGAGGAACTCGAACTCGCGGCCCTCGAGGCGCGCCAGCGCGGGCCCGGGGCTCCTGCGCACCGAGGCGGCCGCCGCGGCCACCAGGGCCTCGCCCGACGCGGCCCCCGCGCCCGGGCCCGTCGCGCCGCCCGCGCCGCCCGCGATCGCGGCCCCCGCGCCGCCCGCGCCCCCCGCGCCCGCGGCCCCCGCGCCCCCCGCGATCGCGCCCGGCGGCGGCGGCGGCGGCGGTGGCGGCGGCGGCGGGGGCTGGGCGGGCGGCGGCGGCGACGGGGCGGCGGGCCCGGGCGCGGGGGCCGCGGGGGCCGCGGCGGCGGGGAAGGCGGCGGCGGCGGCGGCGGCGGCGCACAGCACGGGGCTGCAGGGCGCCGAGCGCAGCGCCAGCAGGGCGCGGGCCCCGCTGTCCTCGCCGACTTCGGCCATGTTCGCGCAGCTCCGAGCGGCCTCCGGCGGCGGCGCGGCGGCGGGGGGCGGGGCTCCGCGGGGCGCGGGCGGGCGCGGCATCCCGGGCCGGATCGCGGGCGGAGCGGAGCCGGAGGCCGCGCGCGCTCCCGGGGCGGGCCGGGGCGGTGTCCACGCCGGCGGCGCGCTGCCCTCCCCCCGCCCCTGTCCTCGGGTGGGGTGGGGTGGAGGGCCCGGCGGGGAGCGCTGCCTTCCCCGCGCTCGCGTCCTGGGGCCGGGGGCGGGGGACAGGGGAGGAGGGGACAAATGGCCTCCCACTCCTGGGGTGGGGGTGGGAGAAGACCGGGGAGGGGGGACGGCTGTCCTGCCCCAGTTCCTGTCCTTGGGTGGGGGTGGGGGGGCCGGGAAGGTGGGGACCGTCCTGGGGAGGGGGGAGGGACGACTGTCCTTCTCCCCCCCTCCCCGGCCTCCCCGGCCTTGCTTGGGGTGGGAGGGCCGAGGAGGGGAACCCCTAAAAGTCTAGCTGGAGAGTTTTTCTCCTGGGTCACTGGGCAAAGGGACAAATGAGCTCAGCAGTCTCTGGGGCCCAGACGCTCCACCCCCCTAGCCTAAACTGCCGTCACACTTAAGCACCTGAATTAAGGGTTTTCTACTGTAAATGGAGTTTGCCTAAAGATGCTCGCGATCCCTGATGTCTGTGTTCCTTTTTGGAATCATTTATTCAATCAACTAACAGCTAGATCAAGTATCCCGGGACCCAGGCTAGGCACCGGCTTCAGGAAGACAGACACAGCTTTGCCCTTCAAGCTGTTTACCTGCTCATCCGGGAAGAACATGCCTGGCCAGTGGGGCATTGGGGGTCAGACCCCTCTAGTACCCCTCTAGTACTACGGAGGACCCCCATATGCCTTCCTAATTCAGCCGGGCCCCCTAAAAAGGTGGCAACGTTCCCACATTTCCATCATTTAATAATTGTCGAATGCTTACCTGGCCGGGGAGATACCATGATCATGAAGGTGGTTTTCCCAGGACGAGGCTGGTCCATTGCACTCCAGATGTGCTGACCCCTGCGACCTCCCCAACTGCAGAAACCTCCACTGCGTAATTTGGGATAGTGGGGGAGGAAAAAAAAATGATTGTCAGGTGTCAGAACACAGACCCTCCCTGGTGGAGCTAACAATTCAGTGGGAGATGCAGACGTGGGTCAAATGCATGTGCTAATAAATACAAAATCACCACCATCAAAAATCCTGTGAGGCATTGCCGGGTGGTGACCTGAGAGTGTGTGGGGAGAAGGGGCCCCCCAGGGTGAGAAGTTTGCTTGTTTACTCACTTTCCAGCCTGGACGTGTGGGACGTATTAACCAATCATCGTCTGAGCAAATACAGAGGTACAAATGGAGATAGAGAAGTTTGTGGTGCAGGCGGGGTGCGGCGGGGGGGGGGGGTTGTAAAACATTTTTATGAAAAGCCGTCACAAGAAAACATACTTGGCAGAGGGAAGAGGACAGTAGAAACAGGGTCAGGGATCTCTTCCCTAAGGAATGACAGTTGATCTGAAGTCCCAAGATGATTTGGGGTGAGGGGGGGTGGGAGTCTGGGGGATGGGATTCTAGCCAAGGAACAGCATGTGTTAAGGGAGCGTGGCACCTTCCAGGGACTGACAGGTCACTGAGGATGAAACAGAGAGTGACCACGTCAGCTGGGCCCAATTAGGCAAAAAAGCCTAACGGGCCATGTTGGGTCATGTAAGGATTTAGGTCTTGTCCCACCGGCCGTGGAAACCACTGAGGGCTTTTCAGCAGAAAGGCACACATATTTGACCCACGTATTTGAAACAGAACCACTAGCTGTTGTGTGGAGCTCGAGTCAGAAAGGGGTCAGTGGCTGTGGGAGGCCAGTAAGGAAGCTGGTAACTCAGGCGAGGGGGCAGGGCGGGGGCCGAAGGAGAGAGGTGGACAGAAGTTGGGAGATTTGGGCAATATTTATCTGATACAAAGACATTTGCATACACACTGGTGGTGAGAAGGTAAAATCGTGCAGCTGCTGTAGAAAACACTCTGGCAGTCCCTGAAAACATTAAACATAAAACGACCACGTGATCCAGCAATTCGATTTCTAGGTATAAGCCCCAAAGAGTTGAAAGCAGGGTCTTGAAAAGATGTTTGTACGTCCATGTTCACAGCGGCACCAAAAGGTGGGAGCCAGAGTTCCACCCACACGTGTGGCCAGACAGCCAGGCCCAGACCGACAGAGCTCCACGAGTCTTTTCCCGAGGAGCAAGGCCACGCGTGTTGGTAACACCGGCAGCTCGTGGGCCGCGTCACGGTGACCCTGCCAAGCCCGGACAGCCGCTGCATTCCTTCCTCCGACAGCAAGCCACTGGATATCCTGACAGCTTCAACAGACGGCGCGAGGAAAGGGCCAGTAAAAGGCCATTAGAGAAGATATACGGATGACAGATAAGCACAGGAAAAGAGTCTCGACATCACCCCTTGTTGGGAGTGAGTTGAAACAACGAGACATCGGTAGACACCTACTGAAGTGACTTAAGGAAAATGACGATACCAACTGTTGTTGCAAACGTGGGGCGGCCGGGGGCTCGCTGACCCAGCTGGCGGGACGCGCACGACAATGCCACCGCTTGAGGAGACAGTTTGGCGGTTTCTTACGAAGTTCAACAAACTTACCTTCCGGCTGGCAGCCCCATTACGTGGCTTTAACCCAAGTGTAATGAAAACTTGCGTTGGTACAAAAGACCTGTACGCAAATAACCACCAAAAAGTGGAAACGCCCCAACGATCCCAATGCACCCCAACTGGGGATCGGATTAACAAATTGCCGTACGGCAATAGCCACGCGGTGGAATACAACGTGGCAACGAAAAAGAGCCAAGTGTGAATCTGCAGAAGACGGGTGAACCCCAAAATGCACCGGGTAGGCTTTCATCTGCAGGACGCTCCGGGAAAAGCAAAACTATAGAGACAGAGACAGGTGAGCGGTTGCCAGGGGCTGGAGGTCTGGGGAGAGGCTGACTGCAAAATGGCACGTGGGAATTTGGGGGGCAGGGGAGGGGATGACTGTGGTGGCGATCGCGTGACTCTGTGTATCTGTCAAAAGTAGCAAAACTGTGCACTAAAAAAAGCAAATTTTCAGGGCGCCTGGGTGGCTCAGTCGGTAGAGCGTCTGACTTCGGCTCAGGTCATGATCTCACGGTTCGTGGGTTCGAGCCCCGCGTCGGGCTCTGTGCTGACAGCTCGGAGCCTGGAACCTGCTTCGGAGTCTGTCTCCCTCGCTTGCTGCCCCTCCCCCACTCAGGCTCTTTCTTCTCTCTCAATAGTGAATAAACGCTAAAAAAAAAAAAAGGTTTAAAGCAAAATTTCCTCTATGTAAATAGTACTTTCATTTACAAATTAAAAAATAAAAATAGAACTCTCCAGAGCCTGCGTTATAGACCCCGAACGTGGATAAGAGCCATGCGGCCCAATTCAGAAGCCACTAGCCACAGCTGGCTATTTGCATGTATGTTCTAATTAAAATGAAGTAAAATTAAGCATTCCATTCCTCAGTGGCACGAGCCACGCTTCAAGTGCTGGATGTGGAGGTCCTTATCCTGTGGCTACTGTCCTGATCACTGCAGATAAAGAACATGCCCATCATTGTGGAAAGTTCCCCCAGCCCAGCCGCTCGGAGGGTATCGTGCCAGGCACACGGTGGCGGTACCAGACCTGCAAAGAAGCGATGCCTTGGGCCCCCGACGGCCCTGAGGGGTTTTCACCCTCGGGCCGGGGTGGGTACGTGCAAAGCAGAACAGAGCCCCAGCAACAAGAAAGGGTGCTTCTGGAACCCTCGGCGTTAGAGCTGGCTGAGTCTGAAGGCAGGTAGATGGGGCCGAGGAGGAGAAGCCTCAAAGTTCGGAAGCTCCTGGTCCATACCTGCATCCTCAAAGGGTTGGAACTCACTTAATATCTGTCAAATGCCTGCAGAACCCAGACCTCTGTGTTCGTATCGTCTTCCCTTTCCTGTCTGCTGAGTGTTACTTCCTGCTGCTGCCCTATCCTTCTGGGATGCTTCCTGTGGCCCCAGGACTGCTTCCTGCCTGTTCGCGGCGTCCTGAGGGCTTCCTGTCATGCAGCCACGGGAACTCTGACCACCGTGGAGCAGGACTGCACTTTTGTACAGCTGCAAAAGACAGCCAGAGAGAGAGAGAGAGAGAGAGGGAGAGAGAGAGAGGCTGTGTTGCTCATCTGTTGCTGGGCGGTAAAGGGCTCCAACGTGCTGAAAACACAAGAACACGTATCGCCTCGGTTTCTGTGGGCCTGGAATTGGGGAAGGAACGACTCAGCTGGGTCGTTCTTGCACGGGGTGTCTCAGGAGGTTGTGTCAACGTGTGGGTCGGGGCCGCATCTCCTGGAAGTTTACCTGAGCCTGGAGGGTCCACCTCCCAGGTGACGAGCTCCGGTGAGAGCACACGAGGAAGCCCCACCCTGCCGTTTCTACAGTGTCCCTGTGGTTACGCGGTCACCCAGTTCAGCACGGGAGGGGTCTCCGCGGGAGTGTGGCCACCAGCAGGGGAGATGGAAGGAGTGGGGGGTGGCGCCTGGGTGGCTCGGTCCGTTGAGCGTCCGACTTCGGCTCAGGTCATGATCTCACGGTTCGGGAGTTTGAGCCCCACGTCGGGCTCCATTCTGACGGCTCAGAACCTGCTTCGGATCCTCTGTCCCCCTCGCTCTCCGCCCCTCCCCCATTTAGCAGCCAGACAATATGCTGGTGATGATATGCCGCCTGGCGACGTAGGACAGAGCGAACCGCGTTGAGTTGCCACAGTGAAGTCAAGGCGGCAGGAAGGTGTGCTGGAGGGGACCCAGGCTCTGGAGCCCGCTCCTCTGTTACCCAGTCACGTGACCTTGGGCGAGTCATTTGGCCTCTCCGGGCTTCAGGGTCCTCGGCTGTAACGCGGACTTAGAAGGGTGTCGGAGGGCTTAAAAGAAATAATGTCAATGGGGCTGCAAGACACTCGGAACCTCATTCACGTTGCTTCCGGAAACGCAGAGCGCTTTACAAGAACAGGCTGGGAGATGAGGGGAGCAAGACTCTTAGCCCAAAGCCCAGCCCGCCCGGCAGGCCTTGCAAAGCAGAGCCCCCTGGACGAGTTGCAAGACGGGCTGCTTCCCCTCCCCCGATGGACACCCCAGGGGATGTTTTTCCCTCCTCTGTTAAGACCTGATGGAGCCTCTGGGGGCAAAGCTCACGGAAATGTGGGGCGGACCCCTAGGACTGAGAGGTTTTCGTTTTCACGTCCTCGTCGAGAGGCCAGCGTCCACCGCGTCCACCCTGGGTGGGTGGGGGGGGGGCTTCTCTGGCCCCCGCTGGGTCTCCCGGCGCCTCCTGCTCTCAGACTTCTGTTCTGGAAAGCTGTCTCCCCCACTTGGGCACCGAGGTTTGCCCCGTGGCCTCCCTTTTCTGGCCGATCTAGGAGTTGTTTTCAGCGTGTTCGTTCGGCTTCTATCGTGTGGCGTGGATCGGGGGGCAACGTGTAAGCTCCGGGCACAAGGGACCGGACGCGGGAGGTAATCGTACGTCTCCCAGCAGCTGTTTCTGCTTCTTGGCGAAGCTCTGTGCATCCTCTCCCACCACTAACTGCTCAATGCCCCTCTTCCTCTGCCCCTCCCCTGCTGGTGATGTCTCTCTCTCTCTCTCTCAAAAATAAATAAACATTAAAAAAATTATTAATATAGTAATAGTTTCCACGGGGGTTACAGTTTGAAATGATAATATTTGGGATATATTGGCTTAAATAAAGTGTATTACTGAAATTAATTTCACCTATTTCTTTTTACCACTTTAATGCAGCTCCTGGGAAATTTAGAACTTACATCTGTGCCTCTCATCTGTGGTTCATATATTTCTACCCCACGGTGCGTTAGAGGCCAGTGAAACTTTTCTGGTCCGGTCAATGTTTCTGTCTTCATGACGATGCTTTCCATTTGTGTTTGAGCAGAGCGAGGGCTCCTAGCTATCAATTCGGTGCCTCTGTGTGGCGTGTTTTCCTTCCTGTTTTAGTTGCCAGGTCGCCTTGTGCAACTCATAGCGTCCGAGGGGGTCTGTGCCTGTAGCTGAATCTGCCCGAAGGAGGTGCAGAGACGGAAGGAACGTGCAGACTGTCCGGGAAGCTGTGCTGTGTCTGCCCCGGGGTGTTTTGGTTTTCGGCCAAGGAAAGCAGCACTGGCCAACTTAAACAAGAAGGGAATTTATCGGCGTGATGCTGGACGGTTCACAGAACCAAAGAAAGCTGAGATCCGGGTTCCCGAAAAGGGTGGGAGTCAGCTGCCGTGGGGATTAACAGCAGCAGCACCCCAAGGCTGCTCTCTCGGGTGGGGGGGGATCAGCTCTGGCTTCTCCCCTTTTCACACCATCCCACATGAGCTGAGCGAGAATGTCCAGGAGACAGCGGCTGACTGGCTCCCTGAGGCTCCGGGCCCGGGACCTGGATCGAAGGTGGGCAGACCACAGAAGACGCAAGCAGAGGCTGGCCCTTACTCAAAGCAAAGTCTGGCCACTGTTAGTAGAAGGGGGAGGGTGTGCCGAGCAGGCAGAGACAATAGACGTTCCCTGCCTCACTCCTGCCTGGTGTCGTCAGTGGCCACTGTGGGACACGGCCAATTCAGCTTTTTTTCTTTCTTTCTTTTGAGACTCTTAAATTCATCTTTTCAAACTTTAAACTATGGAAGCATGTACAAAAGAGGACAGAATAATAAAATAAATCTCCGTGTATCCATCCATCCCCTGGCGTCCACAACGATCAACTTATTGTCAGGCTTGTTTCATCTATAAGCCCACCCAGCTCCTCCTGTATTATTTGGAAGCAAATCTCAGGCATTATATCATTTCCTGTAACTCCGTGTGTATCTCTAAAAGACAAGAAAAGACACGGTTAAAGAAAACGTAACCGTGATATTATCACCGGTAAAAGACTCCCAACAATGTCTTAATATTATCAGATTTCTGGCCAGTGTTCAGATTCTGATTTTTTTTTTTTAACGTGTATTTATTTTTGAGAAAGAGAGAGACAGAGCATGAGTCGGGGAGGGGCAGAGAGAGAGGGAGGCGCAGAATCCGAAGCAGGCTCCAGGCTCCGAGCTGTCAGCACAGAGCCCATTGTGGGGCTCGAACCCACGAACCCTGAGATCACGACCTGAGCCGAAGTCGGACACTTACTGTCTGAGCCGTACCCCTAGCTTCTCTTTTTTTAACAACTTTATTGAGGCCTGACGTTTTCCATATTAAATTCACACAGTTAGTGTATGGTCTGATGACTTTTGGTCCTGTCCAGTTTTCAAACGTCTTAGAACGTTTCCGTCACCAAAGATGCTCCCTCACCGCTCTTGCAGCCAAGTCCTCACAATCTTTTCACAATCTAGCGAAAAGTTAAACATACACTCAGTGTGCAATGCGACGCGTCCACCCCTAGGAATCTGCTCGAGAGAAGTGAAAACACATGTCAAAGACTACTCCGTGAAAGTTTAGAGCAGAATTATTCATAAAACCCAAGCTGGAAGCGATCCATATGTCTATCATCTAGTGGGCTCATTGAAAAGAAAACGGTATTTTCGTACAATCGAGTATGCTCCGCACGAGCAGGGACGGGTAGCGGATACGTGCAACAATACAGATGAACCCCAAACCTTGTGCTCAGTGAGAGAAGCAGACAGTGGACCACACGCGGAATGCCTCCAGGCGTAGGAAAGGGGTAGAAAGAGGAAATTTTAGAGGAGAAGGCGTATCGGGGCTGGCTGGGCCGCCCCTCCTGGGAACTCTTCTCTCTCTGTCCTTCTCGGAGGCTCTCACTGGAAACTGGTGCTTTCAGTTCTGCAATCCCAGCTGCCCTAAAACAGGGGCACACGAGGCCCGGCTACTTCCAGAAATAAACGCAGAGAGAACAAGGTACAAATTTAGATATCGGGAAACATCCTGCCACGTGCGCTTGAAGAATCATGCCTTTATGTCTTAAAACAGTGATACTTTGGGGGCGCCTGGGGGCCTCAGTCGGCCAAGCGTCCCACTTCAGCTCAGGTCATGATCTCGCGGTCCGTGAGTTCCACCCCGCGTCGGGCTCTGTGCTGACAGCTCAGAGCCTGGAGCCTGCTTCGGATCCTGTGTCTCCCTCTCTCTCTCTGCCCCTCCCCCAACCTCAAAAAAAAAAAAAAAACTTAAAAAAAATAAAATCAAGTAAAACAAAATACATGAGCAAAAAGCTCTTAGTCCTTCCTACAAAACGCTTTGTCACCCACACAGATGACAATATGCTTCCGCCCCTAGGTGAGCAGAGCCGACGGCACACGGGCACCGTGGGTGCGGGGACAGGCACTGGAACCAGACCCCCTTAGGCTTCAGGTGTGGCTCCAGCACTAACTACCTGTGTGACCGTGGGGCTCCCCATGCCTCAGTTTCCCCACTTCCTGTAAACCTCCGGACTAAATGAAGGTCATGTGTGTAAAGGGCTCCGGGCAGCGCCCGGCAGGAAGGCGACATCCCAGTCGCGCTATTCAGCATTGGGTTGACTCGCCCTACTGCCCCTCAAGAATCGTCAAATCTGCTCAACGGTCACTAATTTCTCCTGTTTCGACCTAAAATTATAACCGGGACTCAAGTTTAAAAACACAGGCCCGAGTGTGGGAGCGCAACCAGAGATCCCCGGAGGTCTGCCCGCGGGAAGACTCGGAACCAAAGGCCGTGAGACTAAATGAAACTGGTCTTTACCAATTCCACGCCACGGGGGCGGGGGCTGCTGGTCTCATCCTCCCCCCACGCACACCACCGCGTCCCCGTTGTGAAGCGGGAGAAAAGGGAGAAGCACACGCAGCTTCCCACATCCGTGAAGACGTTTGTATCTTAGAGAAGGAAATGGAATTCGAGAAGTCTGACTTCTGGCCTAACTCCCAGCCATTTACAAAAAGCGTGGCTGTGCTAGACACAGTTGGCGCTCCGCTAATTGGAAGCAGCTGAAATGCAGCCTCCGTTGTGCGTGTACCTTGCGGATGACGTGGTGTGGGGAGGCCACGAGATGCGTGTGAAAAGTGCGCGGCCCGGCGGCCCTCGGCTGTGCAATACCTGCCGATCGGATTTCCCCTCTACGGTTTATCCTGTTAAGGCTTCAAAGGAAAAAAACAAGCTGGCTGAGAGAGGCTTACGAAGTTTACGGTGATCGAAAAGACGAAATCTGTAAGACATAATCCCGCTCCCTCTTTTACGTCTATCACCGCCATAGAGAATGAGCAACCAGCTGTTGAGTTTGAAGTGAGCTGGCACGTTCGCTTCCAGGTTTGAAATCCTCCCTGGAAAGCGTTTTCTTACCGTGCCAACAGCAGCAAATATAGGCCCTGAAGGAGATTTACAACCAACCTAGAACAATAAAATAAGTAATGTCTGAGAAAAGGATCAAATAAGTATAAGGTTAAAAAAAAAGAGTACGGGACCCCCAAGATTCCTGAACCTCTCTCGAAACCAAAAACCCCTGATTCCCTTGGAATCATGACTTGGAGACAGTCATGCTTGACCCTAAGCACAGAAAGACAATGGCAGTTCCTGTAACACCTCCGTGTTTCCCTTTGGTGACGGTGGTCACCCAGCAGCTACCCGCC
Organism: Panthera tigris; assembly: GCF_018350195.1. Taxonomy (NCBI): domain Eukaryota; kingdom Metazoa; phylum Chordata; class Mammalia; order Carnivora; family Felidae; genus Panthera; species Panthera tigris. The sequence goes on along the minus strand of NC_056675.1, from coordinate 3,770,822 downwards.
ACGGGCGGGCCAGATTTACTACTCAGTCCCTCCCCTACAGAATGTAATTAGCCATCGAAGATTCAAAACGTGACAAGATGGAGATCATTCCCCTCTGTAGGATGCCGGAGGTGAAGCCGTGTTCCAGCGAGGAAGGCGGGGCCGCCTGTCCTGCAGGTGACCGCCGTCAGGAGTCCTGGCTTCTGGTGGCTGTGATCCCAGGCGGTGTCACAGGGTGGTTAATGATTATCGTCTGCAGTTAAAAGGGCAGAGCCTCCTAGCAGCCTCCTCCATATCCATTCTGCACTTCCTCTGGTTAGTACAACTCCGGTTTTGCCCAGGAGGGTACGGAGCCCAGCTAAAACACAGCGTGTCTCAGCCTGCCTTGAGGCCAGGGGTGGCCACGCAACGTTCTGTGGCTAACGTGCTCAAACAGAGGTCACAGAGCTCGGGATGACAGACTCGCTTTATCACGTATGTGTGCAACCTTGAATAATGGGTTGCATTTATTTGTTTTTACGCTTTTTATGATTGGAATGACACTGCATAGGCCTTCTTGTTTGTTTTCAGTGGGGGGAGAAGATGCAGAGAGAGAGAGGGAGAGAATACCAAGCAGACACCGTGCTGTCAGCACGAACTGCGAGATCACGACCTGAGTCACGATCAAGTCGGATGCTTAACCCACTGAGACACTCAGGCGCCCCTGTGTAAGGTCTTCTGTGTCTGGCATTTTGCAATCAAATTGTTTGGACCATGCGTCCATAGTTTGCAAGTGGTCCATTCATTTCCAATGCTTTCTAGCATTTCCCCTGTATGAATATGCCATACTTCATTCATTCAACTGGAGATGGACATTTTCAGCAATTACTCTAAGAACACTTCCTGTCTGTATATCCCGGAGCACAGGAGCACACATCTCTCCAGGTGCTTCTCAAAGTGTGGTTCCCTAGATCAGCAGTGTCAGCATTACCTGTGGACTTGTTAGAATGCAGATCTGGGGGTCCACCCAGACCTTCAGACTCAAATTCTGGGAATGGGGCCCAGAAGCCCCCCCAGGAGATTTGGACACATGAGAACCTCTGTTCTCGGTTATATATCTAAAAGTACGCTTGGAGTCACAGGATATGCAAACTTCAAATCTCCTAGATAATGTCAAACTATTTTCCAAAGCCTTTGTCCCAATCTGCACGTCCACTTACAGTGTATTTCAGCCCCCCTTGCTCCATATTTTTGCCATCACTTGGCTCGGTCAGACTCTTAAATTGTCAGCCTGGAAGCTATGAAGCTACCTCATCATAGTTTTAATAGGTGTGTGACATAGTTTTAATAGTTTTGTGTGACTTCTGATGAGGTTGAACCTTTACTGGCCATCCAGATAGGCCCTTCCATGCAGTGCCTGTTCCAGTTTTTTACCCATTTCTCTCTTGGGTCATCTGTTTTTGTTTTGTTTTGTTTTGTTTGTTTTGTTTTTTCCTCATTTGTTTGAAGCTCTTTAAATATTTGGAAAATGGGTCTTGGTTGGTTATTCCTGTGCAGGTTATCTCCTTCCACTCTGAGCAAAGCTGTTGCTACACTTTGAGGAACAGCTTCTTGATTTTAATTTAGTCCGGCTTGCCCCTGTTTTCATTTATGATTGGTGATTTCAATGACTTGTTCAAGAAGTTATTCCCTACCCCTCAGTCATGAAGATGTTCTCCTACAGTGTCTTCTAAAAGATTGTAGCTCTGCCTTTCACATTTAATTCTTTGATCCAGCCTGAATTGACTTTTTGCATACGATGTGAGGTAGGGGTTCCATTTCTTTGACAGATGTGTACGTACATAATTTTCTTGGTATCATTGGCTGAAAACTATGTCTTTCCCCCAACAGCTCTGCAGGGCCACTCTGTCACACACTGAGTGCTCACATGTACACAGATCTGTTTCTGAGCATTCTGGTGTCTCCTCTATGTATTTGTGTATACTTAGATCAAGACTACACAGTAGGGGATGCCATACCTCCTCTGCTGCTTCCCTATAGCAGAATTCCTCCTCTCAGAGAAGCTTTAGGTGCCTTGGGTCAGACTGTTCCCTTGCCCCCATTTCATAGGGTCAGGATGCCTTAAGAGTTGTCTGTAATTTGGCCCCGGCTCACACATTTCATGCCGCCTCTCCACACACCATCCCTGCCTGTTGACATCCCACGTTTCCTGCAAGGCTGCTCTCAAATGCCGACACCTCAGATCACTGGCAGCCAGAGTGGTTCCTTCCTCTTCAGACAGAGCCAGTGGGTAGGATGACTGCGTGAGAACGCTGGGGTTGCTGTAACAAAGTACCACAAACCAGGTGGCTTAATCCACAGAAATGCATCGTCTGTCAGTCTGGAGGCCAGGAGTCTGAGATCGAGGTATCAGCAGGGCCATCCCCCTTTTTATGAGAACCCCAGTCACTTTGGGTTAGTGGCCACCTACTCTAGTATGGTTCCACTTTAATGAATGACATCTGCAATGACCCTATTTTCAAGTAAGGTCACATTTGGAGGGACTAGGGGCAGGGTTTCAACATGTGACTACTGCAGGGACACAGCCTGACCCAGAACAATGACCATATAATCGATCATCTGAAACTGGGACATTTTGGAGAGTAAAATAGGGCAGTAGTAACTGTACCGGGCTCAGTGTAAACCGTGAGTTCTCTGGATAATCCACAACATGTGGGCCACCCTACGGAGACAAGGGGAGGTTCACATCACGCAAACACGTCTAACTTCGGCACTGGCTCAGTTAGCAGGTTTTAACTGCAAATAACAGAGAAGCCAACCCAGTGTGGCTCTGACACAGAGGGGATTTATGACCTCACGTGTGAGAACTTAGGAGAAAGGACAGGCCTAGGATGTGTTGATCCAGTGACTCCGTGGTGCCATCAAGGACTCCATTTCTCACCACCATGTGGCACCTGTGTCCTTGTTGTATTGACTCTTGTACTTTCGAGAGCCTGAAGGGGCCCTGGGCCCCGTCTTCCCAAACCAGGATCCAGAGACCATTTTTGCTTCATGCGTCTCTCTTTAGGAACAAAGACTCCAGCCCGCTTCCCTTCATGGCTTGTCGGCCCAAATTACACTCCCCACCTGTGCCTAAGCCATGGGGGATGTGGGACCACCACACCCTTCCTAGCTTAGTCATGATCCTCTCTTAAGAGCTGGGCCCCACTTCTCCTGCAGCAGGTAGAAAGTGTGTATCTGGACAAAATCTGGGATCTCTCTGCAGGAAGAGGAGAAGGGTGGGCGGGGGCTTCTAGGTAGGCAGCAAAAAAGCACCTGCCACAACAGGGCACAGGGCCGACGGTGAGGACCGGCAGCGTGTAAGGACATGTAAAAGGAGAGATTCTCACAGCTGCGTGTGGAAGCAAAAAGTAGGCCCCTCAAATCGTCACCATGTTAATTCTTTCTGGGACATTTATGAAACCCAACGTTTTGGGGAGCCGGCAGTGGTACTCACGTCTCGTAAGGTGGAAGGTGTGATAAGTAAGGTTAGATGGTTTTGTTTTGTGGCCCTGGACGGAAGTCATCTCACAGGGGATCGCTCTGCAATGTGCCATCACTAGAGAGTACCAGTGAGAAACAGGCAATCAGTGAAAATGATGGTTACCAAGCAACAAGCTAGCACAGCAAGAATGGAATAAAGGGGACTTAAAAGGGCCACAGAAATCAATCAGCAGAAAAAGGCGGCATACGCGAGAAAAAGCACATCGGAGAGCCAATCCAGTGTCTGCTAAATTTCATTTTTAAAATGACACTTTCCCTGATTTGAAATGCAATATATGTTCATTGTAGAAAATCAGGAAATACTTATAAAAAAGAAACTAGTCGCGTGCCTAATCTCACCACTGACTACTTTCAATAGTTTGGGGCATTTCCCTGAGAACACACACACACACACACACACACACACACACGCTCACACTCTATCTCGTATCTTACCTTTTTCATGTCACGTTACTTTGTATGGTATTTCCCCATTCTTAAAAGTCCTCAGTCGACATCATTTTAAATAACTGCGTAGCACACACACTGATCAATCACTCTGCAAAACACCATCACTTTGTGCTTTGGAATGACTATCACAGGGGTGTGGGTGGTGGGGAGGAAACAGGGGGTTGAGAAGCTAAGTGCCAGCATTACTCACGTATCCACTTGTTGGATTGTGAAGTTAAGGCAAAGGCTTACCTCCTTCTGATCTCTTCTCCAGTTTGGGGGAAAGAAAGCCTGTGTCGAGGACGGGGTGGGAGGAACGTCTCTGATTTGTGTGTGTGTGTGTGTGTGTGTGTGTGTGTGTGTGTGTGTGACAGGGGAACCCTGTGTGTTGATGTGTGCTGTAAACCATAAAGCAAAACACAAAACTTTCCGATTATTAGTGACATTTTTCAAAAAGATAAGCCATCGAGCGCCTGAGCCCTTCCTGGAATAATAGTGAGCTAATAGGTACAGTAAGGTACCCAGCTGTACCTTAAATTTCCTCCCTTCACTGGTGTGATGGATCCTTAGGAAGCACTGAAGAACCATTATCCTAATCATCTCTCCTATTAAGAGTGTCAATTTTTTAATAAAAAAAAAAACCAACAAAACTCACAATGGCAAGGCTGCAGAAGTATTTTTTTTTTCACTGTCCTCGTAGGATTTCCCTGCTATTTGACAGTGTGTATTAGGCCAGACTAATTTCCAGTCATTTTATTCTGTTAACCTTCAAGGAGTGAGCAGGCCTGGTTGGTCACAGATCAAGCCACGTCATCTGTTTCTCAGGTTTATTATTTCGGCAAGGAGAGCATCTGCCCTCTTGGGTTGAGACGTCATATTGATCTCCCAGTGTGATGATGCTATGTGTCCCCCATCCTTCCCGTTGTCTGCGCCATACCTGTTAAAAAAAATTTTTTTTAATGTTTATTTTTTGAGAGAGAGAGAGAGAGAGAGAGAGAGAGAGACAGGAAAAGCAAGCAGGGGAGGGGCAGAGAGAGAGGGAGACACAGAATCCGAAGCAGGCTGCAGGCTCCAAGCTGTCAGCACAGAGCCCGATGCGGGGCTCGAACTCACAAACCGTGAGATCGTGACCTGAGCCGAAGTCGGACGCTTAACCGACTGAGCCACCCAGGTGCCCCATGCCATACCTGTTTTAGATTCACGGGACTACTGCTGTATCCAAAACATGCCAGATTTTGTGTTTTGAAGTATACCCCCCATGTTGAGGCCTTTACAATGAATTGCATCTTTATCCATCTGACTTCCCAAGCTAAGAGGATGTGATTGTTTTGATACACTTCTGCCCTCATGGGAACGGATGGCCCTCAAATGTTCTTCGAGCCAGCTTTTTTTCCCTTTTTTTTAAATTAAATCTTTATGGAAAGGAATGTGCTTCCGTTCAGAGGCATAGAGGCCGCTCCCCATCCTGATAGGGGCCACAATATCGGGACAAAGAGGCTGTTTCTCTCTGCAACAGGACAGTCCAAAAGGCAGGCCCGTGGATATCAGGCCTGGTCCCTAGGAAATGAGGACTTGTCTTGGGAATGATGGCTTGGTGTTTCTGTTCAAAAAGACAAACCAAACTCACATTTACAGAATGATGCTTAAATGCAAGATTAGTTATTGGTTAATGCAGAGTGGCAACATCAGAAAAAAAGAGAGACACAGGAGTTAAGAGTCAAGGTTGTGTCAGAGGCTGGAGTGAAATGGGATTTTTTTTCTTTCTCATCTTTTTCGTATGTGTCTGCTTTCAAAAAAAATCATTTAATTGGGTCTTTTTTGCTTTTTAAAATAAACAAGAAAGGGGCGCCTGGGTGGCTCAGTCCGTTGAGCATCCGACTTCCGCTCAGATCATGATCTCACGGTTCATGGGTTCAAGCCCCGCGTTGGGCTCTGTGCTGACAGCTCAGAGCCTGGAGCCTGCTTCGGGTTCTGTGTCTCCATCTCTCTCTCTGCCTCTCCCCCACTCGTGGTCTCTGTCTTTCAAAAATAAATACATGTTAAAAATTTTTTTTAAATAATAAAAAGTAAACGAAACAAGGAAGGGGCCATATGTGGGCGAGACCCCTTACTCACCACCCCTGCCTTGTCTATGGAGCACACAGACGGACTGGTCACATTCCAAATCCGCGCCCCCCCCAGCTATCCTTGTTTGTGTGAGTCCCAGAGGCCCCAGCATCTTGTTAGTGTCATACTGGAGAGGAGTTGGGGAATCTTTCTGCTCAGGCCTCTGGAAAGCTCTTCCTGCTTAGAAAAGAGGTTTTGTTTGAGTCTTTTTGGCCTCTGAGGCACCAGAGGGAGTGATTAATAGGGAACCACCTCGAGATTTCAATAGAGCAGCAGCGTGGGCTCCCAGGGCGGGCAGGGCCTTTGTTTGGCAGAAAAAGCAGCCGATAAAGCCGAGAACGGCTGTCGGCCGGGAGTCCGGTCCCCAGGCCTGCTCGGTTTTGTCCCTGCCAGGCCAACCTCGAGCCCTCACGCCGGTCTGGGAAGATTCATCTGCCTGTGTCCTGGGCGGGGTGATTAGTAGGAGCTTTCTCCTCTGGGGAGGGGGGTCAAGTCTGGCAGGCAAAGGGGGGACCCGGGCCTCACGAAGCGCTCAGGCTGGGCTGGGGCCCAGAGACCCTGCTCTCTTTTGTGAGGTCCCGCAGGCAAGAGAAGGGCAAAGGCACAAGGGCGGTGATGGTGATGGGGCACGCAGGCTCGCGGGGCAGGGGTGCGGGAGGGCTCCTCGGCGGAGGCGCCGAGGTGGCCGGGCCTTCGGGCCTCTGTGGCTGGGGGAAGCGTGTGGGCCTGGGACTGGGGAGCAGCCTCCTCTGACCGCAGGAGAAGTGGGAGGACGGGGACGAGGCCCAGCGGAATTAAAGCAGGAAGCGGAGCAACAGCCGGGAGGCCCAGGCCCGGAAACCGTGGCCGGTGCGGGTCCCACGCTGGCTCGATGCTTCCTCGTGTGCGTTTGCCCGTGAGCGTGAACGGGGGCATGAGCGGGTAGTTCTGGTCACATCGGAGTGAGGGGCAACGGGGTTGTCAGAGCCCAGAATCCCCGCCTCCGTTCTAACAACTGCCGAGGGGCGGGCAGGACGGCAGCATCCCGTGCGAATCCCAGGGTCGGGCGCTCAGCATTCGAGAAGCCTCTGTCAGCTCTGAGCACGTGGGGCCCCCGCCCCGCGCAGGCCGCCGATGCTAGCGTGCCCGACGGCGGTTTCTCTTTAGCACAAAAGTGCCTCCTGACGAGGCCTCAGAGGCCAGGGAGCGTGCTGGCAGATGTGGGGAGTGTGTCCGTCAGCTCGGCTGCCGTAACGAGCACACCACAGCCCGGACCACTGACAGACAACAGACGCTGATTTCTCAGGGTTCTGGAGGCTGGGAGTCCAAGGTCAAGGTGCTGGCAGATGGTAGTCAGCACGCAGAACGCCTCATGGGGATTTAGCTATGACAAAATGGAAGCCAACAGGCCCCGCCCACCTTGCCCAACTCCAGGGGAGCTGCAGACACAGAACCCAGCATCCACTGTCCGTTGTCCCTCGTGTCCACAACCCCCCCCCCTCACTGCAACAGCTTTTACATGACAACCTAATCAGGATGCGAGCTCAGCCGCCAACTACCAGAAAGCTCAACTCAAGATGGTCTGAACGATGCCCAGTGTGTCCGTCCACATGACCAGGATCTGGATGTAGGGGGAGTTTCGGGGTGGCTCGACCCCATGGTTCCAGCCACCTCAGACAATGATATTTGTGCTCCTCCTGTGGCAAGCCCCACGGCCGCCACAGCTCACGCTCTCCCGTGGCGTCTGGAGAGGGAAAGGCCTTCCCTTCTCGAGGCTGTAGCTTAGGAGGTGAGAACCCTTTTGTGGAAACTCCTATCAAACAGACACCTGACCTCTCCCGGAAGGCTTGGGGGATGGTAGACAGTGACTGACTTGGGTTCCTGAATCACTCACTATGCATGGTGTAGACCCATCCGTGCCCAGCTGGAGTCGGTCCCCCTCGCCGCCCCCTGACGGCTCCGTAGCGGGTGAGGGCAGCAAGGGATGATGGCCACTTAACACGGTCCACTGAAAGTGGCTGCCTCACCGAGTCCCGTGCAGCTGTGCCATGAGGCAGGTACTGTGGTCACCTCCACTTGAAAGGTGAGGACAGGGAGGCCTGTTGGGACACACAGGTAGGCAGGAAGCTCTGGCACAGAGGTGAAAACGAGGCACAGGAGGGGCGCCTGGGTGGCTCAGTCGGCTGAGTGTCCGACTTTGGCTCAGGTCATGATCTCGCAGTCCGTGGGTTCGAGCCCCGCGTTGGGCTCTGTGCTGACAGCTCGGAGCCTGGAGCCTGCTTCACATTCTGGGTCTCTTTCTCTCTCTCTGCCCCTCCCCTGCTCATATTCTGACTCTCTCTCTCTCTCAAAAAATAAATAAAAACATTAAACAATTTTTTAAAAAGAAAATGAGGCACAGGAGTCTAGCTCCCAACCTCACACCCACCGCACAGCTCGTGGACTCAGGACAGAGTCATTGCGGGGCGCGGGGGGTGAACCCATCCCAAACGGAAACCCACCTCGAGTTTCCTCACTGTGACACCATCTGAGAGCATTCTGGGCCAACACCGGGGTACAGTTCTTGCCTGCTATTTTTATTGCCCAATGTTTACATTTCTCCCCAACTTTTTAAAATGGGGAAATGTAACATTTCACACATACACAGAAAGGTGCATAAATGTAGCGAATGATGACATATTCACTTTCTGTTGCAGTGTAACAAAGGAGCACACATTTAGTAACTGACAAAGCACAGGTTGGTTACCTCAGGTTCCCCAGGGCAGGAGTCAGGGGTGGGCAGAGCCACCGGCTCAGGGTCTCCCTCGCTGTAATCCAGGTGGGGGCTGGGCTTTGCTCTCGTCTGGAGGCTCCACTCTTTCCGGCTCATTCAGGCTGCTGGCACACGCGTGTCCTCGTGAGCACACGACCGAGGGCCCCAGCTTCTTTCTGGAGATTGGCTGGAGGCCACCCTCAGGTCCTGGACGCGGCCCACCGTCCCCTGCCACGGGGCCTTCTCCAAGGGCTGTTCACGTGGCTGTGGCTCCTGCAAGGCCGGCAGGAGACTATGTCTCCAGACATCATGGGATCGTGGGCGTGATGGGTGTGACATCCATCATCCTTCACGTGTGAAGGGACACAGTCAAGGGAATGAGGGCCTACCCCATTCAGCAAACTCTGCTGGTCAGAAGCACATGATGGGTCGGGCTCAGACTCAGGGGGAGGGGATGATACAGGGCACTGACTCGCCGGGGGTCACCTTGGGGGGTGCCTAGGTGGAACCCGGGGGAAGAACCTGAACATCCAGGACCAACCCAGAAGCCTAGCTTACACAACCCCATCTCCTCTTGGAGGTGAGACCCGTGCGAGCCGGAGCTGGGGCATGAGAATCAAATGTTAACTTTTCAGGAATTCTGTGGGCTTGCGGTTAAACAAACATTATCAAAAATTAAATTATAGACGTTTACAGTGAAATCAGTACTCTTGATAACAAGGTCTCAAAACACATTACTTCTCAATCATCCTACCGTGACCTACGTGCCTTGGGTTACTTCCATTTATTGGATCCATATGCTGGAAAGATGGTTCCCAAGCCTCATTCTGACACTCCAGGTTGGTTCAGGCACCCCACACTGGCCGCTTGAAATCAGCCATCAGAGAAACATTTATATTGTGGAAATCTGAACATGCTACAGTTCAGAGCTGGAAGGTTGAATCTGGCCTTTGCTGGAGCTAAGAACAGCTTTCATGTTTTGAAAGGGTGGTAAAAAAAAAACAAAACAAAAGAAAAAATATGTGATAGACACTACTTGTGTCTGGCAAAGCCTAAAATATTTCCCATTTGACCCTTCGGGGAAAACTCTCCCCACCTCTAGTCTAGACTTTAGAAAGTAATGGAGAAAATTAACAATGTAGTTTAATTTAAAATGTTGCCAAAAATGTGTCAACTCTGTATCCTTTACATTGTAACAGGCAGAAAACATGGAGGAAAAACTGTATTTGTGCCCTATGGGAAAACCATGATCCAATTTGGCCAAGAAGTTGCTCAGGTCATTGATGAAATTCTTTTTGGCTTCAAAGTTCGTATCACATATTAATTACATTTGATGACAAGTTTATTGGGAAGCAACTCAGTTTGACAGATCATGGGTGGATTTCAACTAGAGACTGGCTTTGGGTTTGAGAATTACTGGGGGGGGGGGGTACCTGGGTAGCTTGGCTGGTGGGGCATCTGACTTGGGCTCAGGTCATGCTCTCTGAGTTCGTGAGTTCGAGCCCTATGTCCGGCTCTGTGCTGACAGCTCTGAGCCGGGACCCGCTCAGATTCTGTGTCTCCCTCTCTCTCTGCTCCTCCCCTGCTCACCTGTTTTCTCTCTCTCAAAAATAATTAAAAAAAAAAAAAATTACTCAGGGAAGAGAGGGGCACCTGCCTGGCTCAGTCAGTTGAGCATGGGATCCTTGACTTCAGCTTGGGTCATGATTCCAGGGTGACGGAATAGAGCCCCACGTCCAGCTCCATGGGTGTGGAGAGATTCTCTCTCTCTCTCTCTGACCTTCTCCCCTGCTCACGCTCTCTAAAATAATAATAAAAGAATTCAGCAAAAATAAACAAAAGCATTCTCTGAGCATCAGGGGGCTCTAAGAGATTTACAAGAAAGAATACTGTTTGTTTTATCATTCTTTGTGGAGGGGGCGCTGCCCATGCTCCGTTTCAGCTAAATTTGAAATAAACTCATGCTTATGCACATGCACCCCGCCCCAACCACTTGTTACAGTAGCATCAGCCTGATCTTCAGGGTAAGTACTTCCTGCCTTTCCCTGATAACTTAACCAGCTTTAGAGCTGCCTCTTCCCTACACGTGACCCAGGCACCTCAAAGGCCGCAGCAACGGCCGGCACACAGTAGGCATCGACTAGATGTTGCTCAAGTGGGCAAACTAATTTTGACAGAGCAACCAGCAGCGGCAATGCAATGGTGAGCCTTTCCGATAAAATGGCAAAAAAAAAAGTAAGTCAGGGGAAGTGGGCTTTCTAACCTCGGCAAGCCTCCTCAAATCTTTTTTGAAGCAACAGGGCATAAAATCAAAGGCGGGCGGGGAAGCGACCGCTCTAACAGCAGCGCAGCCTGGGGGCTCCGCGAGCGCCCAGCCAGGTGACCGGAGAAGCCAGGCGCGTCGCCTCTCGTTGGCGCGGCCCCCTCGCATGAAGCGCGCACGGGGCACCCGGAGAGCGTCCGCGGGGCCGCCGCGCTCGAGCGCCAACTCGGGCTGGGCAGGCAGCGGCGGGGGCCGAGCGCTCCGCCGCCGGGGCCACGTGGACGCCGCAGGCCCCGCCCCCGCACGGCGCGGGGTCTTGGGGCCGACCCGGCGCCGCGCGTGTGACCTCGGGCGGGCCGCCCCCAGCTTCCCCTCGCCGAGACTCCGGGCGGGCGGGAGGCCGCGCGGTTGTCGCAAGGACGCAACCGACCCACGCCCGGTCGCGCGCAGACCGGAAGGCGCGCCGTGACGCTTGGTGCGCAGGCGCGACGAGCGGCGCGGCGCGCGGGGCCGCCACCAGGGGGCGCTGCGGGCCGCCGGCGCCGTGGGGGGAAGGGAGGGTCCGCGCCGGGACCGGACCACGTGCGCACCACGTGGCGCACCCGGCAGCCCCGGACCGCGGTCGGACCGCCGGGCCGGCCACGCCGCGCCGCGCCGCCAGCAGCCGGCAAAGGCTAAGGGATCGGTCTGCCCCTGGCGCCCCTGCTGACCTCTGACCTCCGACCCCACTACCTTTCGGGTTGCCCCTCGCGGGTGGCCGCGCGGTGTGTTTATAAACAGAGCTCTCGGCGGCGCCCAAACCCCGGATCGCGGATCGACTCCCGGGGAGCGGAGCCTCCTGCGCATGCGCCCCGCGTCTTCCGCGGGGCTCTTCCTGCGCAAGCGCCTTGGCGGGCGGAGGGCGCCGCTGCGCCGGGCGGGGACCCGTCGGGAGCGGGAGGGCGGCGGCCGGCACGAGCTGGGTTCCGCGGTTGCGGCCCGGCTGGGCCCCGCCCGCTCCTTCCCGAGATGCGTTCCGCGGTTGCAGCCCGGTGTCCTGAGGCCGGGCCCCGTGTGGGAAGTAGGGCACAGGCGGCAGGTCGGGCAGATGAGCTCCTGATCTGCGCGCGCACCCCCCCCCCCCCCCCCCCGGCTGTCCTCCCTGGCCCACGTGGCCCTGGGGCCAGTCCCCACCCAAGAGAGCCTTTAAACCCAGCAGCCCCCAGCCTCCCCCCCCCCCGTGCTGATGAATGGGTGCTCAAAAGGTGTTTACACACAGTGGGATACTGCTGAGCCTCAAAAAGCCAGAAAGATACTGTGTTAGCTGTATCTTGTCTCGATGAACAAGGAAGACAACTCTGACCCAAGCCACGAGGGCCACGAACCCGAGGCTGAGTGACAGAAGCCAGACACGGAAGGACCACTACTGCACGATTCCACTCACAGGAGGGCAAATTCATAAGGACAGAAAGAGTAGAGGTGCCCAGGGGATGGGAATTCTTTGATGGGGACGCGGCCTGAGTTTGCCAAGATGAAAAAAGGTCTGGAGACGGATGGTGTCAGCGGCTGCACAGCAATGTGAATGTGCTTAATGCCCCTGAATCCTGCACTTGAGAATGGTTATAAAATGGCAAAGGGTGTGCGGTGTGTGTGCTTTACCACATCCTCCCCAGTCAGTATCTCATCAAGTTCTGCCAGGCAAGATCCTTTCTATGTTCTCAAAGGCCCCGACCTCTCTCATCCCTGCCCACCTCATCTCGAACCCCTCCGGCCCCAACCAGTCGCCTTTCTTGCCTAGAACACACCATTTTTGCTGCTCCTTGCTGTTCTTGCTGACAAATGCTTTTCCCTCTCATCTTCGCACGGCTGTTCCCTTCTCGTGGACTCGTCCATTTCATACACATGCTTATTTTCCGGTAGGCGTTATACAAGACCTGGCGATGCACAGGTGATCAAAACAGGTTAGGACTCTCCTCTCATGGACTTTATAATCTGGCAGAGGGTATAAACGCAGAAAAACGTCAGATGGTGTGAGTACCATTAAAAAAAAAGGCATGAGGCAACCGTGGACCAGGGATCTAAGCTAGATGGGGTAGGCCTGAGCGACTCACTGAGAGCTGGTGGCCTGAGCTGAGACCCTGCAAGATTGGGAGACGGGGAGAGAGGGGTTTCTCGGAGAGAGAGGGCAGCTGGTGCAAAAACCCTAGAGGCCAGAACCATTTTCGTGTGTTTGGGGAGCAGAAAAAGACCAGGTGGGAGGAGTATGCGAGTGAGAGAGAGGTTTAAGAAATGAAGGCAGACCCGGGGCACCTGGGTGGCTCAGTTGGTTAAGCGTCCTACTCTTGACTTTGGCTCAGGTCGTGATCTTGGGGTTCGTGAGTCTGAGCCCCGCGTTAGGCTCTGCACTCGTGGTGTGAAACCTGCTTGGGATCTGCTCTCTCTCCCCCTCTGTGTGCAGTCTCTCTCTTTCTCTCTCTCTCAAAATAAATACACTTAAAAACAAAAAAGAAATGGAGGCAGACAGGTAAGTGCTCCTGTTACTTTCTGGGAGGGAAGGACCCTCACACTCGCTTGGGGAAAAGCAATTATTTTGTTTGGCCCGCAGTGTGCTAGGTCAAGAGTTCACTTAGGGCTTAGCTATTCCGGTTTTCGCTTGGGGGTCTCAGGCAGTTACCATCAGGTATTGGTGGGGGTATGGACATCTCTTTTTTTCTTTTTTTTTTAAATTTTTTTTAACGTTTATTTATTTATTTTTTGAGACAGAGAGAGACAGAGCATGAACAGGGGAGGGTCAGAGAGAGGGAGACACAGAATCTGAAACAGGCTCCAGGCTCTGAGCGGTCAGCACAGACGCGGGGCTCGAACTCACGGACGGGGAGATCATGACCTGAGCCAAAGTCGGCCGCTTAACCGACTGAGCCACCCAGGCGCCCCTCTTTTTTTCTGATTTTAGACATAAAAAAATCTATTTTACAGGCATGCACACACATGAGCGTGCATACACACACACACACACACGCACACACACATACCAGGTGCTATGTAACTTACTGAGCCACGTTCCTGTGTTTCCCATAATCACTGTTGATGACTTTGCAGTAATAAACAGAATTTGGTAACTGGGCACAGAGAAGGTCCTAGAGGTGTGGAATCGCCACATCTAAAAATGTTAGAAAAGAGGTCTAAACCAGTGATATTCGAAGTGAGGTTGTAGACCACTCCTGATCTGCCCACTGTTTCCTGGTCTGTGACAAGAAAGTGCAGACATTGGAAATAAACATTTAGAAAGTTCTTTAGGGGGCGCCCGGGTGACTCAGTCAGTTGAGCGTCCCACTTCGGTTCAGGTCGTGATCTCGCGGTCTTTGAGTTCAAGCCCTGTGTCGGGCTCTGTGCTGACAGCTCAGAGCCTGGAGCCTGCTTCAGATCCTGTCTCTCTCTCAAAAATAAATAAGCATTACAAAAAAATTAAAACAAATAGTTCTTTAGGAATTTGACTCTTTTTTTAAAAAAATGTTTATTTATTTTGACCAAAAGAGAGCGACCAAGCACACTCGATCAGGGGAAGGGTGGTGGAGAGAGAGAGGGAGAGAGAGAGACAATCCTGAATCCCAAGCAGGCTCCAAGCTGTCAGCATGGAACCTGACACAGGGCTTGATCCCACAAGTCGTGAGATCATCACCTGAGCCAGAATCAAGAGTCAGATGCCCTACCGACTGAGCCACCCAGGTGCCCCTAGGAATTTGACATTTTAATGACATCCGAGATTGGATCCCATGGACTCATCATCTATTTTGTAAAAACACATTGAGAAGAAGACCACAGTCTGGCCCTTCACTGCACATGGTTTGGGAAGGACTGGAATCAGTAAGTCGCCTAAAATGTTTGCGCACGGCATGAGCCATATCTAGAAACACAAGACAACTGGAAAACTACCGTAAGATGAGTGGATATGAAAAAAAATCAATAGTATTTCTATGTACAAATAGCAGCTCCGCAGAAAATACAGTGGAAGAAAAGATCCCTTTTCCAGTGCAAAATAAATGGAGACACCCAGAAATAAAGCAAAAATGTGCAATGTCTGTATGAATGATTTTTTCCCTTTAAGAGCCGGAAGACACAAGAGGTTTTCTGGACAAAATTGAGGTTAAGAGGGATCTTCACTCACTTTGCAATAGGCCTAGAACACATCCAAGGAAGCCACGGTGTGGTTCTGGAAACTTCATGGTTTCTTGAAGGCACGCACGAACCCACGTCTGTCTCCTTGAACCTGCCTCGTCTCGATACTTCACGTAAATGGAATCACGCGGTATTCTTTTCTGTTTGTCTGGCTCCTTTCACCGGGTATCGTGTTTTCAAGGCTCGCCCACATTGTAGCAGGTGTCAGCCTTTCGTTCTCTTTTACAGCCGAATAATATTCCATTGTGCGGACAGACCACGTTTTGTTTCTCCACGCATCTATTGACAAGCACTTGTGGATGAACGTATTCCTTTCGGCTCTTGTGAATGATGCCGCTGTGAACATGTACCTACAGGTATCTGAGGCCCTGTTTTCAATTCTTTTGAGTATACAGCTGGGACTGCCAGTTGCTGGGTCACGTGGTGATTTCTGTTTTACTTTTTGAGGCACCGCCAGCCTGTTTCGCACGGCAGCCGCACCTTTCTGCGTCCCCAACCGGCAACGTGTGAGGGTTCCAATTTCTGCACATCGTCACCTGCCCTTGTTAATTTCCGTTGTAAACGTTACATCCATCCATGCAAGGTGGTGTCTCACTGCATTTTGATTTGCACTTCCCTAGCGGTTAACGATGTTGAGCATCTTTTCACGTGCTGGCTGGACATTTGTGTTTTCCCTGGAGAAAGAAATGCCGGTAGATACTAAGAAGTATATTAGTAAAATTTAAGAAAATATTTTTTCTGTGTTTTTTAATGACACCCCAACAAACGTAATTCAACACGCATTTCAGCAAACTTTATGAGCAAGATCGAAAGATAACAGGAACCTAGACAAATGATGGTTAACACGCACACAAAGAAGGGCCTAGAATCTACAAGTCTCCAGTAATAGCATATCTAGCACCCAGAACTTGATCTTTTTTTAAACAAAATAGTGAGAAAATATTCTTTAAATTTATTTTTATTTAAAAAAAATTTTTTTTTAACATTTATTTATTTTTGAGACAGAGAGATACAGAGCATGAACGGGAGAGGGTCAGAGAGAGAGGGAGACACAGAATCTGAAACAGGCTCCAGGCTCCGAGCTGTCAGCACAGAGCCCGACGCAGGGCTCGAACTTGCGGACCACGAGATCATGACGTGAGCTGAAGTCGGACGCTCAACCGACTGAGCCACCCAGGCGCCCCTCTTTAAATTTTTTTTAATGTTTATTTATTTTAGAGAGAGGGCATGAGCGTGCATCAGTGGGGGAGAGGCAGAGAGAGCGAGAGGGAGACACAGAATCTGAAACAGGCTCCAGGCTCCCAGCTGTCGGCACAGAGCCCAATGCGGGGCTTGAACTCCCGCCTGTGAGATCACGACTTGAGCCGAAGTTGAACGCTCAACCGACTGAGCCACGCAGGCACCCTGAGAAAATATTCTAATATAAAGCAAAAGCCCTCAAGCTTGGTTTTACGTTGGAATAACAGGGGAAGTTTAAAAAGAAATTAAACTGGGGTCTCTAGGAATGCTCACATCAGTATTTTTTTAAAGCCCCACAGGTGGTTTATTTCAACATGCAGATGGCCTTAAGACCGGCATTCTAGAACAGAGCATCTCAGACTTGACCGTGTCTGTCTGTGAATCACCTGGGGGACGGGTTCAAATGTGGATTCTGATCCAGGAAGTCTGGGGTGGGGCCGAGCTCCGGGGTATTGCGGATGGAGTCAAATGAGGACCACATTTTGAGTCGAAGAAATCTCCCAGGTGCTGCTGATGCGGATGCTGTTGGTCGCTGGACCACGTTTTGAACATCAAGGATCGACTGGGGCCTAAGAGCAGTGGCCGCTGGGGCTTTCTAGAAATGCAGGCTCTCAGGCACCACCCCCGCCCGCTGCCTCGGATGCTGCATCTGACGAGGACCCAGGTGCCTGCTAGGCATGTAACCCTGGGATGAGCCCCGGTCGAGGGTCCTCCCTGTCTTGGCCCTGTGGTCTCACCAGCTCATAGCAGAGGGGACGGGCCGTGAGTGTCTGGGCTTCTGGCTTCTGTCCCTGGAAAGCTCTGAACAACTCCCTGCCCCCCACCACCCCCCAACCAAGGGAGAATAGTGATAAGTGACTGTTTCTCAAGTGCCCCGACCTTTCTTGGATGGAATGCCCCCGGTTAGGAGGAGGATTTCGTGTTTGCGGGCCGAGTTGGCCGCGCCTCTTGTCATCCTGGAGATGGCAGTGCAGGACGGCAATTGAACAAGGCCGTGGCCTCAAAACTGCAGCAGCTCCTCCCAGATGCTGCCATCATCCCTCCCACTGTGATTGCCAGAACTGGCCTGGTACTCCCCCGGGGTCCCAGCCGTGAGCTCTGGTTTCCCCGGCCACTGGCCACGGTTGGGGGTGTGAGGCAGGTGCCCCGCCCCGAGCCTGGTGGGGGGGGGGGCAGGGGAGGGCGGGGTTTGTGTATATCTGCCTCAACAGGAGATCGTTTGATATTCCACCAGCATTTCATTGACTGCCTACTGTGTGACATGCAGCCTGCTACGTGCCGGGGGACCTAGAAGGCAAAGCGAGCCCACAGTGCTGGAGCCTGCCCAAAGCCACGAGCCAGTGCTGCTAGGGACAGCTGCCTGGTGCTCAGGGCGGGTGTAAGGAGGGTGGTGACCTCATCTGGGAGGTGAGATCTAAGGGACAGACAAGGAGCCCGGCAGGAAGCACACGTAGCGACTTTGAGGCAGAAACCGCATGCGTGTCAGCACATCCGTATAGTTTCCAAAGATCACTGGTACAAACTGGTCCCAGGCAATCAAAGCTGGGATTTATGGGCCATCCTGTTAGAAAGGGCACGCGCTTTTCGGCAGGAACGGCCCCAAACGGTGAGGAAATACCTGTCCTCAAAATAATGAGCGCGTGTTCCTAGAGCGGGGGCCGTGTGCAAGATGTGGCCCTCGGTCACGCGGAGAAGCGACGGCCCGGCTCTTGTCTGCAGAGGACTGCTGGTTTTACTGAAAAGGTTGGAAACCGCACGTGAAAAGCAAAAAACGAAACAGGAGGCCAGCGTGGTTTATGAAATGGCAGATGGGTGATGGAGGGTGTTGGGGTTGCGTGGAGTTCACAGGGGAGAAAGTGGGTGCAGGGGGAGGACGGGGGCGGTCTAGGTGGGTGAGAGGGGGGGGTGCAGGTGAGGCCAGCGTGGGTGAGTTCTGAGGGACGGGCCGGGGGGGCCCAAGCCTGACGCTGTAAGCCAGAGCCATTTATCCCGGGCTCGTCCAGCCCGGTACCCGGTACCGGAGGAAGAGAAAGAAATCTTCTAGGGTCAGTCCTGCTGAAACTCCCCCAAAGCATCCGCTTTATCTTGCAAAATGCTCATACGTTTTGGATTCGACTCTGTGACAGAGGCACGTTTAGCATAAAAATAATGTTTTGAATTACTAGCTACAAGATTTGAATTTTCTTCCTTAACACTTCCGACAGTCTGAGGTTTTAGGAAGGCAGGTGTTTCCCTGTTTCCCTGACCCACTCCTCAGCAGGACACAGGGGCCGGGCGGAGGCTTCTTCCGGTGGGGGGGGGCGGGGGGGCATCAGGGCTTGATGGCCTGGGGTCAAATCCCGGCATGGCCTCCCCATGTGACCTGGTGGGGGAGACCCTTGTCTGGCAGGTGCCTGGGCTCCCTGAGAGGGGAGGAATCTCAGGACCCACCTCACAGGTTTGGGTGAGTACTGAATGAGTGAGTACCCATAAAATACTTAGCACGGCACATAGCACACAGTTGATCAACGTCAAATGTTAAGATACTACGTTAGTCAGTAAATGGGAGATGTTATGGTCACCAGCATCACTGACAGGTCACGGGAATATTGAATGGTTCCCACTTCAAAAAGTGTGTCCAGGTCTGGAGCGGGCAGTCGAGGTCGTAGGAGTTAAATTGTTGTGATTTTGGGGGCCGGTGGGGGTCGGCGGGGGGGGCACAGTCTGACGCATGAGGACCTGGCTGCCTTTGGCTCTTGGAGAAACCACGCCACACCAAGTTCACCAGCTGGAAAGATCAGGGAGGGGCCCTGGTGAAGGGGGCAGGTTGCCCACATGTCCTGGAAATCGATACGGGAATTGGATCTGGATGAATCTTTGCCCACCTTGCCCGTTGGGTCTGGATGAATCCTTGTGTCCCTCTGAAATTCATCTGCTGAACCTGGGCCCTCGGGTGTGGCTGCATTTGGAGGCAGGGCCTCTGAGGAAGTAATTCAAGTTAACTGAGGTCCCGAGGGTGGGGCCCTGCTCCCACAGGATTAGCGTCCTTATTAGAGAGTTCGATGTGCTCTCTGTCACATAAGGTCACGGCGAGGAGGTGGCTGTCCGCAAACCAGGAAGAGAGGTCTCACCAGAAACGGCCTGTGTGGGACTTGACCTCGGACTTCCAGCCTCCAGAACGGGGAGAAAGTAGATTTCTGTGGTTTAAGCCGCCCAGTCTGTGGTACTTTGTGACGGCAGTTGGAGCATAGCTGGTGCAGGGAAAGAGGCCATCATTTATTAGATACCTACTGTGTGCCATGCCCAGAAGGCTCTGCACAGATGCTATTTTTAGCCTCAGAGAAGTGTGTTCTCACCCTTTTCTCCAGCTCTCTCCCTCACTTTGTAATTATGCATTCTTCAGCTTCTTTCCTCATTTTAATGGTCTGTATGTGTGTGGGCCTTCTGCCGGACTCCCAGCCTCTCACGGGATACTTGGAAGGGCAGGTGGTGAATGGAGGCACCTGAGGTACACAGTGGGTCCTCACTGAGCCCTCGAAACACTGAGCCCTCGAAACAGGCAGGGGTGGGGCGCCTTGTGACAAATGCACACATTTGGACAGTTGTGGCTGCGGATGGGAACCGGGTTTGACTGGCTGCAAAGATCCCGGGCCCCCCACAGGACCCAGCCGCCTTCAGTGAGCTCGCGTGTAGACATGGTGAGCTTCCCAAGACGGCGGGGGTCGGGGGGTGCCGCTCTGGGGTCCAGAGGCTGCTCGTGGACGGGAAGGATGCTCGGTTTGGGAGGGACATCACCGCGCCCTTCCTCCAAGACTGCACTCTGGTCTTCACGGTCACGGAAGGCGGTCACCGGGGGCTTCGCCCACGTACCTGCTCATGGGATTCCCCACCACAAAGGGTCTACTGGACCTTTTTTCGGATCGTTTAAGTTCTTCCTCGTCCTAAGCTGATATCTATTTCCCTTGTTTTTTTTTTTTTTTTTTTTTTTTTAAAGATACACAGGACAGAGCCGTGAGGAGAACCTTGAGGTCTCGAGACCTTTCTCTTGCTTGAACAGCAGCCCATTAATCAAAGCTTTGCATTTAGTTTTTCGCCTCTTCTGAATCTGTCTCACTCCACTGCCCTCAGCCGGTATTTGTGGAACCCGCCCACGGGAGCCGCCTGAGGACCTCCGCCAAATGTCTGGCTACACGCCAGACGCATCGTCTCTGGAGTCTCCCCTCTCAGGAAGGGAGAGCTTCCTCTCGTATGAGTGGTCTCTGGGTCCAGGCGGTCCCCAGAGGACCCTCCGCTCCTGCCTTGTTCTCCTGGGGTTTACGAGACTTCAGGATTGTTGCCCAGCCAGACGTGGAGTTCTGAAGCTTCTGGAATCTGCCTTTTTTGGCAAAGAGGCACAGATGTTCATCTCTCCTCCGCTGGCACCTTCCCACTGCTCGGGGCTCTCTGAGGGCGGGGGCTACATCTGTCACGGTCACCGTCCCGCTGGCCCGCCGCGCCCCCAGAGCCTGGCAAAGAGGACGTGTGTCCTCGGTAACTGTGTCGATCTGCCCCGAGCTGAGCTGACGCCGGTCCGACAGTCTCACTCATAGGTTCTGTCGTGTCCGTGATCCTTCCGATTTCCCAGCTCTTCTCAAAACGCGGCGTATTCCTTTTTGCGACTGTAAAAGGAGCACGTGCCCACTGGGGATCTTGAAGGTGACCGAACCAAAGGCAGTCCACGCTTAGGGCTCGAAGGTCACCAGTACCAACAGTTCCGACTCTGGCATCCACTCACCTACTGAATGTTTCTGCCAGGGTGTCTCGAACGCATCTCAAACCCGCCCAAGACAGAAGTCTTACGTTACTTTCCACTTCACCCCCAACATCCAATTATTCATCAAGGCTTGCCCAGTCTTGCTCCCCGGAATGCGGCTTCTCATCATTACCGCAGCTTCCCCGGACTCTAAAACAGCCCCTCATCACTGCTAATCTGAATCATCGCAGCCACACTCTTACTGGTCTCCTGACCTCTCCGGCCGGGGCGACCTCATCTCTCCAGTGCTGCTGGGATAAGACCATATTATCCCTCTGCTCAAAAAATGTCAGAGACGCACCGTTTTCCACCGAAAAATCCAGCATGACATTCAAAGCTGTGTCTTCATCTCCCATCTATTCAAGGGTCACCTCCTCCAGGAAGTCTCCTCTGATCTTCAGGACCAAAATTAACAACCCCATTTCCCTGTTCTCCCATGGTGCTTTCGCTGGGTGCCTTTAACAGGTCTTACCCATCATTTCATGGTTTCTCACATAAATCTCTTGCTCCCTCTCTGGACTCAGGAGCTCATCAGTACCGGGGACCACTCCACTCACCGTCGTGTGACCCAAGAGAATCACAGTATTGCTCGGGTGGATTTCAGCACAGAATTCATCTGGACGTAGAAACTGGAACTTGTAAAGCACAGATATGCAATCTGAGTATCACTCTTAGTTCCCCGGCACTTGTGTTTTCGAAAAGTTTTCAGTTAAAGTGTTACATGGATTTTTGTCTTTTAAATTTTTTTTTTAATGTTTATTTATTTTTGAGAGAGATAGAACAGGGGGGTGGGCAGAGAGAGAGGGAGACACAGAATCCGAAGCAGGCTCCAGGCTCTGAGCCATCAGCCCAGAGCCCCATGCAGGGCTTGAACTCATGAACTATGAGATCATGACCTGAGCCAAAGTTGGACACTTAATTGACTGAACCACCCAGGCTTCCCTGGATTTTTGTCTTTTAAACACTGAATTTAGATTTTCTCTATAAAGTTAAAATACATGTATTTCCCAGTTACCCATTTCCTCTGATTTTGCTTGAGGAATCTCCTGTCCCTTTCCCATTGGATACAGTTCAATGGCAGTGAGTGGGGTTTATAATCAGGAGGGAATCTGCCCTCCACCCAGCACACAAGGCATCACATGGCCCAAGCTAGACCCAACTGCATGCTTCTTCCTCTGGAGCTGAGTCCTGGGCAAAAGAACAAAGGGGCTACAAAATGAATGGAGTTCTTTTCCACGCCCCAACTTGTGGGATGTGCCACAATTAGGGCCTCGCCCCTTGTGGGCTTAGGCGACACTTAACCTTTTTGACAATTACAATGAGATGGAAATTTCAGGGCTCCAAAGGGTTTTGCCAATAATCTTCTTCCTGGTACTCCCAGCTCTCTGCTGGAGGCAGGTCTCATCACTTCCTGGACCTCCGAGCTGTCAGGGCTTACCTGGCGCGAGGGGTGGGTGCAGGCAGCCCCCCGTGCTTCACAGCTTGCCGTGGTGGGGAAGTCTTTTGTGACAGAGAAATGTGGGCACAGATATTCATGACTTCTGTTTTATCTGAGACACTGAGAAGGTAAGTTTCTCCCCGGAAATAGATAAGAATAAACCAGCAGGATCTCCAAAGAGGGACTTCTAGAAGGCAAATGGACAGACTTCTCTGTTTTTCTTCTTTTCCCAACCTAACGCTTGGGTTCCAGGAAAGGATGTGGTTTGCTTTCAGACACAGGTGACTGTTGACTAACCCAGCTGCTGCTCTCTCGAGAAGGAGGACTACCACACGCGGGTGAGGGGGTCGCCCATAACTTTGTGGGTGTGGTTCTTGCTTCTTAACTCTCCAGCTGCCTCCATTCTTGCCTGTTTTTAAGCCAGGTTCTCCAGTTTCTTGTCGGTCCTGCGAGCCCTGGATGGCTCAGGGATGAGTTTGCAGGCAGTGGAAAAAGAGTGACTTAAATATCAGGCAGCTGGTCTGGTCTGTGGCTCCAGAGAGTCACTAATGTCACAGACTATTCTTGTCTCTCTGCTCTAACCATCCTCAGCATGGCGCTTCGATCCTTAAGGTCACGTAACGTCATCATTGCTGCTGCGGCACCAGCCATCATGTTGATATCCCATACAGGAGGAATGAGGAAGGAGGAGGGTCAAAAGGGCATTGCCTGCACAGTCAGCCACTTAAAAACAAACAAACAAACAAACAAACAAGCCAAAAAAACCCTTTCCCAGGATTCCAACCCATTGGACTTCCATTTATATCTTGTCTGCTGTAATAATGTCACACGGCCACACGGAGTTTTAAGGGAAGCTGGGCAGTGGGGTTTAAATGGACATGTTCCCACTGTGACAAAGATCAGGCTTCTTTTAGAAAGGGAGAGAGAGAGAGAGCGAGCGAGAGAATGTTGGGTGGGCAAGTCTCACTCTTTGTTTTGCCTCAGCCCCCAACATCCTTCCTAGGACTTGTTTTTGATTAGATTAATTTGAGTTGCTTTCTGTGACTTGCAACCAAAGAAGACTGAAACCGGAACTTATTTATCTAGATCTGTCGTGGGGGAAAAGGGAAAATACATGAAAGAAAAAAAATCAAAATCACCTGTAATGCTACTATCCGGGGATAAGTATTGTCAATAATATATTAATTACAGTAAATATTCTACTAACTTGTGGTTTTTCTTTTTCTTTTTTAACATTTATTCATTTTTGAGAGATAGGGAGGGACAGAGTGCAAGCAGGGGTGGGGTAGAGAGAGAGGCAGATACAGAATCCGAAGCAGGCTCCAGGCGCTGAGCTGTCACACAGAGCTCGACACGGGGCTCGAACCCACGTATTGTGAGATCGTGACCTGAGCCGAAGTCGGATGCTTAACCGACTGAGCCACCCAGGTGCCCCCCCCAAAATAAACACAATCTTAAAGAGATGCAGCCTTCCCTGCCACATTCAACACCTCGTTTTTTTTGGTTTCACCCTGGGGTTTGTGTGCAGTCGACGGGCCACATTTATGGGGCTGGCCACGCTGGTTGCTCGTGGCTGGGCTCTGTTCCGACCGGCTCATGCCAGGCCGTACTGACCGTTCAACATTTTTGTGAATACATGACCTATTTTTAAAACTCTTTATTTGGAACAAATTCTAGATTCTCAAGAAGTTGCAAAAAAATATATATACGGGGGGTCCCCTGAACTATATCCAGTTTTCCTCAATGGTAACATCTTGCATAATTATAGTACAATATCATACCCAGGAAAGTGACGTTTGTATAATCTGTAGAATCTCCTCGGATTTCACCAGTTGTGTGTGTGTGTGTGTGTGCACATGCAGTTTTGTGTCATTTTATCTCATGAGTAGATCTGTTAACCAGCACCACAATCCAGACACAAGGAGCCCCCTTAGGCTGTGTCTTTCCTCTGTCACACCCACAGATTGGCTTTTCTCCTCCACTCGGCGTGATTCCCTTGAGATTCGTAAAAGTTACTATGTGTATCCACAGTTTGTTCCTTTGTATTGCTAAGTAGTATCCGCGGTGTGGATGTAACGGTTTCCTTGAAGGGTACTGGCTGTTTCCAGTTTGGGGCCATTATGAAGAAAGCCACTATGAGCAGTCGTGCACAGGTTTTTGTGTGCACATAAGTTTTTATTTCTGGGCGAACGCCCAGGAGTGTTAATTTCTGGGCAAATATAAGTGCATATTTAGTTTTGTAAGAAATCGCCAATTTTCTAGATGGCTGCGTCATTTTACGTTTCTGTCAGCAACGTATCTCCGCGTCCTCACCGGCACAGGGTGTTGTCTGTTTCTTTTTGTTTTAGCCACCTCCGTAGGCGTGTAGCGATAGCTCACTGTGGTTTCAATTTGTGGCTAATATTGTCGAACTCTCTTCATGTGCTTAATTCCTGTCTATCTTTTTCAGTGAAAGGTCTTTTTGTTCCTTTTCCCCATCTTCCAACTCGATTTTATTTTTGCTATGGATTTTTGAACGTTCTTTTTAATACGTATATATTCTAAATACAAATCCTTTGCAAAATAAGTGGTTGGTAGAGGTGCCTGGGTGGCTCAGTCATTAGGTATCTGACTCTGGATTTCGGCTCAAGTTGCGATTTCGCGGTCATGAGATCAAGCCCAGCGTCGGGCTCTGTGCTGGGCCTGGAGTCTGCTTGAGATTCTCTCTCTCCAAAAAAAAAAAAAAAAAAAAAAAGTGTTTTGCAAATATTTTCTCTCCGTCTGTAACTTGTTTTTCATCCCATTAAGAGTCTTTTTTTTCCCTATTGAGATATAAATGACACACTGTAATTTCACGCTTTTAAAGCGCACGGTCCACTAGTGTTTAGTGTGTGCATAATTTTGTACAACAGTTAATCACTATAAAATTCCTGAGCATTTCCATCACTCCAGAAATAAACTCCAGACCCATTAGGCAGCCCCTCCTCATTCTTCCCCTCCCTCCAGCCTTCACATCCACTTTTGTCTCCGGATTTGCCTGCTCTGAGTATTTTGCACAAGTGGAATCACGCCACACGGGATCTTGTGGGTCCGGCCTCTTTCTCTCAGCAGCATGTTTTCAGGCCTTACGTTTTGCAGGCTTTCCGTTCCTTTTGTGGCTGGATAGTATTCCCTTGTACGGACAGACCGCATGGCGTCGGTCCATTGTTCGGAGCTGGATTGTGTCCTCCAAAAAGGAAATGTTGAAATCCCAGCCCTCCGAACCTCAGAACCTGACCTTATTTGGATACAGGGTGGTTGCCCATGTGACTAGTAAAATACAGTCATACTGAGGATCAAGCCCTTAAGGACTCGCGTCCTAATAAGATACACAGAAGACGGCCACGTGACAACAGAGGCAGAAATTGAAGCGACACAGTCACAGCCCAGGAAATGCCGAGCTTGGCAAGAGAGGAGCCCCCTCCAGCTCCCGGAGGGGCGAGGCGCCTCCGACACCTTGGTTTCAGTCGTCTGATCTCCAGAGCTGGGAGACCGTACATTTCTGTGGTTTGAAATCACCTGGTTTGTGGCCGTGCCTTTCGGCAGCCGGAGGAAACTCACGCATCCACTCATTAGGGCCATTTGGATCGTCTCCACCCATTGGCTGTTGTGAATCATGCCGCTGTGAACGGTCCCGGACAGGTTTCTGTGTGGATATTTGCTTTCAATTCTCTTGGCTCTGTACTTTGGAGGGGAACTGCTGAGTCATATGGTTACTCTGTATTTAATTTTCTGTGTGTGTGTGTGTGTGTGTGTGTGTGTGTGTGTGTGAAAAATACGCGTAACGTGAAATCTATCATTTTAACCATTTTAAAGTGTAGGATTCAGGGGCACTAAGGAATCTGCAAATTGTGCAACCATCACCATGATCTAGGTCCAGAACTTTCCCCCCACAAACTGAAACCCTGTAACCAATCCCCCTCCCCCTCCCCCAGCCCCTGAAAATCACTACGCGGCTTTCTGTCCCTATGGATTTGTCATCCCCAGTATCTCATCTAAATGGAGTTATATCATATGCGTCCTCTCGTGTCTCGTCCTCTCGTGTTGTGGCTTCCTTCACTTCCACCTTCCAGTTCAGCCACGTTCTGGCCTGTGGCAGCACTTTGTTCCTTCTGTGGAGGAGTGGTACCTTTGAGAGAGAGAGAGAGACAGAGCACGAGTAGGGGAGGCATAGAGAGAGAGCGAGGCACAGAATCCGAAGCTCCCAGCTGTCAGCACAGAGCCCGATGCGGGGCTCGAACTCACAGATGGCGAGATCGTGACCTGAGCCGAAGCCGGACGCTTAACCAACTGAGCCCCCCAGGCGCCCCGAGGGTTCTGTTGTCTATAAGCCACCCAGGCTGTGGAACTTTGTTGCAGCAGCCGGAACAGACTGAGACAGTTTTGCCCCGTTTTAGAACATAACTGGGCTCCCTTGCTCAGCATAGCGTCTCCCAGACTCCCAGATACTATGTTGCCGGAGACGGGACTTGTTTCTTCTCACTGCTGTACCAGTTCCATCACCAGAACAGACCACAAGCGACCACCCACTCACTGTCGGGGGACATCCGGGTGGCGTCCAGCTTTTGCCTGTCACAGATAAGGCCGCAGGGGACATTCTGGAACGCGTCTTCGGGTGCGTCCGGGCTCTTGTTTGTCTTGGGGGACGTCATGGGGCACGTACGTAGCTCTAGCAGGTGCTGGCAGATGTATTTCCGAGGTAGGCGTACCACGTGGTGCTCCTGTGTAAAGGGGGAGACTTTGCTTTTGCCCAGCCTCTTATGGAGTTGCAGTTTTTCTCTGCATTTCTTCGATGGGTAATAATGTGCAACAACTCCTGGGGCACCTGGGGGGCCCCGTCGGGTAAGCATCCGACTTCGGCTCAGGTCATGATCGCCTGTGAGTTCGAGCCCCGCGTCGGGCTGTGTGCTGACAGCTTGGAACCTGGAGCCTGCTTCGGATTCTGTCTCCCGCTCTCTCTCTCTCTCTCTCTCTCTCTCTCTGTGCCCCTCCCCACTTATGCTCCCTCTCTCTCTCGCGCTCTCAAAATAAATAAATATTAAAAAAACATTTTAGGGATGCCTGGGTGGCTCAGTCGGTTAAGCAGCCGACTTCAGCTCAGGTCATGATCTCACGGTCTCTGAGTTCAAGCCCTGCATCGGGCTCTGTGCTGACTGCTCAGAGTCTGGAACCTGCTTCGGATTCTGTCTCCCGCTCTCTCTCTCTCTCTCTGTGCCCTTCCCCACTTATGCTCCCTCTCTCTCTCTCGCTCTCAAAATAAATAAACATTAAAAAAATAACGTGGGACACCTTTTCATATTCCAACTTCTCACTTAATGCTATGTTTGAACAGCACTCAGTATAAGCCTGAGAGGTTGGCATTCTTGTGTCGTTGGACGGATGGGGACGTTTGGAGGACAGAAGGGGCCGGCGGCTCGCCTGAAGAGGAACAGCTGGTACAAGGTGGATCCCGGATAAACTCGGATGACAGGGCGTGAGCTCCTACCCGCTGAACTGCAGAGAAGCCTTGTTCTAGGACAGGAACGAGCTCTTCTCCCTCTCGAGCTGGAGGAAGACGGGCAGAACTCAGATCAGCCCTTTATTTATTTTCTTCAGATCAGCACGTGACTCACTGGAGCCCGGCAACACACGGGTTAAGAAGGCTCTTTGGGGAACAGGCTTTGCTCTCCCCGCGTTAGCCCCTGCTGTTATTTTTACGGGAAAGCATGTTCTGAGTTCCAAGCCCGGACGCCAGAAGGAGGCCCGGTGCATGGCCCGTGGGAGCCTGTCTGTGTACCCAACGAAAACATCACGACTTGAGTAATAGCGAGTCCTGGAAATGATGACGGCCGCTTCCAAGCTTGTTGCCAGCCACTTGCTGGCCTTTGCAGAAACCTGAGACGCAGGCGTGTGTGTCGGGGAGGCGGGAGGCGGGAGGCGGGAGTCCCCGCCAAGGAGTCTCAGGTTTCGCAATCTCCACGACGACGATGCTAGAATCCGTTTTCCCCTCCTGTCTCCGTCAGGCTGCCCGGGAGCAAACCTGGAGACGGAGATTGGCGTGCAAGCTGTCCGCGGAGGTCACGGTCCCAGGGTGGTCTGCAAGGAGGGGAGGAGACCAAGAAGCCAAGGGGGGACGGGGTTTTCTTCGGCAAAGTCTCCCCGAGGGTTGGTCCAGGCTCGGGCGGAGGCGCTGGGCCTTCATATCCAAGTACCTGCGTGTCAGTGACCAAGGGTTCACCAGGGGACAGAAGCCCGGGCAGCTCTCAGCATCCGCGTGTACACGTGAAGTAACTGCAGGTGCACGCCGTGCGAAGCAAAGCACCCCAAAGACCACGGAGGCCGGAAAGAATCACAAGGCTTCAGGGGAGCTCCCATAGCACACTGGGGGCCGCCCGTCTTGCTGGACTCACACAAATCAATCTCCTCGGGCTCCAACCGTGTGATAAGTTGTTCAGTGAGGTGCCGATACCTTGTAACATTTTCGTTGCTTCCAGAAAACAAGAGGCCAGTGATACTTGCCAATGGCAAATGCCAGAAACAATGTGAGCCGCAGCCAGAGGCAAGGATTCCTGGTCACCAATCCGGGAGGTCAGCCTGTTGACACAGCCGATCCGAGGAAGCTGGCCTCCTTCTGCAACCACACACCGTCTGTGATTCCCGGCAGCCGGGGAAAGAACGCTACTCCCAGAGGCTGGGACGGCGGCCCGGCGGTTTTCTCTCCCCGTCTCCTCCGAAGCCTTTCCCTGCCCGGCGATGCGTGGGACCATCTACCGTGACACTATTGATCGCAACTCAGCATGCTGATGGACAAGTGCAAACGCGTGAGTGTGTGCAGACGGGTGGATTTTCCCAACGTGAACTCATCCATGTGACCCCCTCCCAGGAGCCCCTCAGGACTTCGGGAGATCCCCCGGGCGCCCTTTCGCTCCCCGCCCTCCGCGCCCTCCTTCCCAGGGAAGGTGCCATCCCGACGTCCGACCCCAGAGGCTAGCTCTGCCCGCCACGGACATTCTATACGAGCGACATCACGCGGGGTGTGCTCTTTCGCGGCCGGATTCGTTCACGCAGCCCCACCTTTGTGAGGCTCGTCTGTATGACGGTTTGCAATGGCGGTTTGTTCTTTTTCCATCGTTGTCTACTGTGCCGCAACTTCTGGATCCTTCCCACCGCTGACGGGCATCAGAGCTCGCTCCCGTTTGGGCCGTTGGAAACGGTGTGCCTGTGAGTGTTCTAGAACGTGTTTCTGGGTGCGCGTATGTGTGCATGCTGTTGGGCGCACACCCAGGGGAATGCCTGGCTGTCTGGTATTTGCATGTTCAGCTTGATTAGGTGCAGCCTGTTTGCAAAGTGCACTGATTTACACGCTCGGAAAAGTGCAGCCGTTCTGGGGCCTGCACCACCTCGCCACCCAATCATAATGCAGGGAATGATACACTTCGATATTCTCCACGCTTACGACTGCGGCTGGTTTTTATAACATCTTTGTGGGAATCGGAAAAAGGACCCTCCTGCCTTAAGACCCTTCCGCTGGATGAAAATGTGATGAAAGCTGGTTTTGTCAGAGCGTGGCATGTGACTGCCCTCTGCTGGAAGACTGTTGAAATTCATAGTACAGAGCTTGGATGCCGGCGATGGAAATGGCAGCCTCTTAGGTGTGGTAGCCTTGGGCAGTGCACACCCTGGACAACCACACATGGTGACCCTGCCACTCTTCACTCTTGTTCACACACACTGGAGGTGACGGTCAGGACTGGGCAGAGGCGGCCCAATGAAAGCTCACAGAATGATGGCCCGGGGACTGAACCTGGTCTGCTGTTTTTATTCGACCCACAGAGGGGGAAAAAAAAATGGAGCTAATATTTTAAAATTTGGCAGATTGTGTCTAATGATCTGGAAAAATCTGAGAAATCAGAGAAAGTAGAGAAGCTGGGCCCTCACTCCCAAATTATAACACAGAGGCTGCTCTCCATGTGTCTCCAGTTAGCCTTTGTCTCCGCCATGCCCGACTGTCCCTCAAGCCTCAGGCCTCTGTCAATGGCTATAGCAAAATGAAACTATGCTAATGCAGCGTCAGATGCCTTCCCCAAGTGTCTTCCCTTATGTATCAGCAGTCTTCACTGCTGCTGGAGGCCTATAAATTTGTGACCACTGGTCTTGACGCTGATGAAAAAAACCCCACCCCAAGCTGGATCCTTAGATCGTAAGATCAAGTAACCCCTATATTCTCTGTGCTCTAGTGAAAATCCCATCGGACAAGGTTTCGGTGGAATCATAGGGTCGAAAGGCTGGAGTCTGCCGGCCCCAACCCCTGCCCCAAGGGGTTGGTGCTTCACCAGCTGGTGGCCCAGGAAGGGGGGAGGTGGGGGGATGTGGCGGGAGGGCTGGGCGAGCAGGTGAGGGTGAGGGGGTTGCATCTAGAACTTGCTCGGAGGGAATCCGGTGTCCCAGGGATCGGGGCTGGGACAGTGTAGCAGCCTGACAGTTATGGGGCTGAGACAGAGTTGACGATTTCAGGTGTTCCCGTTACATTGTTCTAAGCTAGTCTCTTCATTAACTCAAGACTTTTTCACTCATCTCTCTCTCTCTCTCTCTCTCTCTCTCATCTATCTATCATCTATCTATCTATCTATCTATCTATCTATCATCTCTGTCTCTCATCTTTCTATCTATCTATCAGCATATACTGGCTAAATCAACTAACTTTCAAGTAATTTCTTTATCGTTTTTGTTAAAGATGAATGGTCCTAATACTGCATGTGTTTATGCAGCACCTATTTTTTTAAGTATTTTTTTAATGCTTATTTTTGAGGGAGAGAGAGAGAAAAGAGAGAGATAGTGTGGGGGAGGGGCAGAGAGAGGGAGACAAAGAGTCCGAAGCAGGCTCCAGGCTCTGAGCCGCCAGCACAGAGCCTGACGCGGGGCTCGAACTCATGAGCTGTGAGATCGTGACCTGAGCCGAAGTCGGATGCTGAACCGACTGAGCCACCCGGGCGCCCCATTATTGGGCACTTACCACATTCCAGGAACTGCGTCACGTCAGGTAGCCTTCACAACGATGCTGTCTGCCCTACTGTGTGTCCTCTGATAAGCCCTGTTTTGTAGACAAACCGAAGCCCGAGGCCCAGATCACACTCAGGGGTGGCGGGAGGGCGGGTTTGAACCCAGACCTTCCTGATTGCGGGGCTCCAGCTTCAGACGCCTTTTCTCTTCTGCTCAGAGAGTGTCTGATTTAGAAGCAGAACCTCTTAACTTGTGGCACCAGGTGGAATCTAGGTGGGAAGACAGAACTTTGTAATCATCACAGATGTGTTGGTCTGGTTTTGCTGCTCTCTGGGAGATGTGAGTCCTTTTGATTTTCGATGTCACGAACTCTGAGCGCCCACAGGCTGAAAACCACTGATGTCCTACCTTATCTTTCTCTTGCAGGGCCTCCCAGAGTGACCTGACGCTTTGCACAAGGTCACACGTCCCGTCTGTGCCACGACCGGAATCGGGAGCCCGGGTCCTGACTCACTGATTTTTCTCCACCCGACGTGCAGTCTGAGTTTCCAAATCCGGCAGGCATCAGAGCACGCTGCTCTTTAGAAAGATGAGCCAATTTATATTCTTCACCGGCAGGCCACGGGCTGCCCCCTCTCCCGGAGAGGCCTTTTTCCAACTGACATCTGTCAGCAGCCTTGATCCGTGCGTGGCTTTTTCCAAGCGGTGGTCCTGCTCGGGGACCTCAGCTCAACTTTGATTCCAGCTGCGGCACACGGGCAGCCCCTCCCGGCTCCAGTAAGATGGGTCGTGCCCTGGCTGCGAGGGACAGCGTGGGGGCAACCGGGCCCGCGTTGTGCCCTTGCAGGGGTGGGGGAAGGCCCCCATGAGATGCGGGCACGCAAGTGTTTGGAAGAATCATGCGATGTTGGGCAAAGGCAGAGCGCTAGGATTGCGGTGGGTGGGGGAGCGGGCGGGAGGAGGAGGCAGATGGGCGGGTGCCGTGTCCTCTTCTGGAGTCGGGCCCAGAGCCCAGGGCTCCCCTCCCTTCCCTCTGACAGTGCAGGGCTCGCCAGGTTCTGTGCCGGCAATCGAGGGAGCGCCGGAGCTCTCTGATGCTGTGGCTCAGCACCGGAGCCTTCCTTTGGAGACATCTGCCAGCGAGATTGGAGCAAAGCTTCTTTGAGGCCACGGAGAGGTGATTGTTTTGCATTGTGTAGGAGGAGCCATCCAGGGGAAGGAGAAATTTCCCTCCGAGAAATTCAAGAGGCGATGCCGGAATCCTGTCAATTCCACGACTCACGGAGCGGGGTCTTGGCCTTTGTAGGGAGGGGTGCGGGGGATGGGCAGGGGGCCGTGACGTGCGCGGGGTCCTTCCTTGGCAGGCAGAAGCCAAAACGGGTGGGACGTGTTCATTCACGTATTTCCTCATTAAAAAAGAATCTACTGGCATGCACGCCTCGCCTTCTGTATGGACCCAGCCCTCGGGGCCCAAAGCGCAGGCAGAAATGAGGAGGGCACCGAGGCGGGAAGCGTCAGTGCTGCTGGGGAGGTGGGTGTCAGGGGATCTTCTGGAAATGAGGTGACGTTAGCATCTTAAAGGATGCATGAGATTTTCCCAATTAGACAAAGAAGGGAAAGGCATTTAAGGGGGAGGAATGGCATGAGCAAAGGCCCCGTGGCTGGAAGGAGCAGGGAGGTTTTGAGCATAAGGGATCACCTGGGGTGGCTGGAGCGTGAGGTGCTTGTAGAGGAGGGGGAAGCCCAAATCAGGCTGTGGAGACCCTCTGATACTGTGGTGGGGGGCTGTTACCACTCCTTGCCTCATATTTCCACGGGAAGGGGCTGTCTCTAGGAAGGAAAAGCACAGTTGGAAGACTTTGTCTGCCTGCCTGTCACCAGAGTGACACCGTGCGCTCAGAGGCACAGCAGACCTGTGGCCCTGGGTCCCCTCTCCCACTATGTTCCATGCGGACAGCCGGGGAGGTGTGCCTGTTGAGATCCAGACCCATCCACGGCAGCTGAGCTCCCGGGGAGGCTGGATCCTGGAATGTCTGGGTGGAGCAGAGGCCCCAGCCCATCAGGAACAGCCCTGCCCGGGTCTGGTCCAGGGATGAGAAGGGCATTCTTGTCGCTCTAAGCCCCAGCACATCTGGGGTTGGTTACAGCAGCTAGCCCGAGTCTGATACATCAGGTGTCGGGAGAGGAAAGGGCAGGAGGAGAGGAGCGGAAGTGACCCACGAGAGGGACTCCTTCCTTGGGGCGCCTGCAGGGTAGCCATGAACATGCGAGCACGCAGCAACATACTCACCACTAGGGGGCGCCGATTCACCCTGGGCACCAAGAGCGGCTGAAACTAAGCTTTAGGTAAAAACAAAGCACAAACACACACACACACACACACACACACACACACACACACACACCGTGGAAAATGAATTCCAGCACTGCCTCTAATCTACAAGTTTTGTGTTTTTCAAAGAAGGTAACAGCCAATGATTTACTGCCCTAAAACTTGAAAATAGATTATTTGGGGTTTGGGCATGCTGACATACACCGAGTTGTCTCTCCTATTTGCATAAAACATGTGATTTCCTTGTCAGTGGTTGCCTTCCGTCTCCAGACAAAACCCTGAACGTGCCAAAGTGGTCTTACACACCGCACCACACACGCTCTGGATAAACCGCTCGTACTCAAATCTGCATCTCAGCCCTGCCTCTGGGAGGACCCAGATGAAGACAGCCAGCTATGATCGCCAATTACATAGAAAATGGTGATAAGAAAACCCTTGACATTGGGGCTTTAGTTAAAATTGCGTTTCCAGGTCTGGGGCTGTACGTCCACCATAGACCTTGGAATGTGTGGATGTCTGATCTTATCTACTCAGGCTTCCGTGGAAACTGCCCCTTCTCACTCAGCCCGCCCCTCCAACAGCCGTCTGATGGTCGCAGTGGGAACCGCCATGTTTGTTCGGCGTCCGCTGTTGACGAAGTCCCTTGCTCTGGAGGCGACTTCACCACAGCTGATCCAGGCAGAGACTTTCCTGGTGCTAAGAGACTCCGGGTTGGCTGGACTTGGGCACAACTCTCTCGACCCCAGGTAGAGAAACCCTGAGTGCCTTTGGCAAAGACCATCTTCTCCCCGGTTGGCCAGGCGTGCCAAGAAGGCAGAACGGATGCCTGGGTTCCCTCAGGTGCTCTGGTTCCTGGCTGTGGTCCATTCTGGAGCCGACACTCACATTCTTACATCCCTCGTCTGAAACTCCCATCTGGTTTTGGTGGTAACCCAAAGAAGCCAACGAAGTCCTACCTCACATGGAAACAGAGGCTCCCAGGTGTCCACAGAGGCTTGTCATCAGCGTGGGATCCAAGTGTGTTTAGCAGCAGATACTAACGGAGTCTGCAGAGTAGAAAGCTCTACAACAGCAACAGTCAGAGCAGCATGGCTTCGGCTCGACTCTGTCAACCAGAAACGCAATTAATCAAAGCCGTGCATTTCCCAAGCTCCCCGTCGGCCTGACGCGTTACTGTGTTGGGAGATGATTTAAGAGGGAGCCGATGCTACAGAGGAAGGGGACAGGCGTGCATTAAATGCAAGCAAACAAACAAACAAACAAGGGAGGAGAATGGCTGGTCACTCTGATTGCCCCAGGCTCCGTGTATGGTTCCGAGAGTGACATCGGATCTCCTATAACCCTATGGGGAGTCTAACGTGGGACGTTTCCTTCCTGCTGTAGCATCGACACAGCACAGATTCACAGGGAAGGGGGCAAGGACGGGGCATGAATTCAGTGCTGGGTCCACCTGGCACCTTGAGAGGCACCCCACTGGGTGTTCATAGGCAGCTTCCTCAAAGCAAACCAGGGAGCAGCTGTCGAGAGAGGAATTTCTCTCCTAGAAGGCAAAGGTGGAGTCTTAAGTATTTACAGTCTGAGCGAGGATCTGGGCCCATGGGCGGTGCTCAATACATACCTATAAAATAACGAATGAGTCAGTGGAGTCTAGTCTTCCCAAACTGCCCAAGTTCAAGGGGAGGGGACACAGGTCCCATCCCTCCACGGGAGGGGTGTCAAGCTAGAGCAGGTGGGATGGGAGATAATGTCTGTGGTCCCTTGTGGAAAACACAACCTGCCTTAAGACTAGAGGGAGACAGTGGCACAAGGGAACCAAAAGATTTGGAAGAACCTTCCGCCAATCCCACCGAGGATCCGTGTTCCTGGTTTAGATAAAGGAAATGGGGTAGAGGGAGCGTGGTCTGTGGTCCAAACTCGGCCTGTCCACTTATTCCCAGAGTGACCTTTGACCTGCACCTCCCTGCACCTGTAAGAGCTGGCACGTGTGATGAGCGGTGGCTGGGATGCCTGTTAGGGTCACCGCTACCCGTTACAGCGGGTCGGATCTGCCGCAAGGCCCTTTGCCCTCTTAGTCACCGGGCGTATGGTCTGTGTGTGACATGCCCTACATCGTTATGAAGGCTGACACTCTCTGGCACTGACTTTGTGTGTTGGGACAAGGCGGATCCTGTGTGGGGGAGGAGTACCGCCAGAGGAGGGACATCTGGAGAGTCCAACGACACAGAGGTCCGGTGTTTGTCGAGAGGATGGCATGGACCCAGGGAGCCTGGGGAACAATGCTGGAGGGCAGCCTAGTGGGTTGCGTCTTGGCTGGGGACCTGCCCCGGGTGGGCTGTGTGCTTGCAAAATCGGAGTCGGGGGGGTTTAGCGGGGGCGGCCTCCGGACTCAGAGAGATTCCACGATTCTCTCCAGGTGGGCATTGCAGTGCTCTCGTTTTCATTTTTTTATTGTCTTCCCATCCCAACCTCCAGTAAGAGTCTCTGGGTCAGGGTCGGGGTCAGGGTCAGGGTCAGGGTCAGGAGAGGGCAGATTGTGTGTCCCGCCTTCTAAAGGGAGGTGTCCAGACTTGGCCTCCACCCAGAGGCTGGGCTTGGGCTGACTCTAGATTCCCCCAGGCAGTGGGGTGGGGACCCCTGCCCCTCTCTTGGGAGACGAAGCTCTGCACTGAACTTTGGCCAACGCTCAGCGCCGTCTTGTGTGAGTAGCACACCCCACACACGTGTTGTGCCTGCCTTTTCCCATCCGCAGTCTGTCCTCCTTCCCTAACTCCCTCGCAGGGATACAAAGTGCCTGCAAAGTACTTTTTTGTTCGTCAGACAAAAAGAAAAAAAAAGGCACTACCGAAATAGAAGATATTATTAATACCTCACGATTGTAAAAATGGTGATCAGGGAATTGAATTAAGGCATTATGGGAGAGCTGCGGTAGTGAATATTTTAGAAATAAAACACACATGATAAAAGAATTATCAGAGCTACTAATTATAGAGCGGGGACTATTAAGGGAACAGAGGAAAGTCTGCGCTGAGGGGAAAACAGGAAGAAAATTGGTGAACGGAGAAATGGAAAATAAGCAGGAGAGAAATATTTATGTGCGTTGCCTTTTCTGTTAGCGTCATCTGAGATGTGATGTGTAGAATCGAAAGGAGTCGTTTAAAGAGGAAAGTGGTCGTTCGTTGAGTAGGAACGATTTATTTTATATTTTTACGCTGACGTCAGTTTCATTGAGGTATAATTTACATCTAGTGAAATGTACCCTTTTCAGTGTGCGGTTCCATGAATTTTGACAAAGATATTGTCATGGACGTTCCCCTGCAATGAAGATCTAGAATATTCCATCACCCCACTCAGTCTCCCACAATCTGCCTTATGCCACCACCTCATCCCTGGAGATGTCCTGCTCCAAGCCAGGAAGGACTTCTTGATGACTGAATCCAGCAGACATCTTTGAGATGGTTCAAGTGTTCATTCAGCTGAGTGGGGCCGGGACGAGGGTGTGCACACAGTGGAGGCATGGGTGTGTGGGGGGAGTAGAGGAGACATGAGGAACTGAGACCACAGGGTCTTAATCCTCTTGAAGGGAGAGGCCAGACTGCCCCATCAGAGTGTTGAGGTTGGGACACTGGATAAGGTGTGAGGGGGGCCGGGAAAGCCGGGAAGGATCTGGAGGAAGAGGAGGAATGAAGAATGTCCCGCTTCTTTGTCATCAAGGGGACGGGAAGGTGAAGGGAAGGAGCGAGGCAGGGCTGGGTGTTGGGACAGAGGCAGGGGACAGGTGACGAAGACGCGGCTGTGTGTCAGCCTCGCCCGCCAGATCCTTGGTCATCGGGGACTTTCTAAGTGCAGTGAGGAGCTTCAGGGACAGGACTTCCAAAACACCTGGCTACAACCTCTTCGTTTCAAGATAAACTTGAGCAGATGGTCCAGTTAGATTCCCTCCGCACCTGTCTCCTGCCACTGTAGGATGGGGTGGATGTGGGCAGCCAGCTCGGACCAGAAGCCTTCTAGTCTTTCCTGTCTCCAGAGCTGAGTGTGACCTTGCACTCCAGGACAGCTCAGATGGCGAGACTGAGTGGCAGAAGCCAGCCTTCTGCCCTGATGTCCTCAAGAGTCAAAGAGGACACTTCTCAGGGCTCAGTCCTCATTTCTTCCTGACATGCTCTCACTT
The DNA here is from genome assembly GCF_018350195.1 of Panthera tigris. Lineage (NCBI taxonomy): Eukaryota > Metazoa > Chordata > Mammalia > Carnivora > Felidae > Panthera > Panthera tigris. The sequence continues at coordinate 3,732,692 of NC_056675.1, read as the reverse complement.
CCTTGGTGACCTTGGCTGCACTCAGAGCAGATGTCCAGCTGGAGCTCTGTCCCACGCAGCTCCTGGGACCTTCCTCTGAGAGTCTGCCTGGTACTCTGCTCCCACCGTGCCCTGGCTCCCCTCCGTGTCCCTGTCACACCTGTCCACCCCCCGCCTGGGCACAGGCCCCTCTCCAGGAACACTGTCCCCTTCAGGCAGATCTTTGTTGACATCGGCACCTTCCTCAGCTATCGGGCGTCCTCCCGGCCACCTGAGCAGAGAGAGTTCACCAAGTGTCCAGGGGCTGGTGGGGTCACAGATCCAAGGTCAAGACAGAGCTGCCTCTCCGGGCCTCATCCAAACCAGGTCAGGCCAAACAGAGCCAAACTGACGAGCCAAACAAAGCCACTTCCTGTAATTCAGATTCCGTGGCAACTGGCCTGTGCACATCTCTAAGGATGTCTGTTTCGTTCAGCCATTGTCACGGCCAAATGACTTAATCTAGAACATTTTCTCGTTCGGTTTAAAACAGATTGCTCAGTTTCTTTAGAATTCAGAATACGAAACTCAAAAGTAGTTTCCACAGACTCAGGGATGCTGTACCAACGGCCCTCGAATCTCACGGAGGGCGACCTTGCCTTCTGACTGCAAACAGTTCACACCCCAATGCAAAACACTTGAAAAAAGAAAAGAAAAGAAAAGAAAAGAAAAGAAAAGAAAAGAAAAGAAAAGAAAAGAAAACCTGGCCAAACAAAACCCCTAGACCAGCCCACAGAAAAAACCCAAAGATTAAGGATCTTTCATACACCCGCACACACACACACATACCTTACACAGACTTACAGGTTGTCCGTGATCTACGGGCAATGATGGAGTTCTATGTTTGTGTAAAAGTACGAGCGTGCGTGTTTCCAAAGCTAATGGCATCGTCGGCAGCACATTTGAATGTCTCCCTTTTCCCTTCTGCAAGGGATTATGAATTTCTTTTTGCATTGTAAGTATTCTTTCCTCAGTATCCGTTTCTATAGCCCTATGGTATTAATTGTCCAGTTAATTATTATTTTTTTTAATGTTTATTTATTTTTGAGAGAAAGAGACAGAGCACGAGCAGGGGAGGGGCAGAGAGACACGGAATCTGAAGCAGCTCCAGGCTCCGAGCTGTCAGCACAGAGCCCGACGCGGGGCTCGAACCCACGAACCACGAGATCATGACCTGAGCCGAAGTCAGATGCTTAACCGACTGAGCCACCCAGGTGCTCCAATGATTTTTAAAGGAGAAGTTTCTTGTGCATACTTTCGATCCTTGGGCACGTTCCCAGTTTCCATCTCATTTAGCTCTCCAGGCCACTGGAAGGGAAGTCTTCGGGCCGTTTTGTGGGAAACTAGGCCAACGGAGGCTCAGAGAAGCTGTATGGTTTTTTGTTTCTTGTTTGTACCTGGAGTTAGAATTCCTCACCAGGTCCTCTTTAACCAGCAGCCTCTTTCACTGTATCTCAGCTGCCTTTAACTCAGAGACAAATTAAAATTCTCCAGAAGTTATCTCTAAGGCGATTTTCACTTCTAAAATGATCTTTTAATAACTTTGAAGAGCCTAAGCAATCTCTCCAGACTTTAATGTACATTTTATATGCAAACGATGCTGGAATTCATAAAGAAGCTTGATGTGTTGTTATGACTTAAATCACTCATTCTCAAACTTTGTTCCTTGGAGCTGGGGTGCCCTGGGGCCATCACAGCACAGAGCACAGGGTGAAGGGGGCAAGTGGGAGTGTCCTCTGCCCATGTGGGCTCGGACCATCCCCGCTCTGATTGCCTGTGACTTTTCGTACTGGGGGGGGGGGCGGTCTCTGACTGTATGTACAGGGACGGTCTTTTTGAGAGAAGTATTTTGCTGCTAATAAATCAAATATAACAGACTAAGATGTTCTCTGTGAGTTTATGACAGAATTGAAGACCTCAGATTCTATAATGAGATGATTGCAAAGGCGTGATCCCGTGGTCTAGCCTTACAGCCAGGCTCTGCTATTCAAAGGAATGAAGCAGAGAATTTGGCCCACGTACGACTTTAGGTGGCTTAGAAGAAGAATGTGTGTTAAAAATAGGAAAACACACATAGATTAAAATCCGCCTCAGGGGACAGCAGAGTAGAGTGTGGCCCTGGTGAAGGGCTGCCCCGGGAGGGAAGAAAGAGCAGAGAGGGCAACATGGGGACAGGGGCATCCACTCTAGCGGCCACTGGCCACACGTGGCTCATGAGCACAGGGAAGTGGCAAGTGTCACCAGGGAACCTCCGTGGGGGCTGGGGACGGGGAGACAGGGGTGAAGCTGGAGGGGTTGGTGCTGCTCAGAGGAGTGGGGTTTGGTAGCCACGGTTAGGATTTTGGACTTTGTCTTAAGAGAAATGGAAGCCACTGGCGGTAGTAAGAGGACAGCCAGAAGGACGGAGAGGGAACAGAACGTGCGTGCAGAGAGCAGTGCAGAGGGCGCAGGGGGCCAGGAGGGAGAGGAGGAGGAGGCGGACAGCTCGGGCTCAGGCACGGCTGGGGAGGCAGAGGGACGTGGATGGAGTTTGGAGGTCTTTGGGAGGTGACACTGGCAGGTCTCGGGTTGGGTCTGGTTACCCCGATTAAGGGACACAGCCTCAACCAACAGCATCGGGCAGAGAGGCTGCTGTGTGAGTCTGGAACCAGGGCAAAGAAACACGTGCACTCCCACCTGGTTCTTGTGTGACACTCGCTCTCGGATATGGCCACCGCGCTGCAAGGAGGCCCAAGCACCCCACAGAGGCCACGCGGGGATGCCAAGTGTAGGTGCCCGGGCGCCCTGGTGAGGTTGGGGCCTGTGGGCCAAGTGCCAGACGTTTGAGCAAAGACCTCCCCTCCCAAGTCACCTCTCCCTCCTGCCGCGATGCCAGCCCCTGGCCTCCAGCCGAGGCCCCCAGGTGGGAGGGCAGCAGACCCTTCTGTCCCCGCTGCGCCCGGCCCAATTCCAGACTCACAGAATCCACGCACAGAATGACGCCATCTGGGCTCTCGGGTCTTGGGGGGGCGGCGCCTCCTGGGATGCCCCTGACCTCTCGGCCTCTGACGCACAGCCTCACCTCCCCGGTGGAGGCCTCCCTTGGGCCAGGGAGCCCGTGCGGGTGGCTGCCGGGAACGGCTTGCTTTGGTTAGGCCGAGCCTTCCCGTGTTTTTATCCCGAGAGGGTCTTTGGGACCGTTGCACACCCTCTAAAGCTCAAACTAATTAAGCTTCAAATTAATTAAAAACATAAGGCAATTGATCTGAAAAGCCATGTACTGAGAGCAGAAAGGAGGTGGAACCCAAGTCTTAGATGGAGGGCTGGAGGCTGCTCTGCCCACCGAGTGGCTCCTGTGGGGGATGCGGCCGTTTCCAGTCAGGGCCCCTGCTGCTTTCCTCCACGTCAAGGGGGCCTCGGTTCTGGAATGTTCCACCGCACCACCGTGTGCATGAGGTCCCCGCTGCTGCTTCTCGGAGCCTGACAACCAGCCCATCTGTTAGATGAAGGCAAAGCCGGCCCAGACGAGGCCCGGGAAGTGACCCTTGCCCTGATGCAGTTGGAAAAGGTCCTGATAAAGAGTGCCGCTCCTACGTCTGCAGGCCCCCGTGTTCCCGACCCATCACATGCGTGAGCTCGTTCTGCTGTCAGAGCGACTCCATGCCGGGGAAGGTGCTGGGGGTGGGGGACTCACCCCTGGAAGGGCACTCAGTGCCCCTGAATGGGTCAACTTAAAACAGTTCACTTTATGTGATGTGAATCTCACCTCCATAAATGATGGACACATCAACAAAACAAACGCCTCCACGGAGCTGACTGTTACAAGCCATTGGACGAGGAAGGACTTTGGGCCCAGAGGTGACTGGCTTGGCTCCCAGCAAGTTCATGGGGGACCCGGGATCTAAATCCAGGTTTTAGCTCAGAGTCCGAGCTTTTTTTTTTTTTTTTTTAAAGTTTATTTATTTATTCTGAGAGAGAGAGAGAGAGAGAGCGCGCGCGCCAGAGAATGGAATCAAGGCAGGGGCAGAGGGAGAAGGAGACAGAATTCCAAGCAGGCTCCATGCTGTCAGCGCAGAGCCTCATGCAGGGCTTGAACCCATGAATCGTGAGATCATGACCCGAGTGGAAACCAAGAATCAGACACTTAACTGACTGAACCACCCAGGTGCCCCAGCTTTTGGTTTTCTTTTAAAGGTTCCCCCACCTCTGCCTGTCCTGATCATTTCCACACTACCTCAGTTACAGTCGCTGTATGACAGGCCCCATCGTAGGTCTAACTCGGTAGCACAAACCCTCCGACTTTCTCCTCCTCCTGAGTCTTTCCCCTTCTCCACCATCGCCCTGTCCATGTCCAGCCTTCTGCATTTCCCTGTGAATTTTGGTGAAACTCCCCTAGAAGACCGTTTGGCAGGACCTCCCCGAGCTGAACCTGTTTGCACCCCACACCCCGGAAGTCCCACTCGGGGCCACGCCCTCGAATGAAACGCAAGCGCAGGTTCACCAAAAGACACGTACCGGCACGTTCCTGTTCAGCGGCACAGTTCAGGGAGGCCCCAAGCCGGAAACTGCGTGGCCGCCGGTAGGGGGCGGTTGAGTGCGTTGTGCACGGTCACACTTGGAATGCTGCCCGGTGGTGGAAATGAAGGAGTTACCGCCACACGTGGATGAATGTCACAAACGTAACGTTCAGGGGGTGAACGAAGGCAGACAGAGTTGGAGTCATCCGTGTGATTGCATTTCTGCAAAACACAAAACCAGCCTCAGCTCATCTGTGCTGTTGGAAATCGAGAGAGAGGGTAGCATTTGGGGGCATAGTTGACCGGAAGGGGGCCCGGGAGTCTTCTGGGGTTCCCGTCACCTTCTCCTCCTGGATCTGGGTCCACGGCCGGATGGGGTTTGGGAAAATACACTGAGCTTCACGCTTGTCTTCTGTTTACATCTGCACGTAGGTGACGCCTCCGTAAAAGGTTTTTAAAAATAGGGGTGGGGGCGGGGGGGGGGGCGTTTCGCTGCTTTCCAAAGGAAGGACAGCTAGTGAACTGTCCCTTAGAAGCCTCCTGAACGGTACAAACGGGCAGCCCTGGGGGTGGACATTCTCTGGTCCACGTGGCTCCTCCAGGTCCTGTCCCCTCGCCCTCAATGCCCTCCTCTTCTCTCCACCTCCTCCCAGCCGGGAGTACCCTATTCGTCTTGTTTCTCCAATCTCATCTACGTGTGAGAGAACATTCTAGTTCTCGGGGCCCAGGCTTTTGAAACTCAAAAAGCCAAGAAATGACCGTCTCAGTCCGTTCAGATACCACAACAGGGAGGGGGTGGGGTAGCTTTGCTCACTGTCCTGCAGGCTGGACGTCCAGGTTCAAGCCACCTGCACGGTCATGTTCTGGTGAAGGCCTTCCTGGTTCATAGATGGCGGCCTGTCCCGCCGTGTCCTTATGGGGGGGGGCGGGGCGCTCTGTGGGGCCTCTTGACGTGAATCCCGTGTTATAAGAACCCTCCACCTTCACAACCCGAGCACCTCCCAAACGCCCAACTTCCTAACACCATCAGCTTTGGGGGTTAGGACTTGAACTCGCGAATTTTGGGGGGCCAATCTCTCAGAGGGTAGCTATGACTCACTTTCTTTCCGCATTTCTGCTTTGCCATTTATTTACTGAAGCACGACCGGCAAGGTCGAAGGAACTATCAGGCACGAAAAGGTAACCAGTGAGGTTTTGAAATCAGGCGGAGGTGATGGCTCGATCCCATTGTGAATGTGCCAAGTTCCACCAGACTTCACCCTCTAAAAAAGTTCGTCTTATGTATGTGAATTTCAGCCCAATAAGAAAAAGAAGGGCATTCGTTAATAATTCAAAAACGGTATCGCATCGCATTACGGCATATTCTCTGAGCCAGGTGGAGGGGTGAACCCTGCACCTTTAAATCCATCCTTGTTAATTGCGGTGAGCTGAAGCTTCTGGCTGTAGCAAAGCAACTTTATGTGATTAATTTAGCAAATGTCATGGTCAAGAGGACAAGCTGTGGGGCAGGCTGAATGGGGTCGAGGCTCGGCTCTGCCACTTACGAGTTCTGTGACCCTGGCAAGATTTTTGATTAAAACAAAATTGTTCAATTATTATCAACGGCTCGAGAGGAAATGCCTGACTATTCTCCCACTGCCTGTGTTTAACTTGTAACGTCTGATGAACTTTCACCCGAAGAAATGGCGAGTCCAGCCACGAAACATCCAAGAAGGAAGAGGGTAGTCAGATGTCATAACGTCCCCCGCATGGTTCCAAACGTTAAAAAAATGAACCACCGGCCGACGAAGAACGCTTCTGGGAGTCACAGATCCTGAAATTCTTTGCGCTTCTGTCTCTTTATCAGTGGATCGGGAAGTGATAACCCATTCTGTCTCGGGGCAGGGACAAGGGGGTTCGGCGCCCGTCTCGGCAGAGGGGAGCTTTGCTGCTATTGTTGTGACGATTATTTCTATTAATTCATCTGTCGGTTTTGAGCGAGCTCCGTGAGGGCAGGAAACTTGTTTTCTAGAACTGGAGACTCCGCTTTTAATAGAGTGCCCAGCACTTGATAAATAGTTCAGTGAGTAATTGGATGAATTATGTTAATATTAAAATCCCCCAAAGTCTACGCTTTTATCTCTGAGGCTGGAGACTGAACACTTCTGTCTGCTATGCCAGTTCTCAAATTCTTTGTGACCCCCTCGTGGTGCCCAGCAGGGCACCCAGGAGGCTCTAAGAACACGTTGGTTGAATGAATGGTTGCATCACGACGGACACTTTTCTTTTTTCAAAAGTTTATTCATTTTTGAGAGACAGAGAGAGACAGAGCATGAGCGGGGAAGGGGCAGAGAGAGAGGGAGACACAGGATCCGAAGCAGGCTCCAGGCTCCGAGCCGTCGGCACAGAGCCCGATGTGGGGCCCGAACTCACGAACCCATGAGGTCACGATCTGAGCCGAAGTCGGACGCTTAACCCACTGAGCCACCCAGGCGCCCCAACGATGGACAGTCTTACAGCTCTTTGCATACAGAGATTTTGATGAGCGTTACTTTGTGGTTGCAGAGAAGTATCCCTCGGGAGTCGAGCCTGGTGCGTAGAGCCCCTGATGCTCTGGGTGAGTCTGGGGAGTGTCAGCTGGTGGCACCGGCCAGCTTTGTCCCCGGCAGCTCGGGGAACCACGCAGCTCCGACCGGCTCCCGTGTCGTGGACCCACCAGCAGGGCTGGCTGAGCTGAACACACGGCCTGTGTGTCTTTTCCGTGGACGGCTCATCCTCGCGGCGGGAGTCACTCCTTACACGTGGAATCCTGCCAGGACTGGAGGGCCAGCCTCGGGGTGGGCAGTGATTGCTGTCCGGGGGCCCCCTGGGACCGCAGAGCTCTGAGGGGTTGGCGTGGACCAGTGTGCGTGGCTGAGGCCGCAGCAGACCGTGGCTGTGAGCGTCTGAGGCCAGTGAAGCTCCCGAGAAGACGAAGCCGGCGATCCAGCAGGACCGGCACGGGGAAGCGGCCAGGGTGGTGGACACAGGCTGTCACCTTCTGCTTGTTGACAATGCTCTACCTCTGGCTTCTCCTGCCATTTCCGTAAGTAACTCTGACTTTTGCAGAACCCCACTTTGGTGCATGACTCACTGGCAGCCCTGATGGCCCTCCTCCGTTTTCTGAGAGGGAGAGAGGGAGAGAGGGAGAGAGGGAGAGAGAGAATCCCAAGAGGGGCACAGGGGGAGAGAGAGAGAGAGAAGCGGGGTTCACCCGAAGCGGGGCTCAAGCTCACCCAATGTGGGACTTGAGCTCAGACAGTGAGATCGTGACCTGAGTCCGGGTCAGATGCTTAACGAATGAGCCACCCAGGCGCCACGTCCTCCTCCTTTATGGTGACCCATCTGTCCCCCAGTAAAAGGATGCTTCGACCTCCTGTGTGCCAGGGCCCGGCCAGGTCACCACGGGGAGCCCCATGCCACCCTCATGTTCTGATGAGCAAGTCTTGTCTGCCCAGTTACCTGAACGCTTGACTGCATTTTGCCTTCGTCTTTCAAAATAGTACTCTTACAAATGACCTACTGCTAAAGCTGGGAGCTGGGGGGCTTCAAACAGAAACGTGTTCTCCCGCAGTTTCAAAATCCAGGCGTCCACAGGCCCACGTTCCCCTGAGGGCTCCAGGGGAGGATCCTTTCCTGCCTCCTCCAGGTTCCGGGGGCCCCTGGGCTTCCTTAGCTTGTGGCCGCGTCGCTCCGATCTCTGCCCCCCGTCTTCACACAACCTTCATCCGTGTGGCGCCCCTGGTCTCCAATCTCGCTTCCTTCTCTTCCAAGGACACTGGCCATCGGGTACGAGACCCAGACGCAGGATGAGCTCATCTCAAGATTCTTCATCACGGCCTCAAGGACACGGTCTCCGAGTGAGGTCACATTCGCGGGGGCCTGCAGTGCGGGCTGGGGCGTATCTTCATGAGCGACACTGTGGCCGCCGAGGACGAGGAAAGCGCTTGAACGGATTCCTCTCTCACTGCCTGGCAGACAGCGGGGTCACGTAGCCTGGAGAAGGAGGTCAACTATTCCCACTTAGGATTATGCCGGTAACTTCCGTCTGCTAATGTGTTTTCCTCCCAACCTTGGTCGTCCTATTTTTGAACTTACACACACCTTTACAGAGAAACTTCTCAGGCGTTAGCTCTAGGCTCCCAGCTGCAGATCCGGGGGTTGGAGGTCCGATCGACTGGCCGCTATCCTGGGTGGGGGGAACGGGAAGGGACAGTTGGGTTGCGTCCAGCGCCTGGAACTGAAGGAGGCCCCGTATGCAGCAGACAGGTACTAAATTCTTAGCGACGGCTATTAAAATGATGTGAAAAACACAACCGCACCGGGAGGTTTGGGATTCCTGTCATCCACACGTGAATTACCATCTGGCAGGTAGAGGGCGGTATCCAGGAATGAGAGGGAGCCCGGGGGACAGATGTTGCAAGGAGAGATATTTATACATTCCCTTCTTTTGGCTAAAAGGTCGTTGGAAAGCCGGAGGTCCCCTCCCTCCCTCACCTGCTTCTAAATTGGGCGGACTCTCCTATTTAAATCTCTGCGAAAGTTCTGATTCTTTATGATAACATCATCCATTACGGAAGGCCTACTTTGGAGATCTAGGCATGGCCGCCACCTGCCTTGTAATTTATCCGCCTTCGCGTTTCATTTGGGATTTGGAAGGCCGAGATAGGTCAGAAGCTACACGCTTCTGCCTTTTTCGGTTTGGATTTACTGTCAGATGCAGCAACAGAGAACGAAGGCTGCAAATCCCCGCTCTCACCCCTCGGGCCCTGCAGAAGACTTGGGAAAATTCCTTATCAAAAATCAGATGCAGACATCCCTTCTCCATATTCAAGGACAGCGGCCTCGGGCAGGCCCGTCATCTGCTTTCACAAGGCTTTATCGAACCCTCAGACTCGGAGTATTTTTCAGGTTGTAAATCTAACACTAGGCGTAGTATGAAAATACTATGTTCCTTGCATCAAAACATCACTCGCGTTTATAATTAGCTTCCTATCTGCACCCCTTTGTTCCCACTTTCCTGAGACGCCCTTATTTCCCAGGGCCGCACAGATGGACCTCACGTTGTGTTTCCCACTTTCCCCCTCCTTCCTTCCTGTTTCTCGTAGTGTGGCCTTGATCACGCTGGTTCTCCTCTTGAATGTCTCATGGGCCACGTCGTGGCCACGATGCTCTGAGCATCTGACTCCCCTTCTTCTCCCGGTTCCCCGTAAATGAGGCGCCCGAAACCGTTTCTCCAGACATGCCTTCATGGCTCTCTTTCGTGCAAATTTTACTAACTGGCTCCCAAAACCGTCTGTCGTCAGGTGTTCATGGGCCCGGCTTGGAGACTCCCAGGGAGAGAGTAAGACCGCTTAGAATAAGAGACAGGTCCAATAAGATTATGGGAAAAGAAAAACGAATCAAAGCCATGAAAAAGAACAAGTAAGATTCCTCAAGGACTAAGCTACTGTGATTACATTTTAAAACTTGCACCGGAAATCCTAGTGGTCTGGGCAGTGAGGGAAATAGCACTGCCCGAGTCACGTTATTTAGTGGGGAATAAAGCTGGCTTGTTTGTCATTTTCTGGTTTTAAACTATAAAAGGACTTTCTCGGTGGATGTCATACAAGGGACGACGCTGAGTAACACAAAATGCAAGACAGAGACGACCTTGACCTGAAAGCTTCCTGCCCACCCCCCCACTCCCCGGGACCCGAGACATCCCCTCCTTGGGGACACTGCTGTGTGCCTGAACTACAATGCCCCCCACCATGGGACTGAACGGGCCGACCACCCGAGCACAGGGGACAGAGGCGCCCGTTCCTTGTGGGGCAGCACCAGCCGAGGTCCGGCATAGACTCTGCTCTCCAACTACCTTCTGCTCCCTGTTGGTGCCGCGAGGGGCGTGGGGTGGGCTCCGGGCCGACTGCTCCCTGGAGCCACTCTGGGTCTCTGACGATAAGACAAGCTCGTTAATTTTACCTGGGAAAGCGGGCAGCAAGCGGGTTTTTCCACAACCTTGGCTTCACCGCTGGCCAAAAATCATTACCTGGCCCAAGGGAAGGCCTCAAAAATGATGATGTGACGTCCGTGACCAATCAGCAAACCTCAGCCTCACCTTGGTTTACCTGTCCCTCGACCTTGGGCCTTTCCCTTTCTTGGTTTCTTCCCTCGTGTTGGTAGAGGGCACCTTCTTATTTTTATTTATTCCCAGGCTTACTGAGATGTAATTTACAAAGGACACTGTGAAGGCGTCAGGTGCACAACGCGACCGCCCAGCTACGTGCATACACGGCGGAGTGCTTCTCACGGGAAGGTTGCTTAACTCACCCTTTGCCTCACGTCTGGAGCTTTCTGAGAAGAGATGCATCATGGTACTTTTTTTTTTTTTTTTCTTTAAGAGCTTGCACACCTGAATGTGATTCTGCTTGGGGGCTAGTTTAAGCATACAATTGTAGGAAGGTCCGTAGGCTTGGCGTAAAGCTCATCGCTGGCCTCGGTGTGGGGGTGGGGGTGCTCATCTGGCCAGCTGACCAAAAACTGGGCAGCGGCTTGGCCAAGGGGACCCATAAAATTAACCATCACAGGAACAAAAAGACATTTCCCCCCTTTTTGCCTAGAAGAGAACTCCCCCTGGGCTATTACTGCTGGGTGAGTGCTGTCTGAACCCCCTCTTTTGCTGCGTATGGTTGCAAATCCCAGCTTAGTTCCTTAGTAAAAATGCTCCTTTTCGCAGGGGGAAGTTCTGGGGTTTCAGACTTTCCAGAAATGGTGCCAGAGGCCCCACCCAGTAGTGGCCAGGTGTAGCCCAGGGCTCTCTTGTCTGCTGTGAGGAGTCTCAGGTTTCCCCTCAGCTGGCAGCCCGGCCCTCTGGCTGATTCAGCCCAGGACTTCCTCTTCCAACTTGTAAGCATCACCGAGAGGCTTTTTTCTTTCCTGGCAGGTGCAGATTCCCAGGGAGGCACAATCGTACTTGGTATTGGGAGAAGCGCGTCCAGGGGGACCCTGGTAAAGGCTCGTCAAGCTCTGTGTGCTAGAGTCAGGCTGTTCTGTTCCTGGCACACGCTCTTAAGGAGGCTTGTTTCCCTGGATGGTTCTGGAACTTCAGTTTCCCGAGCAGCCCGAGATTCACCTTTGGGGAGTTTGCACACATTTGCAAACTCTCCCCCCCCCCACCCCCCCTTATTTCCAAGGCTGCTTTTCTTCGGGCACCTTCTCAGGAGGCGCCCTGGGGCTGACTTGAGCAGGGAGGGAGTGTAACTGAGGTGAGATGGTGCTTGTCTATTGATTTCAAGTTTCAACCTCCCAATGAGGGGTGTGTGTGTGTGTGTGTGTGTGTGTGTGTGTGTGTGTGTTTAACACAAAGGGAGAATCACTGATATGCTAGAAAAGAGATGCTTTGGCAAAATTATTAGGAAGTTAATGTAACAATAGACTCACAGACACACAGACGGAATGCTGGTGGGGCTGTTGAGGCTAATCCAGCTGTGATCCTTCGCCCCAGGCCGGGCCCCTGCGCGCGGAAGGTTAGGCGCTCACGACCAGAAGGCCAGCAGCCAGGGTCTCTACTGCAGGAGGCTCTCCGCTTTGGATTTCCTTTCCTGCAGACCTGACCTGAGCCTTGTTTCTGAAATCCCACTTCTCCCGCTCAGGCCCTCAGTGCCCAATTACTGCCTAAGAACTTCCTGGACTTCCTTCCTCCGAAAAAAAAAACCCCCAAAAAAAACCAAAAAAAAAAAAAACAAACCCGACAACAATAATTTCCTTTCCACTTTTCCCAGATCAACTCCTTCGTGGACGCACCCCCAGACTCACAATTCTGGGACCCTGTTTTGCACAGTGAAAACATCAAAATCACAGCCGGAACTCAGCGACGGGTAGTTTTGGTGTTATTTATTTAAGTGACAGAAGTGAAAACTCGGAGCAAGTGTTTTATTTATTTTTAAAATAACTGTATTCTTTTTTTAAGTTTATTTTGAGAGAGACAGAAACAGTGTGTGTGGGGGGGGAGGGGTGGAGAGAGAGAGAGAGAGAGAGAGAGAGAGAGAGAGAATTCTAAAATTCTAACCAGGCTTCACGCTGTCAGCACAGAGCCAGACCCGGGCTGGAACTCACGAACTGTGAGATCATGACCTGAGTGGAAACCAAGAGTCGGACGCTTAACCGACTGAGCCACCCAGGCGCCCCAGAGCATGTGTTTTAACATTAGCTCCATCTTTTTTGGAGAGGTGACACTGTCCCCTCTTGTCCATTTGCGGTGGACAACTGGAGGGCAAGTCTCCCTTGTCATTCATTCACTCATTCATTCATCTGTCCATCACTTTCTCAATCAACAAACACGTCTCAGACTTAATGGAAATCTGCTAGACTGAAAGAGGTCACCGGTGTCTTAATTTCCTAAATCCCCTGGAAATCTAGCAGGGCTCCTGAGATCAGTGAACAGGGTGGTAACTGGGGGTTCCGAGCGTGCAGGCCACGCTGGCTTTCCCTCAGCATCCGTTTTCCCACGTGGCCCTGGAGGTAAGAATTCAGACGGTTATGAGATTTAGAGACAACCCACGTCCCACCAAACACGTCAGAAAGCACGGGGTTATGCGGTCTTCACAGACAGGCTAAGATGTTCGGACTCTACAGTACTCGCAGACAGTTCGAGAGAGACTTGAAATTCTCCATTTCGATATTTCCTGTGTCCTCTCTCCTTTTCCGTAAGACGTCACGAACCCCTGCGGTGACAGGTAGTAAGTCGCATTTCATCTGCTCTGGGTCAGTTCTGTCCTCATTAGGGGCAGGGCTTGTTACATTTAGATTAGTAATATGTTTTCTTTCTTCTCCCAGGGATTTTGTGATTTTGATGCAAGATGTTTTATAAAGCAATGTGGGGGTGAGTTCTGGAAACTTCCAGCTGACAGGCTTGCTAGGATGAGGCCCCTGTGGTGTGGACGGTCTCTGTCGAGAGCCCCTTGGGATGAAGCCCTCTAGCGAAGGCCTCTGGAGCCTTCCCTTCCTGGATCCCATGAGTCACCAGGTCGAATGTGAGTCAGGCCGGGAGACCTGCAGGGCGTCACTGATCTGCGGCCATTGGTGCCCAGGGACCCCCAGCATGGCTTTCTGTCTCGTGATTACCCTTCTTCTCCATTTCCCCTCCTTACGTCCCCTTTAAGTGCATAAAATGCATTATTTCAAGCCCTTGTAATGTTTGCCCATCAATGCATGTCATTACCTCTTTCCCACGTGATTCACTTTTCATTAAAAGCCCCAAATCCCTTATTGAAATTTTGGATTAAATATGTCATTTTGAAAAGTGGGCTATGGGGCCATCGGTGGGGAAACCATTTCTGTTCAACTTTTCTTACTTTCTCTGCAAGTGTGGGGTTTGTTTGTTTTATGTTTTAACATTAAGCCAAGATTTTTCTTTCAATAAAAAAATACGGAAGAGGGGCGCCTGGCTGGCTCAGTCAGTTGAGTGACCGACTTCGGCTCAGGACATGATCTCACGGCTCATGAGTTCAATTCCTGTGTCGGGCTCTGCTGACAGCTCAGAGCCTGGAGCCTGTTTCGGGTTCTGTGTCTCCCTCTCTCTCTGCCCCATCCCTGCTCGTGTTCTGTCTCTGTCTCTCTCAAAAATAAATAAACATTAAAAAAAATTAAAAAATATGCAGAAGATTGGGGCGCCTGGGTGGCTCAGTCCATTAAGTGTCTGTCTCTTGATTTGGGCTCAGGTCACGATCTCATGATCTGTGAGTTCGAACCCACATCAGGCTCTGTGCTGACAGCATGGAACCCGCTTGGGATTCCCTCTCTCTCTCTCTCTCTCTCTCTCTCTCTCTCTCTCTCTCTGTCTCTCTCTCTCTCTCTGCCCCTCACCTGCTCGGCTCTCTCTCTCAAAATAAATAAACGAACTTAAAAAATATTTATTAAAAAAAAGTATACATGAATATTTCTGTACTCCAGTCTATGGACTTGAAGGCATGTAGGATATTTCTAGATCACGGTGGTTACCGGTGCGCTGGGGTTTGGTGAGGCCGAGGGAGGGGTGGAGTGTGGGGCTGGGCTGCTCACAGCCAGCGGGGGTGCCCCTCCCTCCACCCCTCTTCATCTTCTCTCAGTGGCCAAAGAGAGGAAAGTTGAATATATTCACACAGAACTGATATAAATAATAAATAGAAATATAAATAATAGAATAATGTAAATATTTCTCTATCTACCCATATCTAGTGAGGTAAAGCAACGTTGTCGCTCTCTCAGAAAAGAGCAGATTTATCGTGTATTTCTGTGACATAAATACTCCCATTGTGGTCCATTTCAAGCTGGTTTGGCATCCAGCTCACAAAATTCCATGGTGGTGGTGGTTGTGGTGTGTGTGTGTGTGTGTGTGTGTGTGTGTCCATCCAGGTGGGTGTTTGTTTACAGGTGTGTGTGTGTGTAAAAGGGTGTATGTGCATCAATATGGGTATGTTTGTGTATAAGTGTGTGTGTGTACAGATGTGCATACAGGTGTGTGTGTGTGTGTGTGTGAATATGTATGGGGTGTGTGCACACACATTAAAGGGCAGGATCCCAGCAGTTGTGTTGGGACATCGAGGTCCCTGGCGCCAGTGGGCTGTGCGGGTTGAGGGGCAGCGTCTCCCTGGATTCATTAGCCAGCTCGGCCACCTGAAAGCTGGGGGATGTAGTTATTCAATGCTGGGGAGCCTCAGTTTCCCCATCTGTGATACAGGGATGATAATGGCACCTATAGTGGGGTTTTGGTGACGTTGAGGACGTTAATGCAGTTGACGCTCTCCTGTGATACGAGACACCACCGAGCCACCTAGAGTGCTGGCCAAGGTCGCTGAGATTCGTACTTGCTGCGCAGGCTCTTGTCGGCTGCAGAAGCGACGCAAGTTGCCTGGTTTGGCACAGATCTATTTTTTTTTTAAGTTTTTCTAAACGTTTATTTATTTTTGAGACAGAGACAGAGCATGAGCAGGGGAGGGGCAGAGAGAGAGGGAGACACAGAATCTGAAACAGGCTCCAGGCTCCGAGCTGTCAGCACAGAGCCCGACGCGGGGCTCGAACTCACGGACCGCGAGATCATGACCTGAGCCGCTCAGGTCAGACGCTCAACCGACTGAGCCACCCAGGCGCCCCTAGCACAGATCTATTTGCTGAAGAGCCAGCTTGCTGAATGACTCAGTCCCTGGATTCCTGAAGATACTTTCTGAGGTTCAGTTCTTCCCCCACGCCTGACTCTGCTGCGAAGAAGACGGTTTTCCTGGAACACACTTTACTAATTTGCATCAGGACGTATGTCCTGCCGTGACACCTGCCCATCCCTTGCATTGTCCTTTCTTGGGCCCCCCTCGGCCCCCATTCTGTGGGCACACCTTAAGTCCACACTACTGTTGTATTTTTGTGGGGTGATGTCTCTGTCTCTGACATTGAAACGAGAGTGGTGGAAGTTTCTGGGCCTCACGTCTTGCAGTTTTGGCGAACAGACTTATCTTGAGTTAAGAACGAGAAGGAAACGCTGGGCTTAAAGCCAGACCACGTTGTCATGGCCGCGGCCACACTGGCCAAAGCCCGACCCTCCTGATCCCGGTGGCTTTCAAGAAGCTCACGTCATTAAGCCCACGAGCCTTTGTGTCATGCCACAGGAACGGGAACTAATGATTATTTAAGTGGCCTGTTTGCAGAGTAGTGTGGCCTCTGCACCCGCATCTGCCTCCGCGCACTCTGGCTGCTGTAACAAAATGGCACGGACGGGCCAGCGTATAAACAGCAGGCGTGCATTTCTTCAGTTCTGGGGGCCAGACGTCGAGGATCAAGACTTCGGCGGATTCGGTGTCTGGTGAGGCCACTTGCTGGCTCATCCCCTGGCACCTCACGTGGCGGGAGCAGAAGGGAGCTGGCGGGGGCGTCTTTTCTAAGAGCGTGAACCCCAGTCCTCAGGGCTCCACCCTCACGGCCCTCCTCTTAGTACCACCACTGTGGGGGGTAGGCTTTCAACCTGTGAATCTGGGGGGAGGGGACACGAGCCTCCAGACCACTGAATTAGAAGGTGGCCACGCAGAACAGATGATTCCTTCATTCATGATTCGTTCAAAATCAGTGTGCCCGCGGCGGTGCACCCAGGGCCCAGGAATGCAGAACTGAGCCAAGTGTGTTCCTACTCAGGGGGTCTCGTTATTATTATTTTATTATTATTATTATTATTATTTATTTATTTATTTTTGAGACAGAGAGAGACAGAGCATGAATGGGGGAGGGGCAGAGAGAGAGGGAGACACAGAATCGGAAGCAGGCTCCAGGCTCTGAGCCATCAGCCCAGAGCCCGACGCGGGGCTCGAACTCAGGGACTGCGAGATCGTGACCTGAGCCGAAGTCGGACGCCCAACCGACTGAGCCACCCAGGTGCCCCTCGTTATTATTATTAATGCAACGTCTTTAGTGTATATACAGTGTGACAGATGTCACCATAGGCACTTTCATGAGATGCCACCAGGTTTTGGAGGAGGAAGTCAGGAGAGGGGGCATGAAGCCGTGCCCTCCGTGGTCCCATGCCACCTGTGTGGGAGGTGCCCCGGTGAGGGTGTTCTACAGGCATTTCTCCGGCTGGATGTCTGGCCCGTGGGACCTGCCAGTGAATGGTGACAGAATCGACAATCTCGGTCATAAAAAAGGTGCCTTGGGACGCCTGGGTAGCTCAGTCGGTTCAGCGTCCGACTTCGGCTCAGGTCACGATCTCACAGTTCGTGGGTTCGAGCCCTGCGTCGGGCTCTGTGCTGACAGCTCGGAGCCTGGAGCTGCTTCCGATTCTGTGTCCTTCTCTGCCCCTCCCCCGCTCACACTCTGCCTCTCTCTCTCAAAGATAAACATTAACATTTTTTTTTTTTAAAACAAAAGAGGTGCCTCAGTGTTTGGAAAGAGCTTTTGAAATATTGAAAGACATAAAGGCAAAGGTAGCCAGCACCACACCCTACTGCTCAGAACCCAGAATTTAAACCATTAATGTGTTGTTTTGATTTCAGATCAATATTTTCTAATATTTAAGGGCCTCAGGATAATGCGATAGAGACGAAATACCCTCTGTACCCCTCCCCAGTTTCAAGCTCTCTTTTTCGCTCCCCAGAGGCAGTATCATCATAAATTTGTTATGTGTTTGCCTACTCTATTTAAAATGATTTCATCACGTTTCAATGAATATGTATTTCTATACCATATTGCAGACTATCATTTCATGCATTTTCAACTTTTACACAAGTTCTTCATTATGCATAACATCCTAGAGCTTGATTTCTCATTCAATGTTGTGTTTTCCAAGCCACAGACATCTTGACACATATATTAGCTTACTAATTGTAAATGCTGGACGGCATTCTTTTTTCTGTCGAATGACTATTCTATGATTTATTTATAATTTTTTCCCTACTGATGGACATTTAGGTTGTTTCCACTTTTTTTTTTTATTAATGTTTATTTATTTTTGAGAGAGAGAGAGAGAGACAGAGCACAAGTGGGGGAGGGCAGAGAGAGAGTGAGGGAGACACAGAATCTGAAACAGGCTCTAGGCTCTGAGCTGTCAGCACAGAGTCCGACGCGGGGCTCGAACTCGGGAATCGTGAACGGCGAGATCGTGACCTGAGTCGAAGTCGGACGCTGAACTGACTGAGCCACCCAGGCGCCCCGTCCACTTTTCTGGTCTTACCAACAGTGTTGCAAAGATGCCTGTACATTTCCTGGTGGAAGGCTGCAGTTTTGGACCGCAGCGTGCGTGTGCCGTACCAGATCAAGCCACAGCGCTCTCCAAAGCCGCGGGACCAATGTATAGAGCTTGCACGTTTTAATGCATCTTTCTATTAAGCCCCCGGTGTCGTCAGGCTTTTTGATTTGCCAGTTAGATGTGCGAGATGGTAGCTCGTCGCCAGCCATGTGCTGGAGCTGGTCTGGATCCCAGGAGAGCCGATCGTGGCCGGGCTCGGGGATGTCACGATGTTAGCGTGGAATCGGCTCTGATGGGAGCACCGGCACCACGGAAGCCGGCCAACACCGCCAGTCAGGGATTTCCTCTTGGGGGGCCAGGCGAGAAGCACTGACCAGCACAGCGCCGAGGTCCGCTTTCCTCCCCGAACCCCGTCTCCTTGACCCCCAGGTGACGAGGTTGAGGAGACTCCTCTTTTTGGTGGCCGTAAGTCTTACACAGGGTAGCTGTGACAGCCGTCACCATCACAGAATTTAACAAGGTGGCGGCCACCCCACTGTTCCAGACTGAAGGGGCGCCAGCGAGAGGCTCTCCTGTAAGCAAATTTTAAAATACATACAGACTGCACAGGTCTCTTTACCGAAAGGCTAGGCAAACACATATTTAAATACGTTACTACCCCCTGTTCTTAGACTCCTCTACTATCGAACTCTTTTGCAGCTTTATTTTTCTCAGTTAACAATATTTTTGGGAATCTGTTGTACAGATTATGTTATAATCCGCTTCGTGCCTTTTTACAGCGTCCAAATGCTCCATTTTAGGGGTCTACCACAGTAGGACTCAGTCCCCTACTCATGGACATTTGGGTTGTTTCCAGTCTTTTGCGTATACAAAAAATGCTACAGTAAATAGATTAACGCATGGCCATTTTGCATTTTTGCTAAGGTGTATTAAGGATCGATTCTTGGGTGCAGAGTTTCTGGGTAACATATAGAACACGTTTGTTTGTTTTTAAACAGCTTTATTGAAGTATAATTTATACACCATAAAACCCAACTGTTGTAAGGGCAGGCTCAATGGTTTTTAGTAAATTAGTATCTTCTGCACCCACCCGTTACCCTGTTTTAGAACAATTCTGTCACCCCCCGCAAATTTTCTTACGTCTGTTCCTAACCTCAAAGTCAGGCAATTATTGGTCTGCCTGCCATCTCTGAAGCGCTATCCTTTCTAGAAATTTCATATAAGTGAAATTATACAACATGTAGACTTTCGTGTTGAGCATAATGCTTTTGAGTTGCAATCGTGCTGTTTAATATATTAGCAATTTCTTCCTTTCTATTAGGGAGTCAGAGCCCAATGTGTGGATGTATCACTTTTTGCTTATCTATTCACCAGTTGATGGACCTATGGGTTGTCTATTATGAGTCATAATACCACGAACATTCGTGCACAAGTCTTAATGTGGACATATGTCTTCATTTCTCTCGGGTAGAGATGTATGAATGGAATTGCTGGCTTATAAGTGTACGCTTAACATTTAAAGCAACTTCCAAGTGTTTTCCGGTTTTACATTCCTACTGACAGTGTGTGAATTGAAGCCCCTCCAAGTCCTCGCCAACTGACAGTCCTCTCGATTACAGCTCCCTCAGGAGGTGTGATGGGGTTCCACAGTAGTTTTAACACGCGTCCCCTTGATGACTAATAATACCAAGCATTTTTGCTTGTGCTTATTAACTATTTTTTGGTGAAATGTCTCTTCAAACCTTTCACTCATTTCTAATTGGGTTGTCTTCTTATTATGGGCTTCCTAGAGGGGACTTACATATCATGCAGGTTCTTTGTCAGATACATGATTTGAAAATACCTTCTTGGGGCATCTGGGTGGCTCAGTTGGTTGAACGTCCGGCTCTTGATTTTGGCTCAGGTCATGATCCCGGGGTCGTGGGATCGAGCCCTGCATCAGGCTCTGTGCTGAGTGTGGACCCTGTTTGGGATTCTCTCTCCCCCTCTCTCTCCCCTCTGCCCCTCCCCTCTGCTTGCATGTTCTCTCTCTAAAAAAAACAAAAAACAAACTTTCTCTGTGGTTTGTCTGTTTTCTTAATGGTGTCTTTTGGAAAGCAACAGTTTTTAATTTTGATAAAGTCTCATTTATCCTTTTTAAAAACGATTGTGATTTTGTTGTCACACGTAAGATGCTTTGGCCTAACCCAAAGTCACAGGGCTTTTTTCTTCAATGCTTTTTTCCTTCTAGACGTTTAGGAATTTAATTCTTACAGTTAGGCCTAGGATCCATTTTGAGTTTGCTGTTGTACACAGTGTGAGGTAAGGATATCGACCTGTGCCATCACTGTTTATTGAAAAGGTGATTCTTTCCCTTTGGGTTGCCTTGGAGTCTTGGTGATAAATCAACGGGCTACCCATAGGTGGGTCTGTGTCTGAATTCATTTCTTGCTTCTGTGTATCTCTCTCCTTTCAATAGGCTTTTAAATATCCTTTGGATGGGATCACTTTCTTTTTCTTTGAATTGGTCTTTTTTTACTGTTCACTGTAGGGCCTCTTCTTCTTGGGAATCTGGCCCGGGTACCCTTAAGGTTTGGGTCAGGCGAGGTGTTCACGGGTGTCTAAGGCTGTCTTTTGAAAGCATTTTCGTTACTCAGCCCACCATTCCCAGTCCCGGTGAGCCCCTGCCCCATGGGACACAGTACTCAGCTGGGCCAGGAACCACCCATCTCCTCCGGTTTGCCTTTCCTTGGAGTCTTCCTAAGACCCTAGAGATGCCTAAAGTCTACGACCCTCTGCTATACACACCACAAAGTCATGAAGCGTGCATGTTTATGGTCATTATATGCCCACTGGAATTACATTCCATCTCCAAATATTTGGGTCTTTGCTCTCTGCCCTGAATGGCTGAGAAACTGCCCGGTTACCATCATTCCTTCATGCACCCTCCCCACAACAGCCCTGGCCTACCGGGGAGACACGTGTGGACCAGCAAACAAGTCACCATAATAGTACTTGAAAGGATGGGGCATCTGACTGGCTCAGTTAGTTGAGTGTCCAGCTCTTGGTTTTGGCTCAGGTCATGATCTCGTGAGCTCATGAGTTTGAGCCTCCATCCAGCTCTGCACTGACAGCGTGGGGGGGGGGGCTGCTTGGGATTCTCTCTCTCTCTCTCTCTCTCTCTCTGCTGCCCTCTCTCTCAAGATATGAAAGGACAACAACAGAAATACAGACAGGGCAAAGGGGTGGCTCCCAGAGAGACTGGTAAACTCTCCCAGCACGCTGTAGGTGGTCAGATGGGAGAGCCTTTGGAAAGTTGACGTGCGAACTGGGTTTGGTTAATAAGTAGGATAAGGAAAGGAAGATAACCCCGGGACAGGAAAGAGAAAGGTCTACCCTACTCTGGTATAGACCAGCAGAGGGTCACCAGGGAGTCAGGAATCGGTGGGATCGTGAAGCCCCAGGTTCGGCTGAGGGATTGCAGTAGTTGTGTGACTTCACCCCACTTAAAAAGATGTTATAGACTGTGATAAAATACATATAACAGCTTAACCATTCTTATGAGGAA
This sequence comes from Panthera tigris, assembly GCF_018350195.1. Classification (NCBI taxonomy): domain Eukaryota; kingdom Metazoa; phylum Chordata; class Mammalia; order Carnivora; family Felidae; genus Panthera; species Panthera tigris. The sequence goes on along the minus strand of NC_056675.1, from coordinate 3,710,929 downwards.
GACTCCATGGTGCTGAGAGCATTCGCACTGTTGTGTGGCCATCACACCATCCATCTCTAGAACTCTTCATCTTGCAAAACTGGAACTCTGCCCCCATTAAATATGGACTCCCCACCCGCCTCCCCAGCTCTGAGGACCCACCCTTTCATCTTCTGTCTCTCTGAACTTGACTACTCTGAATCGAGGGGCACTCCATGATAGAATCACACAGTGTTTGTCTTTTCGGGACCGACGTTTCACTCAGCACAACGTGCTTAAGGTTTATCCGCACTGGAGCGGGTGTCAGAATTTCCTTCCTTTTTAGGGCTGAGTACTATTCTTTTGCACGTATGTATAGGCCATATTTTGCTTATCTGTTCATCCGTCAACAGGTACTGGGTGGCTTTCGCCTGTAACAGCGTCACCAAGTAACGCTGCCATGAACATCGGTGTGAAAATACCCCTTCGAGGCTGTTGTTTCTCCTCTTTAGGGTGAATACCCAGAAGGAGAATTGCAGGACCATATGGTCATTCTCTTTTTAGTATTTTGCAGAACCATCATACTTTTCCCACAACCACAGTACCAATTTCACATGCCCGCCTGGAGCGAGGGTTCCAATTTCTTCACATCCTGGCAACACTTATGGTTTTCTGTGTTTATTTTTCTTTGGGTGGAAGCCATCCTAACAGGTATGTTCACCCCACTTTTGACAAGAGACTCATTTATCTCTGAGCCACTGGATTGTAAAGATTAGCTACAGTTAATGAATTTAAAAAAAAAAATTTTATGACCAAGGACTTGAGTGAAGTCAGTCAAAGCTTGGTTCTTTGCAAAGCAACAAGTCAGTGAGGGTCATTTCTGGATCGTCAACCACCAGGTGGTATTTTCATTGCAAACCTTGCCAGATAGGTTCTAGCTCACCAGAGCTCTGACTGACCCCTGCTGCTGCCGAGCCCTCTGCTCTGTGAACATGAGCTGCTCCTTCTGGGACAAGGGAACAGGGAGGTGTACCGAACACAGGGAGGAGGAGAGAGAGCAGGTGAAAGTCAGGGAAACAAGGACTTATTTCTGAGCATCGCCACTGAAAGCTGGAAAAGGTTACCTTTTGGTCTCTCCTCTTTTTTTTCTCTAAGTGAAATTGTGTGAGTCCTTGGCTCCCTTTAATCGGATGAGAGAGTGTTGGATGTTCTTGACAAGCTCACGGGGCTGTTATAAGGATCAAATGAGATTGTAGATGAGCAAGCACTCAGGTTTGAAGTGCTACATCAATGTACGGGATTATTATTAATCTCCCATTGATCTCTTAATACAGAAAAAAATATAAGTCTCATCCCTTGGGGTTTCCATGGCAAAGAGATGGCTGTGACTCTCCTCGCCCCGGCCCCGCCTCCCTTTGTCTGCTGGATCCAAAGTTCCGGCCCTGGAAATTTAATCGCCTTTGTGCATTATTACCCATTAGACTTCACTGAAATTGGAGGTTTCGAGTCTGTTCTGAATCGGGCGCATGTATTTGTTTTGGCTGGCTCGTAGAATGTTTAAGAATCTTATTGTTTTGTTGGCAAATTACAGAAGTCAGGAGAGTCCCTGGCCAAAAAGCAAAAATCTGGGTTTCCGACATGTTGGGGAAAATGAGAAGACAGGGCCACGTCGGGACTGCATTTCTACCTGCTAACAAGGGTCCTTTCTTTCCCCTCCTGCCTGGCTCGCTCTGGGGGCTTGAACGGCAAGTCTGAGGTGAGCCAAGGACCTTCGTGAGGATGGCAAGCTTGAAACCGACCGGCAATCTCCTTGGGGAAGTTGTGGACAGCACTGAATGGGTTTGGCGAATGTCTGATTTTGGTGTGTCGTGGTGTGTGTGTCCTTCCTGGGGCCTGGATGTGTTCCTCGTCCCCGTCTCCTGGTGACTTAAGTCCCTCCGAAATGCTGGGAAGCAGTGTCAAGGCTCAGAGTGATTTTCAAAAACTCACTTTCAGGATAAGCCTACGTGACGGTTCGGTTTTGAGAGGAAACACATCCCAGACAAACTCGGAGTGTAATCGGATTAGGGGATCCGGGATGACGAAGGCGTCCAGAAACCAACGTGTGAAATAAAAAGTCCTGGGGTGATGCCAGCAAGATGGTCGAATAAGACGTTCCTCACACGTACTCCCCGCCCCAACATTCATGGACAAACACGTCTTTGTGGGAGCCCTGGAATCCACGTCGGAGACTGGAGCCTCAGCCCAGCCCGAGACCAAGGTGAGGATTTTGGGAAGGAGGGGTCTGAACCCAGGCAGCTGGTTTGCCAAGTGCAGTCCTTGCCACAGCCCCAGAAAGAGCTCTGTGCCCCCAAGAACTCGGCCACGCCCCACCGGGCTTGGTCCTGTCATCGGCACCGAGTGCACGGCACCGGTAAAAACAGACACGTAGACTGATGGAACAGAGTCGAGAACCCAGAAACAAACCCATGCGCATATGGTCAGCTAATATTTGACAGGGAAGCCAAGAATACTCAGTGGGGAAAAGACAGTATTTTCAGGAGCGTTGGGAAAACTGGGTGTTCACGTGTAAAAGACTGAAACTGGACCCCATCTCACACCACTCCCGAGAATGAACTCAAAATGGGTTGGAGATTTGGATGTAAGACCCGGAACTGGTCTAGAAGAAAAGGGGCAAAAATCCCCTTGATATTGGACTTGGCAATAATGTGATGATGTTTTGGATATGACACCAAAAGCATAAGCAAAAAATAAAAAAAGGAAAATAAACACACAGGCTTCCATAAAACTAAAAAGCTTCTGCACAGGGGTACCTGGGTAGCTCAGTTGGTTAAGCATCTGACTCGATTTTGGCTCAGGTCATGACCCCAGGGTCGTGAGATTCAGCCCCACATCAGGCTCTGTGCTGAGGGGGGGGGGCTGCTTGAAACTCTCTCTCTCTCTCTCTCTCTCTCTCTCTCTCCCCCCTTCTGCCCCTCCCCCACTTGTGCGTGCTCTTTCTGTCTCTAAAATAAAATTAAAATAAAGTAAAATAAAATAAGCTTCTGCACAGCAAAAGAAACGATCAACAAAGAGAAGAAGCAACCTACAGAATGGGAGAAAATACTTGCAAATCATTTATCTGATAAAGGGTGAATGTCCAAAATACATAAAGAACTCACACAACTCAGCAGCAAGTTAATAACAATAATCAATAATAATCTGATTAAATAAAATGTGGACAGAGGGCATGAACAGCCATTTTTCCCAAAGAAGCCGTACAAATGACCAAGATGTACATAAAAAGGTGCTCAACATCAGCCACCATCAGGGGAATGCAAATCAAAACCACAGTGAGGTCACCTCACACCTGTTCCAGTGGGTGTCCACGGGGATGTGGGGAACAGGGAGCCCTTGTGCACTGCTGGTGGGAATGTGAATTGGTGTAGCCACTACAGAAGGTGGCATGGTCGTTCCTCAAAAAATTAACAACCCAACTACCACATGATCCATCAATCCCACCTCTGGGTATATATCCGAAGGAAAGGAAAGCACTATCCCCAAGACGTGTCTGCACCTCCATGCTTGTTTTAGCATTATTCACAATAGCCAAGACACGGAAACAACGTAAGTGTCCATCAATGGATAAATAGACAAAGAAAATGTGGGGTGTGTGTGTGTGTGTGTGTGAGAGAGAGAGAGAGAGATGTGTGGTTTATATACATATAAAATGGAATATCATTCAGCCTTAAAATGATAAGGCACAATGCCATTTGTGACAACATGGATGAACACTTTGAGGGCATTGTGCTAAGTGAAATAAGTCAGACAGAGAAAGACAAATATGATACGACCTCACTCACATGTGGAATAAAAAAGAAGAGTCAAACTCATAGAAACGGAGAGTAGAATGGTGGTGGTCAGGGGTGGGTGGGGGGGGAAAATGGGCAGACCCATCGGTCAAAGGGCACAAACTTCCAATGATGGCATGGCTACGTTCTGGGGATCTCGCGTTGAACATGGTGACTGTAGTTAACAACATATTATATACTTGAAAGTTGCTAAGAGAGTAGATCTTGAATGTTCTCACCGTCCCCCCCAAACACCATCGTAATTATGCGATGTGATGGATACGGTAACTAACCTGGTCGTGGGAACCATTGCGTAATGTATACTCGTACTTTCCGGCTTGTTGGTCCGTTGTCTTCTAGCACCAGTGCTGCCAATGAGAAGATAGAACCCAATTTGACTTTTGTCAAATTGACAACATTGTAGTCAATGGACAGATTGTAGGCAATCTGTTTCCTTTTATTTTTGTCTGCTTTTTAGGACTTCCCCTTTATCCTTGACGTTTTGAAATTTCCCAGCGGTGCTCTGTAGGTCCTTATGTGTTTCATGCATTCTGATCAACTTCCAGTGAACTCACTCAACCCCGATACTCGTGTGTTTATTTAACCGTGGATAATTTTATTATTAATTTTTTCTCCCCTTCATTCCCACAATTCTCTGCACATGAAATTCATATTAGGTGGCTCTTGGAATGGTTTGATTATCCAGGAAGGAATTCGTTTTTAGCTGCATCGGCGTACTGGTCACCTGATCTGTTGAGTTTTGAGGTTTTAATATCGAATTTTAAACTTCTTTGACTTGTGTTAAACGTCTGATTCTTGGCTTCGGCTCAGGTCACCATCTCCTGATTCGTGGGATTGAGCCCCGCGTTGGGATCTGTGCTGATGGCTCAGAGCCTGGAGCCGGCTTCAGATTCTGTGTCTCCCTCTATCTCTGCCCCTCCTCTGCTTACGTGCACTCTCTCTCTCAAAATAAATAAACATTAAAAAAAAATAAGTTTCTTCGACTTGTACTTGGTCCTTTTGTAAAACTCATTCCCCTTCCACCTCCACTTCTACGCACATATTTGCTTTACTCTCACAAGGCGTTCTGTATCTGGGGCAACAAAAAACTTTATGAGAAAACAGAAACCTTTTCAGTGTTACCCAGTATTTCAAATAGCTTGAAAATTATGCATTCGCAGTTGACCTTCACCCTGGTCAAGTGCGGGAAGATCTGAAGGAAGTAACTCAGCCAGAAGCGCTGCTGTCTGAAAAAAAATTACTCCTGTCAAGGCTAACGTTACCGATCTTGAGATTCATTTTAAGCTGAAGCAGCATGGGACTTACTCTATTCCCCAAAGAGGGACAAGTAAGCGAAGCAGACATTGTCTAAAAAGATTCAGGAACTCTGCCATTGCTATTCCGACTTGTCACACAGCCCTATCCGTAAGCCTAATTTTAGAAGCGTTCCTTGTTACAAAACCAGGACATTCTGTTTTCGTTCAAAAAGGAATGACACACAAGTCAGTTCAGCTGCTTTTAATTCATAAAACAGATTTAAATTTAGCTGAGGAAATAGAGATGTTAATTACGGCATTATTTATAATAGCACACATTGGAAACAACCCAAATGGTCAAAAAGAAGGAAAGGAGAAAATAGATCATGCTACATTCAATCAAAGTATATTATGCAGACATCAAAAATGAGAGCTATGAGGAGTCAGTGGCAAGATGAAAAACACTTATATAAGGTTAAGTGAAAAGCGGGACATAAAATTATATATGTCTACAAATTATACATAAAAATGTATCATTATGCATATGTAAAATACACTCGAAAGTAGGGAAATAAAAAAGAAATATAAAATATAAAAGAAAAGGCAATGAACTGGGATGCTTTCCTATGAGTGAATCTTTTTACTTTTATTTTATTTTATTCATTTTAAAAGATTTTATTTATTTTTTATTTATTTTAATGTTTATTTTTGAGAGAGAGAGAGAGAGAGAGAGATACAGCATGAGTGGGGGAGGGGCAGAGAGACACGGAGACACAGAATCCCAAGCAGTCTCCAGGCTCTGAGTCATCAGCACAGAGCCCGATGCGGGGCTTGAACTCACAGACCGTGAGATCATGACCTGAGCTGAAGCCGGATGCCCAACCGACTGAGCCACCAGGTGCCCTGAAAGATTTTATTTTTAAGCAATCTCCACATGCAATGTGAGGCTCAAACTCACAACCCTGAGATCAAGAGTGACATGCCCCTCCCACAGCCAGCCAGGCACCCCTTGTTTGCTTTTTAACGCCGAAGTTTTGTAACCTGAGCTTACTTTTAAAGTATTAAATTATTTAGGAGAATATTTACCAGAGGTACAGAATGTGATAGAGAAGTCAGTGGACAGCCGGAAATTCTGGGTTCTGCTCTGGGCTTGGAGCGTCCCTGAATGGCTTTAGCTTTTGTGTTGCCTTTGGGCTATTTTTTGTTGTCTTTTCCCCTATAGCGTGTCATATCCTGTGTACTTCCTATTTTTTATTTTATTTTTTATTAATTTTTTTATTTTTGGGAGAGAGAATGTGTGTGTGTGGGGAGAGAGAGAGAGAGAGAGAGAGAGAGAGAGAGAGACTCTTAAACAGGCTCCATGGTCAGTGCCGAGCCCAACTTGAGGCTCGATCCCACGACTCTGGGATCATGACCTGAGCCAAAATCAACAGCCGGATGCTCAACCAACTGAGCCACCCAGGCGTCCCATATCCTGTGAACTTTCTATACTTCGAAAAACCTTCTAAAGTTCTGCTGTAGTACTATTAGGTGTTTATTTTCTTTAAATTATATTTTCTGCCATTTTATGGGATTTGGAATCAGAGGACAGTGACACTTCGGTACGTCATTTTGTTATGTCTCCATTGTTTATTTTTCATAGACTAATCGCAGTCTGTGTTCTTCGAATGGCATTTCTCCCATAAATCTTTGTTTCTTTTAAACCATAAAGCCTCATTCAGTTGTTTCTAGAAACTTAACCCATGAAGCCAGGCATAGGATAGTATATGCTATTTGTAACTCAACTTTAAGATTTATTTCAGCCTTTAGTAATTTGTCGCCTCTTTGAGTTAAATGAACGTCTTATTGCTCATGGTATTGATTATGGATCTAGATTTTTGCTCTTTGTTCCACACAGCCTGGGTAGGAGGAAATGTTCAGCACTGATTATGTGACATCACACTGAAAGTCACAATGCGTGGGCTCTGCTTTTAGCCGAGGCTCCAGCTTACGGAGCAATTTAATCTCGCCGTATCAAGTTTTGTTTTACTTGACACGTATTTCACGATGAACCACCCCCTGTATTGGCCAGCCCGGGACCCATTCCTTAAAAAACAAACAAACAAACAAACAAACAGCGTCAGTGGCTAAATGTTCATGGGACTGAACTGTGGCTGATTAAGACGGCGACGGCGGTTCCATAGCGGTCCACTTTTGAAAATGTGGCTACTAGAAAAATGTAAAATTACATATGTAGCTTACATTTACATCTTGCGTTGTATTTATATTAGGGCTGAAATAGAGAACCCAGAAATTGATCCATATGCATATGACTGATTTTTTTAGCCTTTGAAAAAAATGCTTATTTATTTATTTTGAGAGAGAGAGAAGGAAAAAATAGGAGTGGGGGAGGGGCGGAGAGAGAGACTGTGCTGTCAGCACAGAGGGCACAAAAATGATACAAAAGCAAATTATGAAATTTAAAGAAATTGATAAATTGGACTTTAGAAGGCATTTAAAACTTCCTGTTACAAAACCATTAAGTAAACAACAGGGATCATCGGAGGGGTTTTTCATTTGTTTGGCCACATTTGTAATATGTAGATTTTACAAAGGGCTCTGGTGATACATATCTTGTTACAGCTCGATGATAAGAAGATGAATTGCCAAATATTTGAAAAGACAATTCACAAAAGGTGATACTGTTGGAAGACAGCTCCTCATGGGTTTCTTGTATTCCTGCATGGTCCAGGCCACCTGCACAAAGAACACGCTGGAATAGCAAGCCCGTGCTGGAAGCGAGAGATGCTCCCACCAGAGAAACGTAGAGAAATACCTCCCTGGTGATGTCTCCAGATAGGAAAGATAAAATCTCCTTCCCCTTCTTGAAATATTTGCTTACGTTCCGGGGGAATGAATAATCTTTCTCTTCAGAGAGGAGGACAAGCAGATACGCCAGCAGCTTCACGAAAGTTCAGAGGCTTTCGAGTTTAGGGTCCTGTGGTGCCTGCACCCCAATGCACGTACGGATAACCTGGCCCTCGGTGCCTGGCCCTGTGGGGATTAGGGTAACACACAGGATGCTGCTCTGTTTATCGTTCTTGCTGTGAGTAGTAACCCCTCCCTGTCTCTGACCCAGGGGTCTTGTGTCCTTCTGCTAGGATATGGATATAAAATTCTGGCAAACCAAGCACTTGGGATGCAAGTTCAGTAAAATCCCAGGCCCTTCCCAGATTCGGACTTAACGCTTTTGGCAATGAGGCTGGAGTACTGGGCTTCTGGACGAGGCAGATGAGGGCCCTGAAGGCCAACTGGGGGGACCTGAGGGAAGTTCAGGAGAACTGGTACCTGACACAGTGACCAACCCGTATGGTCAGGCGGGTGACACGGTGTCCTCTGGTTTGTTGCCTGCAGATAGGATGGTTTGGAGGTGGCCGTGGGGTGGAAGCAAGTAGCCCACATGGGGTTTTGGGTGTTGCCCTCTCCTGCAGGTAGAGGGAAATGGTTGCTCGTCCCAGGGCTGGCAGAGGGCTTTGGGTGGATTGTGGACATTGGGAGACCGGTCGGTTGAGCCACAAGCGGTGGTCGTGCTGTTGAAGCCTGAATGCCAGAGACTCGTTCTCCATGTCACCCTCTGCCCCTCGGTGGCTTTCGCGGTTCAGGGTGGGGCCGAGGTCTCCTCGTGCCAAAGGAGGACTGGAAGCCTGGACATTCTGTGAGGAGAGCATCTCAACTTCTCTTTCTCTGTTGGCCATGGGTACCTGGGTCACCACTGTACCTGGCCTTCGGGGGAAGGGGCACCGGGCGTGGTGGGGGAGGAGAGAAGGTACTGTGACGGTTTATTTCATGCGTCACCTAGGAGGCTGGTTTTGGATGAGATTCACATTGAAAGTGGTGAACGCTGAGTAGGCGGGCCACCCTCCAAATGTGGGAAAGCTGTATGTGCAGAACCGAAGTGCGTTAAGCCCCTACTGTTCGCTGCCATCGATGGATCAGCATCTTGTGGGAATGCCTTTAGCTGTAGGGGACAGACCAAGCATGAAGACATTGCTAACTGCAGTCCCTGGGCTCCAAAGGGAGGCAGGCTTCCCCAGGAGGACCTTTGGGGTTTTGGACTTGTGGCTTTGGCTTGCCTACTAGATACATGACTTTTGAAAAGCAGCTATTAATACCTTGCTACTGACCTTTTTCTGAAACTGAATGCCTGACCTCTAGATGTCTGGGATTCTCCGCCCGACATTCCTATTTTGGGGGGAGTGAGGAGCCCTGAAGACAGTAGACGGTCTTGTATGAGAACGTGGCTGCCGGTCTCCCACTCCGCTGCCTTTAGCAAAGGAGTCGCTGGCTCTTTTGGGGTCGTTCATTCACAAAATTTCCCCCAAACACCTGCGCTTGGCTAAGCTGACACCCACCAGTGTCTCACAGGGGAACACGGCCTCAGCATGGGCCGTGCAGGCTGAGCACGGACAGGTCTGTTCCACCAGCGAGGGGAGCTCAGACTCTCAGACCAGGGTAGATCAAGGACACCCCGATTTCAGGTCATGAACTGTGGAAACAGATCACCATTGCTGAGTGAGCTGGCTGGGTCCCTCCCGGAGGTGGGACAGGGCGGGACAGGGTTCCTGCCGTGGATGGTAAGGTCTGCGTTCACCGGGCACTCGCTGTGTTCTCCGAGGAGACCCATGGGAAGCACGTGGTGGACGGGGCTTGAGACTTGTCTTCAGTATTTCACAAACAAGGCCGTGTGAACATCCAAGGGCATGACTTCTGTGCACGAGGGGAGGTGTGCATCCAAAGAGACAGAGCTCTGGGGTTGCAGGGTGTGAGAATTGAAAACCTTTGGGGACGCTGATAAATTACCTTCCAAAGCAGGATAAAATGTGTTTTTCCTTGTGCTTTTTAGTCTATGGCTTAAAATATATTTTCCTAAAACGTAGAGTGTCTGGCTTATGTTTCATAACAGTATTTTCGTTTGAAAAGCTCTAGTGCCGCCTAGCACCTGATACGTCGTTTTCCACTCGGAAACACTTCCCGAGCACCTACTCTCCACCGGGTGCTGTCCTAGATGTGAGAATGCAGCCGGAAGCAAAACAAAGCCCCTCTCCCTCGGAGCTCCAGCTGGGAGTGGGTCAAGTCAGCAGCACAACGCACGCTAGCGGAACGGAGGTCAGGCAGTGGCGGGAGCTAGGAAGAGAAGCAGACGCGGTCGAGGGGGTGGGGGGGTGTAAGGGGGTAGGGGGTGCAAGGGGGTAGGGGGCGCAGTCTTCTCTAATGTGGTGCCATACGCACTTAGAGCAGTACACGTCCAGGAGAGTCCACATGAATGGCCCCAGCCAGAGGCCGTGGATGGAGGACCATGGATTTGGATGGACCCCAGACCCCTCCTGGACCAAGCTGACGACAGTTGCCAGACCAGGGAGCAATAGGGCTTTTTTTTTTTTTTTTTAATGTTTATTTATTTATTTAGAGAGAGCGAGAGTGAGCGAGAGCATGTACGCAGGGGAGGGGCAGAGAAAGAGGGAGAGAGAGAATCCCAAGTAGGCTCCACTCTGTCAGCACAGAGCTCGACATGGACTCGACCTCACGAACCACGAGATCATGACCTGAGCCGAAATCAAGATCAACACTTAACCGCCTGGGCCCCACAGGTGCTCCACAATAGGGCTTGTTTTAACCAATGGTGCACACACCGAGGGGATCATTCCGTTCTGTCCACGGCCGAAGTTGTCAATTGTTCATCAGCAACCCCCTGTCTGGGATTTAAACCTTGCCTTTCCGCTCAGGGCTTTTCCTCATGGGCACACTCTCCTCTGCCTTTTGAACAGACTCGACTTTGTGCATTTTATTTAAGCTCTGATTAGTCTTTGTTTTCATTTTTGACGGTATCCATGCCGATCTAAATAAAATAAAGACACAAAGAGTCAAAGATGTGAAAAGGTCAGAAGTAATTTTTATTCATCTGCAAAGCCTTGCACGGAGGATTAGCTTAATTTCGGTGTCTTTGTTGTCTGTGGCCTCTGAGTACTCGGCTGCCGATCCCTGCTGAAACGTGCTGCCCCGGCGGGCTCCCGCCCCGGCAGCCGTGCCATCAAAGATGACCACCAGCAGAAACTAACTCCCCAAAGGCTTTCCAAGCAGGTCTCTCAGACCGTGGAAGGCCAGACAAATGTCTCCATGACACTCAGGAAACCGGAGAGAATTTACTTTCCATAAGAGCAGGTGATCCGCTAGAGGTTTGCGCCGGGCTTCCAGCTGTCTGGGCTTCGGAGGCATGTCATTGTGGTGCTGACGGAGCCTCCGCGAGGCTACTCCGGATGCCCGGTGAGTGGAAACGCACGGAGCCAAGAGCTGAGCCAAGATTCGACAAAGTTTTGCTCACGACGCTGAAGATGGCAGTGAACGTAGCAGCACTTGGGGCACAGACGGTGTCCTCGTGGTCTCCAGTATTATACTGTGCTCTTCAATAAAGATACGACATGGAAAACACTGTCTGATGCCTCGTACTTCTAAATGGAATGTATATACTATGCTGCACTCTGATGTTACTTAATTTTGATGTGTTATGTTTATAACTTGATGATATGATATAACGTGACACAACATGGCACAACGTGATATAATACGACACAATATGATATTCATAGGATTACTTGGTTGTTTGGGCATCTCAGTCCTTGGAGGAAGAGCTTTAAATCAGATAGAAAGAGCAGAAATCCAATCTGATTGTTAAATAGCTGGGATTTAATCCACCCAAACTTTGCTCGCTAATTAGGCTGGAAGTGTGCTTCTTGAGCTCTAATGAGCACATAAATCGATGGTGATCCTGTTTAAGATGTGCAGTCTGGTTCAGAGCGTCTGGGGCGGGCCCTGAGAACCTGTGTGTCTGACCGGCTCCCGGGGGGCCGGATGCCGCGGGCCCGTGGACCACATGCTGAGCAGCAGGGACTTGGGGCCTCTCTGTGGCCAGCCTGGAGACGCCGTGTGCCTGGTGTGGGTCCTGCGGGTTGAGATCTCTCTCTGCAGCCAGGCAGACCCTCTTGAGCCAAGAGCAGCCCCCACTTTACTCCAGCTGTTCTGTTTTTCTATGCGTTACACCAGGCCAAGAACCAGCGGAACCATCTGTATCGTCAAATTCTTTGGATTTCAAGGGACAGAAAACCACAATCCAAGATGATTTTGACGAAAAGGAGGCATGGGTTCCTGCATTTGGAGTGTCTGGGAACAGGCCTGGCTTGAAGCATTTAAGTGGTGTCACCTCGACCCAGTGTTTCCCCACATTCTCCTGGGTCCACGTGGCACCAGGAAGGGGCTGGCTCCCTTGTGTCCACACGAGCGTGGGCTCCTATCCTTCCGTGACGGGCCCCAAACAGCTGGCCACGTCGGACCTCACGTCCTCCAAGCTCCAAGCTCTGACCCAGAATCTTAGCGGTGTGTTGTTGCATCTGATTGGCTCCTGTTGGGTCACATGTGCCCATGACTATACAAATCACAACTGTCAGCGGGGTGCCTGGCTGGCTCAGTCAGTAGAACATGTGACTCTCCTTCTTTCTTTCCTCTTCTTTCTTTCCTTTCCTCTCCTTTCCTTTCCTTTCTTTCTCTTCCTTCTTTTATGTTTATTTATTTATTTATTTTTGAGAGAGAGATAGAGAGCCAAGTGGGTGAGAGGCAGAGACAGGAGGACAGAGGATCCTGTGCTGACAGCAGAGAGCCCGACGCGGGGCTCGAACTCACGAACCTCGAGATCATGACCTGAGCAGAAGTCAGATGCTTAACCGACTGAGCCACGCAGGCGCCCCAGAACGTGTGACTCTTTTTTTTTTTTTTTTTTTTTAAATTTTTTAATGTTTTTATTTATTTTTGAGACAGAGAGAGAGACAGAGCATGAACGGGGAAGGGGCAGAGAGAGAGGGAGACACAGAATCTGAAGCAGGCTCCAGGCTCTGAGCTGTCAGCACAGAGCCCGACGCGGGGCTCGAACTCACAGACTGTGAGATCGTGACCTGAGCCGAAGTCGGACGCTTAACCAACTGAGCCACCCAGGCGCCCCCAGAACGTGTGACTCTTGATCTCAGGGTTATGAGTTCGAGCCCCACGTCGGGCACAGGGATAACTTAAAAATAAAATCTTAAAAAAAAAAAATCACCATTGTCAGTGATTGTGATTGAATTGTGTCCCCAAAGAGATGTCGAAGCCCTAACCCTTAGTAACTGTGAATGTGACCTTATTTGGAAATAGAGTCTTTGCAGATGTAATTAGTCAAGACGAGGTCTCGACGGTGGCCCGATGACTGGTGTCCTCATAGAAAGGGAAGTTTGGGCACAGGGACCGGAGGGCACACAGGGAGAAGGCGGAGATGGGGGGGATCCCTCCACAAGCCCAAGGAGGCCCAGGGTTGATGGCAAACCACCCGCGGCCGGGAGAGAGGATGGAGCAGACGCCCCTCGCAGCCTCGCAGGACCCAACCCCACCACCCTGCCCTCAGACGCCCGGCCTCCAGACCGGGAGACGGTAGGTGCCGCGGGGTAAGCCACAGGCTCCGTGGCCTCTGTTTTGGCGGGCTCAGGAGACCAATACCCGGGGCAGCGCGGGACCCACCACGCTCTCCCGGCACTGTCCTCCGCTCCCTGCCCACCCCCGTGACCACCCCGGGCTGCCCTTCCTTCTCCCCTCTGCGCGCTGCCCTGCTCCTTCAAGCGGCCGGCGAGGGACGCTCACCACGTGCTCATTGTCCACCTGGAATCCCCGGGGGTCAGGGGGCAGCTAGGACAAGCGCCTTGGAGGCCCGAGTCTCGGGAAGCCGGCCTGAGCCGTCCCGTCCTCAAGCCTCCCTCGTTTGGGGTGCTCAGCTCGAAATCAGCACTCGCTCCTCACGGCACTGCCTGGACCGTCGCCTCCTCTCATCGCGGCTGCAGCCAGGCCTGGGAGCGGAGGGCCTCCGTCTCGCTCGGGCACCATAGGCGCACCAACTGGCAACTGGGGTCTAGATTTGGGAGGAGAAAACTGAGACCTCCCCTGTGGCCTGTGTGTCAGGAGAGGGACCCGTTTACCCACGACCTCTTTCCTCTCCACATCCTGCCATCGTTCACATTTGTGTACGGCCCGACGTGCCTCGGCGCGGTTCTGGAGAACCTGGCCTAATTTACGACGTTAGGAGGCAAAACCGCTCCTGCTTTTCCGAGAGTTTTAAAGCGAGGAGTTATTAGCGGGAGCGCTGGCTGTTCATCAGCCAGAGGGAAGCGCGGGCACCGCTCCGGTGCTGGTGCTGTGTGTGACAGCTTGCCCGCCAGCCCCCTGCCTGCTGCCGGCCACAGGCCCCTGCCACGGGTCTTCTCAGGCTGAAGGACAGGGGCTCCGTTCTTGCTCAGCCCGTAGGACTCTGGCCACACGCGTGGCTGGTGAGTCCCTCTGTGCCGGTCCCAGGGCTCTCCCCCGACTCCGGCTGCCAGGACTAAGAGACGAAAAGCTTACGCTAACGGTGGGGAGGGCCCTCCCTCTCCAAAGAGCCTTGAAACAGGATAAGAACTCGGTCAACAAAACATCCAATCGGCGTTTTATTTGCCCAAAAAGGACACCGAGCTTACCAGTGAGGCAAGGCTGGCTTTTTTCCTCCAGGCAGAATGGGTGGCTAGATAGGGCTGCGTGGGAACACCGGTGGACTCAGGAAGAGCGTAAGTGGTGACAGACACCTGCACAAGCAGCTATCATCGCTCCCCTCGAGTGCCCCCGTCTGTGGGCTTCCCCAGCCTGCTGCCGTCGGCACTGACCCTGGCCCAGGGGGTGTTGGCGGACATGACGTGAGCAGGAACGTGAAGCGTGCTTGTGTGACTGAGCATACACTCTTGACCTTGGCTTTCTACCCTGACAGAAGAAGAGCGTCCCCTAAGTTGCTTCTGTCCTTTAACCTGGACCCCAAGTGAATGCACGGAATCCCAGAGGAGGACGGGGAGAGGCCAGATAGACTCGCAGCTTGAAGAAGCTGGGACCCCCCGCCCGATTGAGCCCAGCACAGGCCAATAAATGCATGTCATCTTTCTCTGCCACTGAGATTTTTGTGGCTGCTTGTCAGGCAGCAACAGCTGACTGGTACAGGGGGCAAAGGCACCGGGAAGGAGTTGACAGGCGAAACTGTCTTCTGCAGGGGCCCTGCTCCCGTATCAGAGACCACAGGCCCACGCGTGGATTTTTCAAACACCGAACTCTTCTTGCCTCCCTCATTATGATTTGCGGGATAATGATGTCATTAAACAGCTTTTAGAACTTTCACATTAGCCAAGTGATGGGATCGTAACCAACACTTTGGCGAGATTTCAAAACTGAAGGGGAGTTGTGAGGTGGGTTCGTTCGTAATAAAATGAAACGACTCAAAGGTTTTAGTTTTCAATTATGAAAAGTTCTAGTGCCAAAGGCTCAGCTATGCAGTCTGGTCCTCAGCTGTTTTCACTAATATCTCTTCTGTACCTGACACCCAGATACTCAGTCAGTGGCCATCAGGGAGCTCTTATCATGGGCAGGGCTGTGTGTGCAGCCGGGGGGTGGGGGGAGGAACACAAGTGAAAATCCTCCCCACTCTTCGGGAACTTATAACTTAGAATAAACCTGAGCTGCCAAAGAGATCAATTATTCATTTAAAATGCTAAAAGAGCTTTCACAATGGGCTCTTTAGGCACCTTCTTTTTATAAACCATCATAATGATTTGTGTTTATTTTAAATAACTTACCAAATATAAAAAGGCACAAAGAAAATACAGATTGCCAGTAATCCTAACACTCAAATAACTGTTGTTAACGTTTTGATGAATAACTTCCCAGGCATTTTTTTCAAGGCATGAACACAGTAATTTTGTACACGCATTTCCTTTTTTTTTTTTTTTTTTTTAAGTATCGTATTGTTCTTTTCACTTGACATGGCATGGCCATCTTTGTGTATCAGTGACCATCGATCTGTAGCATAATTTTAATGGCTGCAAAGTAATCCTTTGCACAGATATGCCACGATTCGCTTCATCAATTTTCCATCAATTTAGATTGTTTTCTGATTTTCTGGTTATAAAGAGCAATGCAGTTCACACCCTCCTACATTTGGGTATGTCCAATGGTCCCCTTATGACCTTAAGACAAGTTGTGATGCCTAGAATTCTTAGGTCAAATGTAAGCTTTTTTTGTATCAAGCATTGGATATATTTGGGTACCCTGACTTGCAAGGGCTCAATTGCAAATGTCTTCTCTAAACAAAGTTAGTCATCATGATTAGATGATTATGTCACAATCCAAACATGTCATGGATCTGAGTCTCTCTCTTGAGGTCCAAGGCTGTTCTTTTCAAGTTTATAAGTTGGTTCTGAAAGCCTGATGCCCTCATGACTCCGTCAAAAACTTTGAGGGTCGTTCCTTTCGACTGATGTTTGTCAGTCCTTCTCTTCCCTGTGGTAAGGTCTGGCCCGAGGTAGGGACGGCCATGCACGCGCATCCATGGAGGGACTGTCGTGCACGCGCACCTGCGGGAGGGACCCAGGTGCTACTCATCTCTGCCGACTTCGGCCCTAACTTGCTCTGCACACTTTATGCTTCCCCTCCCAGCCCACTGACCCACGAACGCTTGTTTTCAGCAAACCAGTGCTGATCTCTCATCGCCACACACCTCTTTTTGAGCTGGCAAATTGTGGGTGTTGAAAACACGCAGCCTGTAGACTCACACGTCCCCACTGGTCCGCGATGGTTAAGGCTACTGGGTTCACCCACCTTCGCTCCCGCCTTGTTTCTGTGGGTACATGGGCGTCGGCTCTCCTGTTTCCCACCCTTTTCCACCCGTCTCTTGTCTTTAAGAGGCACATCTAAAGCATAAGGCCCACAGAGGTTGAAAATAAAGAGGATGGACGAAAAGGCCTATCGGTAATACACCACCCAAAAGACACTGTACTCGGGTAAACAGTAGGCAGAAAGAGTTCAAGCCAGAACGCGTGGGAAAGCATGAAGCCAGTCTCTGTGCGACGGCACGGGCTCTGTTCAGTGAGGAGAGACGGCCATCCCAGATGTGGAGTACCTAACAAGACCCATGCGGAGGAAGCCAAGAATGGACAGAGCTGCAGGGGAAATGGATAAATCCACCTTTACAATTATTCCCATTATTGGAAGTAATCAGACAGCAAATAAGCAAGGCTATGGGAAATCTGCACGGAGCTGAGCATTGGCCTAACGGGCCCGAATTCAGCCTGAGGGCTGTAGACCAGCCTGGCGCCCACGGGTGGTGAGCGGAGTAGGGGCCGTCGGGTAGCCCCGACCTGTCTGACGGGATGGCTTTCAGACAGCCCATGTCGTCCGATGGCATCGCTGTGAAGTCAGAAGCTAACACGGAAAGACAAATTAAAAAATGCACACTGGGCGGGGGGTGCCTGGGTGGCTCAGTTGGTTAAGCGTCCAACTCTTGGGTTTGGCTCAGGTCATGAGCTCAAAGTTTGTGGGTCTGAGCCCCACGTGGGGCTCTGCACTGATGGTGTGGAGCCTGCTTGGGATGCTTTCTCTCTACCTGCCCCCCCCTCCCCTGCTCAAGTTCTTTTTCTCTCTCTCAAAATAAATAAACTAAAATAAATGCACACTGGTTGGGAATTTAATAACATATGGCTGGATAACTTGGGGGTTAGAAAAGAATTCTGAATGGAAGTATAAAAAGAGCCAAAAAGTTGATTATCTTCGGGGGGAAAAAAAAACCCCAAACTAAGGATTGCAGACAAGTTTCTGGAGACACTGATCAAGGCCCAGATAAATCATGTTTTATATGAAGAATTATAATTATGGATGAGGTGGAGATTTAAAAAATAGAAGAATACTATTAACAGACACCGTTGATTTCAGTTCTTCCAGCAACTGTGTTTTAAAATCTCCTTAACCTTTATTTATTTTTCAGAGAGAGAGAGAGAGAATGTGTGAGCAGGGGAGAAACAGAGTGACAGGGAGACACAGAGTCAGAAGCAGGCTCCAGGCTCCGAGCTGTCAGCACAGAGCCCGATGTGGGGCTCAAACTCATGAACCGTGAGATCATGACCTGAGCTGAAGTTGGACGCTTAACCACCGACTGAGCCACCCAGGCGTCCCCGGTGTCTGTGTTTTATAAAGTCACCACGAACTCTGAGTTAGTGAATGCTGAACCGTGGCTCCCGGGCTGAAGTCGGGTTGTGTCACTGCCAGCCTCTCTGGTCACGACATTTTCATCAGCCGATCAATACATCACCTTGTTTTATGTGCATTTCTGTTTAAAGACACCTTATGGAATATATATTGTTGATTCATTAACATTGAACCCACAGCCAACAGCGCTATAATTCACGCCTGAATCAAGCTTAACTAAGTCGCGTATTTTCTCTGCAAACAGCCTCCTGGCACTTACGAATCCTAGAAAGCATGCTAGCACTGTGCTTTGGGGGCCTTTTAAATAGCAAAAAGCACAAAAATGCAAAAACCATGGCACCAAATAGATGCAGAAAGGACACTTGTTTGCACAGCGAGAACCAAACTAGAGGCCAAGGGCTGCCTCCCTCGACCGTAGCTAAGAACGCGTGGATTGTGCGAATCCAATCTTTCACTGCTCCGCCCATGTCTGTGGATGACCCCCCAAACTCTGCAGGTGTTTACCCTGAGGTTACAAATAGGTTTTAGTGTGTACGCAAAGTCAGAAATTTGGAATCTGTAAATAAGGAGAATCAACTCTATGTGCCAACGATTTTTTTTTTTAGAGCAGTTTTAGGTTCATAATGAAATTGAGAGGGAGGTACAGAGGTTTCCCGAGTGCCCCCCACCCCCAACACCGCGTCCCCACTGTCAACATCATTCATCAGGATCACACATCTTTTATAGAGGATGGACCGCACAGACGCATCATCACCCAAAGTTCATAGTTCACCTTCAAGTTCGTCCTTGGTGTGGTACGGCCCGTGGGCTTGGACAAATGGATAGTGACACTCATCCGTCACTGTAACATAACACGGGATGTTCGGTGCCCTGAAAACCCTCTGTGCTCCGCGTATTTATCTCTCCCCCCTCCCCCACCCAAGAAACCACTGATCTTTCTACTGTCTCCGTAGTTTTGCCTTTTCCAGAATGTCATATGGTTGGAATCACACAGTACGAAGCCTTTTCAGACTGCTTCTTTCACTTCAAAATATGCATTTGAGTTTCCTCTATCTCTTTTCGCGGCTTGACGGCTCATTTCTTTTCAGCACTGAATAATATCCTGCTGTCTGGATGGACCGCAGTGTATTTATCCGGCACCTACCGACGGGCATCTCGGTTGCTTCCAAGTTTGGCCGCGGTGAATGAAGCTGCCATAAACATCTATGAGCAAGCTTTTGTGTGGACGGACCTTTCCCGTCGGTCTGGGTAAACTGCCAAGGAGCGGCACTGCTGGGTCCTACGGTAAGTGTGTGCATGGGTTTGTAAGAAACCACCACACTGTCTTCCACAGCGGCCGTCCCACCAGCCCCGAATTCGAGAGCGCCTGCTGGCTGTTCACATCTTGACAGCGATTGGCGGTCAGTGCTCAGGGTTTTGGTCGTCGTCATGGACGTGCAACAGAACCTCTGTTGCTTTAACGTGCGTTTCCCTGATGACGCCTAATTTGGCCAAGGTCCACTCTCGTCGAGGCAAAGCACAGAGCTGAGATGATGTGGAGAATTTTACCGAGTTCCTGGACTCAGCCAGACTCCAAGCTGAATGAGGGGGAAAACTGGTGTTTTAGTCACTGCTGACTTTCTAGTAATGAGAATGGGGCTCGTCGGATGATAGAAGCCTTATCTGCTGAGTGAATCCTGTTCGTTAAGCAAGACATTAGCACGGATTTGTTCAGGAGTCAGCAAATGTGGCCTCGGTCTGTCATTATAAATAAAGTTTTATTGGGATACAGACACACCCATTTATTTCCCTGTTGTCTAAGGCTGCTTTTGCACTAAATGGCGGAGTTAAATAGTTACAAATAAGACTGTCTGGCTCCCAAACCTGAAGGCTATTTATTATCTGGCCTTTCGCAGAAGTTTACCTGGCCTCGGATTATCTGCCAGGAGGGCAGCATTTTGCAGAACGGATGGGGCACCTATTTCGATTCCTCGACACTTCCTTTTACTTTATTTGTCATTGGTTTAGTCACACGTTGTACCGAGGCCTCAGATTTTATGGACAGCCAGGGAGCCAACATGTCTTTGCTGGTGTTCAGGCTGGTGGGGTGGAAAGATATGTAAATGTCTTTTATATTTTATTAATTTTTTTTCATGTTTATTCATTTTTTGACAGACAGAGACAGAATGCAAGGGGTGGCGGGAGGAGGAGAGACAAGGAGACACAGACCTCGATGCGGGCTCCAGGCTCTGAGCTGTCGGCACAGAGCCCGATGCGGGGCTCAAACCCACGAACCGTGAGATCATGACCTGAGCCGAAGTCGGACGTATACCCGAATGAGCTACCCAAGTGCCCCAAGATATGCAAATATCTTAAAGGTCCACGATCCTCACATGTAACTCCGAAATCCGGAAGTTCTGCAAATGGAAAGAGTTTTGAGACTCTTTTGGTTGCAAAACCTGACCTGAACTGATGAGACACTACTTATAATCATTATTTTCCCCGCTTAGTCTGAATATTCATGTGTTTTTCTACAGAAATATTAATGGGTTTGATTACAGGGTGCTGTCCCCCTGGAGCCTTCGGGATTTTTAATGTAATACAGAGCACATGCATGCATTATCTTTTGGAAGCTGCAAAGTTCTGAATTCCCAAACACATCTGGCCCAAGGGTTTCAGATAAGGCACGTGGGCCTCTAATGGCAACATGACACGATGGAGTTCTAAGTCAGTTGTAATCAGCGCTCAGCTTGGAGCTGGAGGCCAGGTGCGCGCAGTTGGGGTTTTGGGGCCTTGAGGAACTTGGTGGGTACCTGGCAGCTGAACCCCGGCCGTGAGCGCACCTGAGGCACTCAGGGCATTGGGGCGAGACAGAGGAAAGATGGGGCAGTTGTGCCAGAGGAACTTTCTGACTGTTCCTAGGACTCATCCGCCTCCAGGCGAAGTCGTGATGTTTGTATTGCCCTGGTGTGCTGTCCATGCTCCCTCTCCCGGACACCTAGTGGTCTTGAGCTGGAGAAGCCCTGCCCCCCCATCACACTTCGGAACGGGTTCTGCCAGGACTGTGTGCCCCTGAAATGATAGGGAGCCCCCCTCCCTGGCTCCTGACGTCACTAGTGCAGGAGTCGGTGCGGGCAGCGCGTCCGGGGATGAGCCTGAGCTGCAGGTGGTTGAGGAGAGTGAGCGCCCAGCACTCGTCCTCAGCCCTTCCCCCACCACTGAGAAGCAGGGCCTCGTCGAATGTTCGGGCCGAGATGCTGGCTGGCAGGATGAACGGCAGGGCTGGAGTGTGTCAGAGAAGGGGGATGACAGGAGAGCAAGACGGAAGCAGAAAACCAATGAGGTTGTCCGCTATCCTTCGGTACCGGTTTTCTCTTCTTGTCCACGCTCGTCTTTCCATTTCCCCCCCTTCTCACTCGGGATCAAATTATGCTTTCAAAAGCTAGTCATTTTTTAGGGACTGATTGAATGACTTCATTGACTTGAAAAGAACTTTCTGCCAACTGGCTTTAATTGCTTTTTTTCCTTTAAATCAAAGGTGCTTATATTCAGTCCTGGATCTCCTCCAAATTAAGTGATTATACGTTGTTGCCTCGATCCTCGCCTCTAATTTCCTCCAAGTAAATGGACTATTCACATCCCTGCCTAAAAGTAATGACCCATTCACGGAGGGAGCACCTGGCAGTGTGCGTGATTGCCTTCCCGGGGAGAGGTGAATTTGCACAGGTAGGAAACTCCCTCAGAATTCTGATACAAAGGACCAAACTAAAAAGGCAGAAAAAGGTCAGGGGAACAGTTGGGCACCAGGATGATAAATTGAGAAGCACGGTGGCCGTGATCAAGTTGCTTCTCCCCTTGGAGTCGATTCATTAAAACGTGGGGAGAGACAGCGCTCATCCTGCGAGCGCATCCCTGCAGGAATTGTCAGGGGGACTCGGTGGCATCGTTGAGGAGGACGGTCCAGGAGGAGACACAGCTCCAGCACAGACACAAAGGCAGCCGTGAAAGGAGGCGTGATGGGGTATAACTGTGACGCCTCAGGCAGCCGACGCCGGGTCTCCGGCCCCACGTCTGTTTTCCCAGCCTCTGTGCCAGCAGCTCCTTGTGTGACACAAAACCCCTTGGAAAGTCAGTTTCTGGGGCGCCCTGCAAAGCACCGAATGCAAGTTGCTATCATGAAATATAATCTCGTTAGAACAAACTGCCCAGGCATGAAGGTGAATTAGCTAGAGACGCCGACTGGTGGGGAACTGCCTGATTTGGTGATTGCCATCTGCTCAATTATCAGGGTGATAATTATTTGAAATGACCTCTCAGCCCATCTCTAGGATAGCACAGGAATAGATATATTCCCCGACACATTAACTGGTTTTATTTATGTTTTTTCCTTCTCACTTTTGTGTCTTAGCTCAGTTTGAACGCAGGGAATTTAGGACAAACTGACACTAGATAGGGGCACGTGGGTGCCCGTGTGAGGTGGGGGGAGTTAGGAAATGTACACCAACAGCATCCCCAGATGGGAGGCTTCTGCTATGGGAACAAAGGAGGGAAGAATCCAAGAAGGTATCACAGCCGAGAGAAGAAAGAGGAAACGAAGTTCCTGCCTCGTGAAAGTCACTCTCTACTCAGCCTGTCACCTCCTGCAAACATCACCTTCCTTGGTGGCCTCTGTGGACATTCTTGGTGGCTCAGTCTGCAACGTGGGTGCCTTCGCTAACCTTTCCAGTGTCTCTCTCCTCCAGTGTTTCCAAGAAGAAGATGCCACCACGTGAGGGGTCAGGAAAACAGTGCTGAAAAGCAGACACAGTCCCCTCAAGGCCTCCAGTGCAGAGGAGGAGACAGAAGAAGCCTTCGTAAACCATGAATAAGTCATGGAATTACAGATTCTGAATGGCCACAAAGGAGAAAAGGCAGTGGAAGAGAGAAGCAGATGGAAAATGAGCTTAGGGAGGCTTTCCCAAGCCAAGACCTGGGGGAGAAGGCATCTGCTTTGCAAAGGAAAGATTGTTTTGAACAGGACCTACAAAAGTCCTGAGGCAGATTGCCGCAGGGTTGTGTCCAGTAAGTTTTTGGAGTTTCTCAAATAATTTGCTAGAGAAAAAAAAAAAAAAAAAAAAAAAAAAAGAAAGAAAGAAAAGATAAGAAAAGAAAAAGAACAGACTGGGAGTGAGGAAATCTTCATGGAAGGAAGTTGTCAGCACCTTCCCAGAAACTCGAGGTGTGTGTCTTCAAAGGCTGACAATCCCACCTTTGGCTTTGCCTGCGGGTGAATTATTTTTCTTGTTCCCGTGTTGGCAAGAGAAAGAAGTAAATTAATAACCCCTATAAGAGCATGTCCGGGCCTTACGGTTTATGTTTAAAGATTTAACATCACCCATTTATAACATCTTCATTAATTTACGAGGTTACAATGCTGTAAGTTACCTAAAACTCTTGTAGAGATGTTGTAGGGTGGGAATAAATACGTAAGTAATTACAATGATGGTGTCTTCTGAGCCTGGGGTCGGAGAAAATAAACCATCAACGGTTTCGGGCTATTTGCTCGACTGACCGCAGACTGCTGCTTTGTTGTTAATAAGTTCAGTAATGGAGAGCTTTGGAAGCATCAGGAATAAAACATAACACTTGGAGAAGAATTTCATAGAAATTAATGACATCATGCTCGAGGTGGCAAAGCGATCGATAAATACACAATAACAATACCCAGAGTAGCCAGAGGCCAGTCTCATGCGGTGTTGGAAGCTGGGCTCCAGGGGCAGACCCGATCGCTGCCACGCCACTCGTGACTGTCCGACCTTCCGGAGTCACTCAAAGTCTATGCCTCAGTTTCCTCATTGATGCAGGGGCAACTTCGCTATCACTCACCTCACCATTTTTTTTGGGCCCTCATGTAGTGTAATCTGACCTGACACTTTGTATGGGCTGTGAGCTGAGAATGGTTTATACATTTTTTTCTTCTAATTTTCTAATGTTTATTTATTTTCAAGAGACAGCACGAGCGGGGGAGGAGCAGAGAGAGAGGGAGACACAGAATCAGAAGCCGGCTCCAGGCTTTGAGCCGTCAGCACAGCTGACACGAGCCGTGAGATCGTGACCTGAGCTGAAGTCGGACGCTCAACCGACCGAGCCACCCACGCGCCCCTGTACATTTTTCAATGGTTGCGAACACGAAACAAAACAAAAACCCAGAAGAATAATATTTTGTGACACGTGAAAACTATGTGAAATTCAAATTTCAATGTCCGTAAATAAGGTTTTGTTGGAACACAGTCGCGCCCACCGGTTTAGGTACACCTTGTGGCTGCTTTTGGCCACACGGCAGCGTGGGCAGTCAGATCGAGACCGCACAGCCGGCCAAGCCCAGGGTGTTTTCACCAAACCCAGCTGCCCAGGGGTGTGGAGGTGCTAACCAGCACCTTGCCGTCAGAAACGCAAGCTGGACTGCGACAGACAGAAACCTGGTTTTGTGCCGAAGATACAATAAAGGTTACAATCATGCCGTGAACATTTAATTGTCAAGTAAATGAAAGGTAAGAATCACACCAGAAAAAAAAATGAGTACACTTGAGGAAAAAAAAAAAAAAAAAAAAAAAAAAAAATATATATATATATATATATATATATATGCTCTCTCTCTGTCTCTAAGTATGGATTTCAATAGAAACACAAATACAAGTTCAGTAGGACATCTAGTTTTCAAGTTTTTTTTTTTTTTTTTTTTTTTTTTTTTTGAGAGAGAGAGAGAGAGAGAGAAAGAGAGCTCACGTGGGAGAGCGACAGAAGGAGACAGAGAAAATCCCAAGCAGGCTCCACACTCAGCACGGAGCCCGATGCAGTGATTGATCTCAAGACCATTGAGATCACGACCCGAGCCAAAATCAAGAGTCAGCCACTCAACTGACTGAGCCATCCAGGCGCCCCTCAACGGTTGATTTTTAAATGTGTATCAGGTTAATAAAACCGCCTTCTTTCCTGAACATCTCAAAATGAAACTTTTCATTGAGCCCAGCTTTCTTTCTAACCAGCCCAACTGGCTGTTTATGCGGCATCATCGAGCAGTTGTGTGTTCTGTGGAACTTGAAACTTTATCTTCCAATTACCTTCCGTGCTCACTGGGTTTCAGGTTCAGGCGGAGACAGCGGTCAGTTTTGGCATTTATGGCACCCGCGTTTGGGAGTTTTCCGTGACGCGACCCTTTCCCCCAAGGACGGGTCTCCCGGCGTGTGCTCCTGTGACACAGTCTGAACCACGATGGGGCATCAACAGTTAGGGCAGGACGTGTCTTCGCCTTTCCCTGAAACATCTGCGGGAGGTAAGTCACGGTCTTCCTCTGAAAGTTCGAAGTTCTGTGCTTTTAGGTTTTCCAAAAATAGTCTCATGGCCTCTGCCTGCCAGAATCCCAGGCAGCCGTCTTCAGGATGCAGAGCTCATCTCAGAGAAAGAGTCGTCACGCTGCTCTGGGGAGTTCTGCCCTTGGAGTGGGTACTTCCTTAATGCATATTCTGTCCAGGGTCTTGGCACAGATGGGAAAATTGCTTTAGCGTTTCAGAGTATTCCTAATCGGCCCAAAATGTTTCACTGGCGCTCATAGCTATGCAATTCCACATGTGAGAATTTCTGACACAGGGGAACCAGTGCCCCACTTCCTACATAGCTCACAATTCAGAGGAAGAGCAAGGAGAGAGACGGACTTTCTTCTGAAGAGTAAATCACAGAGCTGTCACAGGACGGGGACACGGAAATCTCCCGTCTCCAAGCTGGGCCGGGACAGGCAGATGTCTGGTGGTTCCATCAGCACTAGCCTGCTTGGAGAGAAGGCAGAGAATTTACATGGGGCTTGAGAAGATGGGGAGAGGAGGAGCCCTTTGGAGCGGGAGCGGGTTGGGGTGCCTTTGCGAGAACCCTTGGGGTAACCTGACGCGAACTGTGTGGAGTGGGTACCGGGGTCCCTCCTGAGAAATGCAAGGTGACAGCCGTGTGGAGAGCCCCCTGGTGGCAGGGCAGAGAATGAGGGCTCCTCGGGAACAGGCTACACCCCGTCAATGGCGTCAATGGCGATGGGACCGAATGCACTCGCTGGTGGCGGTGAGCGGACGGTGACCCAATGTGGACTCAAGCACTGAGCCGCTCGAAAGTGACCCCCATCCTATGAAGACTGCCTGGTGGGCTTGGCGACTCAGCAGATGGGTGGACTGCAAAAAGCCTGGGGTTGTTGGAAGCAGTCAGATGGAGGAGGCCCTGCTTGGGCCGGGGAAGTGGAGTGAGATTTCCAGCAGAGAGTCCCTAAGGGGACCCCACAAACACCCTTCAGAGCATCTGCCGTATCCAGGACGCTCCGACCTAGATCACAACCATAGCAGCCAAGCAACAGCTTCCTTCTCGTTCCTCCCCTTCCCCCGACGGAGCCTGACCCTGGGGGACCGATGGTGACAGGTGGTGAGTGTGCATGGACACCGAGCAAGAAACAGGAAACACGGGGCCCTTCTTCTTCACACAGAGGTTGTTTCTGTTTTTGCTTTTGCTTTTTTTTTGTTTTGCGTTTTTGTTTTTTATTTTTTCCTAAAGGCAGCCAGCCCAGCTGATGGAGGAAAGACGTTTCAGAGTTAATGAAATTAGAAAACTACGCTTTATCTCTGAAAAACAAATGCTGTTTGTTGATGGTTTCTGGAAGTGACCCCAACCGCTTTGCGATCTGCCTGAGATTTCACGAAGGGGTGAGAAGAAACGGAGTTCCAAGAGCCAGTAGCAGGAGAGAAGGAAGGTGCTTCTGTCTGCTCCTCTGAGGCCAGCTCCAGGATCAGAATCTTCTGTGGGCTTCTCCAGGAAGGACCGAAAGGCATAAGCCAAATGAGGAGTTCATTGTCCTAATTCAAGGGAGCCCATCCCTTCCAGGCCGTATGTGGGGATCCGCGGCTTACGGTGGGTCCTCAAACATCCACCCTAAGAGGCAAAATGTACCGGCACATACAGCCAACAGTGCCCCGAGTCCGAGGGGCTTACGAGAGGTGTCCTCAAGCTTGGGTGAGGGCAGGGGTTTAGCACTGGGGCCGTATCTCTCAGGGGCACACGGGTGGGCTTCAGAGGTTCTCCAGACCCCACAGGACCGCGGGCAGAGACCGTACACGGTAACGTACATTTTTGTGGGGGGAAAACGTAGCCTTCGTCATTTTCGCAAAAGGGTGTTGAAGTTTCTAGGTCCGAGATGGAGCTGCTCCTGCCTGGGATGCCATGTCCGCAAACCCAAACGCTGGGGAGCGCTCGCGTCCCTGTGAATGCTGTGCTTGCCCAGACACGCACTACCACGGCAGCCAGTCCCCAGCCTGCACGGTTTCCTCGTTCCAGCCTCCGTGGTTTCGAAGGAACTCCATGAGTTCCTCACTCATGGTTTCCTCGTTCTAGATAAGGGCGGATTTGCAACCCCTCCAGTCGGCTAAGGACACACGCACGCTCCTCATTCCCTCGACTGACCTGCAAAGAAATCCCCGGCCTTCTGGCCAATCAGGCCGTTTCCTCACCGTGCTTCTAATGCCCCATAAAACTCGCTCTTGCCCGAAACCCCAGGGGAGGGGCCATGTTTTACAGTTTGTGGGGCACTGCACTCCCCCACCCCATGGATTGCTTTCCCTGGAATGAAGGATGTCACCCTCACTACACAATTGCTTTATTTTTGTCACTTGACAAGGGTCTCTGACCTAAAAACGGCAGCGCTTTTGGTGCCAGGAGCCATTTGAGCCAGAAGGGACAAAAGTCCCACCCCAGTGGCCAGGGGGAACGGCTTGGGGTCTCCAGAAGCAGACACAGTGATGAAGTGTGGGGCAGGATGGTCACGGCAGCCCCCAGCACCTGCAAAGGGAACCGGAGGAAGCAGGAACAGTCAGGTGGCCGCCGTACGAGCCCAGGGGCCCTGGAATGAGCAGCACCCTGTCCCCAGGCTGGGGTGGCCCCGGAGGCTGCCCTGGAGCTCCTTCAGCAGACGTGGAGCCCCCAGGAAGCGATGGCCTCTGCAGGGGAGGCTCCCCAAGCTGGGGGTCCCGTGGGCACAGCCCAGTATCCCCCACGGGGATGTTGCCTGTCGTTCAGGATCATCGAAACCAAGCCCTCCAGAAAGATGGTCTCCCTTCCCTGATTCGCCTTCCTTGCTCAGAGCATCGGGCGGGCACCTGTCCCTGCCATCCGGATAGCTTAGGCTCATGGCCATAGGCGGCTCATCTCACATGTGCTCTGGAACGCTACTGCAGAAGGCGCCCAGGCTTTTACAGAGCGTCACGTTTGATGTTCAACTTGGTACCTTTCCCACGAGAGATGCACCATTCCAGTTTCCAGAGCGTCTCCACCGCGATTTCTAGAGCGCCAGAGAACAATCGGAAGAATCCAGAGAACGCCCAGCAAGGTGCCCAGAAGGGGCATCCGTGGCTCCTTCCAGCGCCAACCTGCTCCGCCTGGCGTGTCCGCCCCAGGACGGAGCGCCCGCCTGCGCCGGCTCACGGCCTTGTGGGGAAGTCTCGCCCCCGTCAGACTCAGCGTGGACTCCTCTGCTGGAGCACGTGTCTCACGCTGCACTTGGCCAACCCCGCTTCTGTATGTGTCTTCTTGGGGTGAGGGGACAAGGCCCTCCTGTCTCAGCACGAGAGGGGCGTGGGTGGGCCACTGCCCTGCATCGGCTGCCGGCAGGGACCCGCGGGCCGTGGGGGGACAGACGCCCATTGCTGAGGCTGTTCCCGCTTAGCCTCTTGTCTGTGTGAGCAGAATGTTCCATCCAACAGTGGACTGTGCTGTGTTTTCCTTGGCAACCCCGATGCCAAAGTGCAGTGGGCCAAAGAGCTTGGATGTCCACGCCTGGCGACCGGCAACGGGTGCCCCGTGCCCAGAAGTCTCGCCCCGCAAAGTACTGGTGTGAGAACCCCCTGTAGGAAAACGTAAGGAGCAGCTAGAATATATCAGGTTGTACCTGAGTAAGCCGTACGTCATGCATGTCATCGTGGCATTTCAAGAGTCCTAGCCCAGTTGTAGGAGACACGGAACTGGTTTTATTTTCCCTATTAAGTAAGTTCCAGGGCCATAAATTTCATGGAACTGTCGCTGGTATGGAGATGAGGAACCATTGACCAACATGGCTGAGATGAACTCACAATTCTGAGATCTGATCTGACGTACCGCACAGACAATCGTAATCCTTCACTCCATCCCCCCCTTGGTCATGAATTTAGATCAGGATGCCGGGTCTGGGAGGGGGAGATGTCCGGAGGCTCCAAAGGAAGCGAATTCTGCGGTTTTGATTCACCGTCACCAGAGCCTGTGGCGGCTACAGACATAATGACCAGCGTGTGACCGGTGGGGGCGTGGGGGCAAATACTGATCCCTTGAGTAACCCAAGCGTTGGATGGAAAACCCATTTGTATATTAGTTATCATTCTTAGAAAGTCGCTCTTAGAAGTGAGACTGTATCGCTGCCTTGCTGTTGCAGAGAAGGAGAGAGACCACTCTTTCCAAGGCGGTGGGTCCGGGGCCACATGGCAGGCACCTCACTGAGGACTTCCGCATCCTTGACCATATTACTAATGCCCCTGATTTAGGGGAAACCGGCCCTGCTCACATCCAGCTTCCCGGCGCCCTCATTCTGGCTGAGCCCCGAGCCCTCTGCTAACCTAGAGGTTGGAGAAGCGCAGGCTCTCCCGGGAGGCTAGGGAAGGCCCGCGTTTGATGTCATTCCCTTTCAAGAACTTTAAAGGCACCCAGCTCTGCAGGTGTGGGAGACAGAGATGTCACTTGGCGATATTTTTTGTGGAGAAGATCTGTGAGTTCCAGTTAACCACAGGCTGACTTGGAGCCAAAGCAGCAATGTTCCTGTAAACAGACGGATAAATCGCTTCCCAATCATAGGAACTGCCACCACCAGTAAAATGTCCGTTTTCCAGAACACATTTGGGTATCGGGTTTGATTTCTCCTTCGCAGGTCAAGAGAGACGCTGACGGGGGTGCCTGGGTGGCTTAGTTGGGTGAGTGTGTCTGACTTGATTTCTCAGGTCAGAATCTCATAGTTCGCGAGATCAAGCCCCAAGTCTGTCAGCACAGAGCCCGCTTCAGATTCTCTCTCTCTCTCCCTCTGGCCCTTCCCTGTTCGTGCTCTCTTTCTTTCAAAATAAATAAATATTAAAAAAAAGAGACACTAGCCAATTAAAGAGAATTGTGATGTCGGGAGGAGTGAGCCTGGAAAGCACGTCGCAAGAGAAGGGGAAGGAAGGACTGGAGATACTTGTTGGTAAAGGCTAAGGCGCCTGCAGGCGGTGATTTGGTAGAGGAGGGTTCGTTCAACACCTGCGAGGAGACGCTTAGGGTGTGCTCTCCTCTGCTCTAGACGCCAGGATGTAGCAAGAACCAAATGGATATGGTACCCACCATCAGGGAACCGGCATCTGGGGGGCAGGGCAGGTAAGGGGACACATACTACAACAAACTAACCAGTATGGTGGGTCGGAGGGAGGTGGATAGGGCCTTGGGAGCGTGGGGTGAGGCTGCAATTTTAAACGAAAGGGTCAGGGAAGACTCTAGAGATGATGTGATGTCAGAATGGCCCCCGAGAGGGGAGCCCGGGTGCCACGTGGGTGATGCAGGACTAGCACGCCAGGCAGAGGGACAGCTGGAGCAAAGGCCCTGAGGCACGAGCGGTGGGAGGGGGGGGGATGGGGACTGGGTCAAGGAACTCCCTGTGGAACACTGAGCTACCTCCTAAGCTGGGACCTTGGAGGGCGCCGTCAGTGCTGACGTCAGCGTGGAGGCCCGAAGGGCAGCCCAGACAGCAGAGAGGGGCTGCGGGCTGGGTCCAGGCCAGTGGCAAGGAAGCGTCCAATTCTGAAGGGGCCTTGCGGGCAGAGGGACGGCGGGTCCTGATCAGTCCTCACTCCCTGGGCCTGAGCGTTGCAAGGACGGGGCCGTATTAGCTGAGCCAGGAGCACGGAGAGGGCCCGGGCCAGTGGCAGCGAGGAGGCCTGCTGGAATAGGAGGGAAGGGAGTGGGAATCTGAGTCTCAGGGGTGGGGGGGGACTCGGCTGGGGCCCCACCAGCATGAAGATGGAACCGAGAGTCCCCAGCACGGGTGAGGCGGCCACCCAGGCACAGAGCTTATTGGCAGAGGGACCAGAGCCTGTGCCTGCCCGACGTGACAGGGAGGGGAGGACGGTGGGAGGTGGCAGAGGGGTCCGGGGAGGAGCCTCTCCCCTCCCCCCACCGAGAGAGAGCCGGCAGGGAAGCCCAGGGGGCTGGTGTCCCTGTCCTGGGAGCCAGAGAAAGCGGCCGGACAAGAAGAGCGGGAGGGGGGGCAGGGGACCAGTGATGTCACGTGTTGCTCCTGGGAGCAGCGAGACACAGGCTGCACACAGAGCACTGCTCAGGGCGCCATTCTGGTGAGTCCACAGAGGGCGGCTGAGCCGCAGTGAGCCGGGGAGACGGCAGAAGGGGAGCCGGCCGTGGCTCCAGGAGCAACATCAGGACCCGCGCTGGGCGGCGTCTGGAACAAAGAGCGTTATGACCGCTAGGGTGGCCCATGGCGGACACTGACCAACAGGAGCCCCTGTACCGGACCCGGTCCGCCCGAAACCCACGCGCACATTCGTCAGGAACGCCGTGGCAAGGATGTCTGCAGCACGTGGAAGGCGGCGTGAGGTGATCTGGAAGGCCACCTGCGGCTCTAAGGCTCTGTCGTTCACTCTGTCGTGGGCTCCGTGGAAGTCACTGCGGTGGCCACACGGTCCGCGGGAGTGAGAACATCTCGTCCCGGGGGCAGCATTAAGGCAGACAGAAGCTCTCGCAGGAAGCCTCTGTTTCCGCCCTGCGTTCTTTTCTTTTCTACACTTGTATTTATATTCCCAGCTCCTCTTCTTAAGCTGCTGAATGATCCAACTCCCCAAAGAGGACGAGGATCCTTCGTCGGATCAATAAGCAAGATGGAAAGAAAATCGCCCAAAAGGAACTTGCACAGTAAGCAGGGCCTCCCAGCAGACAGGGAACAAATGTTCTTAAATTAAAGATGAGAATGAAAAGTCTCTCCAAGATGGAGCGGCACGGGGTGTTCACAGGCCGGGCGCGTTGTTTCCCTGAAAGGAAGGTTTCCAGGAGCCGCGGAGGGGCCGGCTGGGGAGGGAAGCAAAGTCACGCCGTCACTTTCAGTAAGAAGGCGGCTGGAGTTTTGAAAAATGTGCGTGGTGCTCAGTGTGGCTTTTCACAAACGTTACTCCATGTTTTGGCCCGAATGATTCATGTCTCTGGTATCACGACCCCATCGTGCCCTTTTATTTTCTGCGAGGGTCTGTCACACTTGAAAATGATTACGTGCCTCCTGCCGATGTATCCTCCCTAAAATGTGAGTTCCACGAGGAACCTCAAAAACCGTCTCTGTCTTGTAGATGGCTTGGCATCTAACGGATGCTCACTGTGAATCTGTTTACTAAATTTGATTCTAGGTGGTCGAGGTGACGGCATCAGCCTACTTCCCCAGGGTTGGGAGTAGGTGAAGCTCTGGGATGGGCCCTAATTAAAAGAGATGTTCACTGTCAGACAGCAACCATTCCCAGCTCCCTTCTCTATTATTTACCTTCCACTTTGAGAACGCAAAATGGCCAGATGTTGGCTTTCCAGTATCTTGTTTTTTCTTTTATTGCCACAAGGGATTGTCACATGTCACACTCCTAAGGGGATGCACTGATGGGCTTCAACAAAAGCTCTTCCTCTGGTGTTTAAAAGAGAGAACAATTACAGGAAATAACCTTTGGCCACTGCCCCTATTGTTTCCTGCTTTTGAGGTCATGACGCCCGGAGCTGCAGCAGCCACCTTGTGACCATGAGGCAACAAGCATGAGATCAAAATCTCACATCTTAGAGATGAAGGAGCAGAAGAATGCAGTGATCTTGGATCTTTGACGACTCTTTTAAGCTAAGGGCAGCCACCACATGTCTCCTTGCCAAGTGAGTAAGGCTCTATTAGTTGAATTTTCTGTTACTTGCAGCTAAGCGCATTTTATGTGATATGACAGCTGGCACATGGATGGCATCTGTAAGGTCAACGCTGGGCCTTCCAGTCAGTTCCCAGGATGCTGAGTCAGGTTCTTGGTTGAGTCTTGAGTTCCCTATGTCTAGGGCCACGTGGATGCCTGGCCATTGGTGACCGACTTCTACAGAATGATGGAGAGAGCCTCTGCCTGCAGCAATGGGTCTGCTGTAGGCATCTCTGAGGCTTTGTGTTGTCACTTTAAACATTTTTTTAAAATGTTTATTTTTGAGAGAGAGAGAGAGAGAGAGACAGAGCACGAGATGGGGAGGGGCAGAGAGAGAGGGAGACACGGAATCGGAAGCAGCTCCAGGCTCTGAGCTGTCAGCACAGAGCCCGACGCGGGGCCCGAACCCACAAACTGCAAGCTCATGACCTGACCTGAGCTCATGACCTCACCTGGCAACTGAGCCACCCAGGTGCCCCCGTGGTGTCACTTTATACAGGGTTAAGATTTCGGGTGGATCCCTGATGGAGGTTTGGACCTTCCTCCTCTGAGTGTTTCTTGCTTCAGATTACTGACAACAACTTAACATGTAAATGCAGATATAAATTCAACTCCGCTCCTCCTGCATCAGAAACACCAGAAATACACATGCGGATAAAGGACAGTCTCTGCCCTTGAGATGCGGTGGGCATGAGAGCACAGAGGAGGGAGAAGACAGAATCGTAAAATAATTGGGATATCAAGTTACTTATAATAAAAGCATGCATAGGGAGTGGCGTTACCATCGAGTGGAATGTTGATGAGCATCTTTAACGGCTATATTCTACTCGGCAACGAGAAAGAACAAACTCCTGCCATTTGCAACCACGTGGATGGAACTGGAGGATATTATGCTAAGTGAAATAAGTCAGTCTGAGAAAGACAGCTATCATACGTTTTCACTTATATGTGGAACTTGGGAAACTTAACGGAGGACCATGGGAGAGGGGAAGGGGAAAAAATAGAGAGGGAGGCAAACCGTAAGGGACTCTTAAATACAGAGAACAAACTGAGGGTGGATGGGGAGGAGAGGGGCAAATGGGTGATGGGCATTGAGGAGGGCACTTGCTGGGATGAACACTGGGTGTTGTATGTAAGCGACGAATGACGGGAATCTACCCCAAAACCAAGAGCAACCGTATATACACTGTATGTTAGCTAATGACAATAAATTTTAAAAATGAGTTAAAAAACCCAACTATATTCTATTTAATTCTTAGAATATTTTTGAAATAGGTGTTATTACATTTTTTGACTGAGGGCACTGGGGCACAAGAGTTTACTAACGTGTTTAGCCGTACACAGTGGGGAACTGGGTCACCAGAAATTGGCCTCAAACCTGCATTCCAATCAATTCCAATTTCCCCCGTACTTTCCAGCCATTGGAGGCAACGGATGAAGCCAGTGCACACGTAGTGGGTTGGGTGTGCGTGGTCTGTGACACCTGTGGAGGGGCTGTTTCCGAGGTGATGGCTTACTCCCCCCTGGTTCTCTTGGGGGGGCTCACTCCTGGAACCAGATGCCATGCGATGAGGGAGCCCAACTAGCCCCTGCCCAGGGACCGCAGAGAGGTCACAGGTGGGGATCCCGGCCACCAGCCCAGCGCGGGTCCCGGCGGCCAGCTGGCACCAGATGCCGACGCAGGAGTGAAATTGACTTTATGTGTGGGCTGTCCACGTGGTAAGCCATCAGCCACGTGACGCCATTTAAAGGTAAACTAATTGAAATTACGTAAAGTTTAAAATTCAGTTCCTTGGCTGCACAGGCCCTGTTTCAAAAATGCTCAAAGGCCGCATGATACTGTGTCACCCCAGCTTTCGAGTTTGCCCAGCGGAGGCCTCAGACCTGGTGGAGGAGACGTAGGCGACAAGCCGCCCCCGGTGACCCGAGTCTGGATCCACAGAACCTGGGAGCGTAAGAAGGTGGTCGCTTCCTGCCTCTAAGTCTTGGGTGGCCTGCTGGGACCCCGGGGAAGGGCATGCTGGGATTAGCACAGCTGGGTGTGCATGGGCAGTGCGTCTAGAGCTGAAGCCCGTCCCGGCCACCTTGCATGTCAGTGTAGGGGCTGGAAGGGACCAGAGTCACGCGGCTCCCGTGTGGAACCTCCTGTTCTTGGGTGCAGGCTTCCCGGAAGGTTTGCATCCTGGCCTTGTTTTGGCAGTGGCCTTGGAGCCTCGCCGTGA
This sequence comes from Panthera tigris, assembly GCF_018350195.1. Taxonomy (NCBI): domain Eukaryota; kingdom Metazoa; phylum Chordata; class Mammalia; order Carnivora; family Felidae; genus Panthera; species Panthera tigris. Next base: position 3,675,596 of record NC_056675.1, on the reverse strand, counting down.
ATCATGAGAAGCTGGGTCGCCTAAGAGGCGGCATCCCGTGGACAAATTGCCTCGCTTCACCTCCATTTTATTCCCTATTTGCCGTCCACCAAGGTTACCGGTGATTCCTTTTATCGTGACTTTTGGAAAGTGATAATAATAATAAAAAAAAAATATATATATATAAATTTCACCTTGGGTGTAATAAAAATCACATATATTTTATAAATAGGAAAGCAGCGGCTATGACCGAGGTGTTCCTTGGGTAATAAGAATGAATGTGTTTGAACGCTTTTTTCTCTACCTGGCTGTCAGAAAATCTGTCATTCGGAGTAAAAATCAGTAACAAGAGTAAAAAGTGGAGGAAAAAAAGCTGTTGGTTTGGAGTAACATTTAAGGTGTAGGAGACAAAGTTTAGATCTATTAAAACCATGTCTTCGGTAGCGATTTTTCTCTGTGAGATTCCTCCCATATGTAAGGTGCGGAGATGTGGAAGGGGGTGTCTCTGGACAGTGGCCTGCAGGCCTCGCTCCCTCTGGTGTGGGCCCCACGCTCTCGCAACACAGAGCCGCGGGCTCTCACTGGCGTAACAGTCACTGTCGCGACTGCCGTCTTCTCCGCAGAGAAGGCCGAGTAGGAAAACAAACCAGGATGGTGGAGATCAGGCACTCGTTTACCAATATTTCTTCCTTTCTTTCTCCAGAATTGTTGTCTGTTGTAGAAAAGTCAGACAATGAACTCAACCAAAAGATACAAGAGGAAAGTTGCCCAGAACTCTGTCCACCCACCCCCGGAGCCCCCTGCCAAGGTCTTATGTCTCGCCTTATCTCCATGCAGATGTGTGTGCAGCATTTAGAAACTCCGGGTTACACTACGTGGGTGTGTGATGCTGTGATCTGTCTCTCTCGCTTGAAAATATATGCTATTTCCCATGCAGTTTTCTTCGAATTCAAAAGAACTTTCTAACCTGAGTTGAGGAAAACAGGATGAATAATCAGTGCTTTTTATGCTTCTTTGCCAGTTGAAAACTTTAAAGATATGGTCTCTTGGGTCACAGGATACAAATATATTACCTGAGAAGATATTATTAACTAGAGGACTTAAATGGGTTCAGCAAGAAAAGGAACTGACGATACGCATCTCTAAAGGATGCTGTCTGTGGGGCTGGGCCAATTCTAAAACAACTCTTTTGGATGCGAACCGGGAGTACTGAATTTCATCGACGGAAGCAAGAGGGCGGTCTGTTCGTAGTAAATGTTCTCTCTGGGATCTCTTTGTAAAAGTTTAGGGAATTTTGGCTGGCTCCTTGGGGTTAAGGCCCTAGCATTTCGGGGTGAGGGTGAAGGTCCTCCCTGGCTAGTGGTTGCTATGGACTCTGGGTCTCCTCCAAACTCCTGTGCCGAAGTCCTGGAAGTGATGGTTTCAGCAGGGGCCGGGAAGGTGGAGCCGTCCTGAGGGGATGAGTGCCGAGCGGAGGAACTCGAAGGAGATGGCTTGTCTCCGTCTCTGCCCCGGGAGGGTGCAGCGGGAAGGCATCTATGTGCAAACCAGGCAGAGGACCCTCACCAAGAACCCGCGTATGCAGGCACCCCGCTCGGACTCTCAGCCTCCAGAGCAGCGACAAATAAATGTTTGTTGTTCAGGCGTCCAGGGTAGGGTAGTCCTGTTAGGGCAGCCGTAAGGTGTGCTGTGTGCTGTTGCCGTCCGGGCGCCTCCCAGACCGCCCCCAGGCCCAGCGAGTCACCGGAAGGGCTCATGAACGAGAGAAGATGCTACACCCACAGGGAGGGTTTATGGCAGCAGAAGGATACTGGCTAAAATCGGCAGACAGCACCCATTTCTCCCAGCAACGACCCGTGACCTTATGTGCGGAGTGCCGCCCACCGGGGACGTTCACTCACACCTCGGTGTCTAGAGTGCTCGTTGGGGTCCGTTTCGTAGGCGTGGCTGACCACCCACGTGGCTGAACTTAGTCTCCGGGCCCTCCGGAGGCCAAGCTGATACCGTGTGGCCCAGGGACGCCACCATAAATCACGTCGGCAGTGTTGACTGTGTGGCCGGGCCCGGGGCCCCAGGTAGACAAAGACACTTGTGTCAGGCAGGATATCCTAAGAGCTTTAGCAGTCAAGGGCAAACCTTTCATGTGCGGCCTGTGGACGACCCGGAGCTGCTGCTTAATCCTTTACAGGCACAGGCCCCCTCTCACGAGTGGCCACCTTATCCACGCGTGCCATGGTTTAGGCTTCTCCAGTGCCGTCCCTGCCCTTGACTTGGAGTTTGTCCGGGGGCCGAGATGACAGATGATGAGTGAGCTGTCAGGGATTCCCTCCCGCCCAGCTCTCGCCCTTGAGTCTAATTAAGAAACTAAGAAAGGACTTAAAATTTTTTTTTTTATGGCAGGTGGTGAGGTTCTTCCTGATGTGTCGGTAACCAAAGAATGGTTGGATAAAAAAGGAACGCCAGCTACACAGAGCCGGAAAAGCTCGGACTATGGTCAAAACATGAGGGGGCTATTCAGAATCTCACGGGCCCAGGCAGAGAGCTGGTAGTGTTTAGACTCCCCGGGGCCTCGCGCGGTTTAACGAACACAAATGTAGGCTAGTGGTTCGAGGGAAAGCGTAGTGGATGTGAAGGAATCGTGATGTGGTTTTTCTGGGGGGGGCGGGGGGAGTAGGGCTCTCTTCTCATCGGGATGTTATCGTTTATACGTTAGTGTTCCAGTGGTTCATATCATTACTATGATCTCCCCGTTAAAGGCACTTTTAAGTATTTTGCGTAGATGGCTTTTTTTTTTTTGCTTGAAAAAATCCTCAAGGTGAACAGAGAATCCACAGACACACACACACACACACACAACCCTCCCCATGCCGCACACATGGGTTAAGGAATCAAGCACTCAATATCAGACTTTTGCCGCAAAGCATTCAGTGGACAACAGGCACGTCCTCGTTAAAGACGATGGAAATGCAAATGACAGGCTTACGTATCAGTGGCAACACTTAGAGACACGGACTGTAGCAAAGGCTGGTGAGGACGTGAATCGGGAGGAATATTCATGAACCCGCCAGAGACCGCGGCAGTCGATGCGATGACCTTGCAGGCCATCTGCCGATACCCAGGGCTGGAGGGGCGCCCACACCCGCCGGAGAGCCACTCCAGCACCCGGGGCGGAGCCTGGAGGAAATCCGGCCCACGTTTGCAGGGACTTGTTTGGGAACATGCAGCACAGCGGCGTCACGAAGGCAAAACCACGGGAAGAACACGAGTGTCTGTCACCAGGAGACTGGGCCACACGACGGTGCCCGTGGGTATGGCCCCTGCGTCCAGTCGCGGGGTCCCGTGACGGAGCCCAATCAGCACTCATGCGGCGGGACTGGAACTGCGGGGTGTCAGCAGCCCCCAAGAGCTGTCCCCGACGTCGGCTGCTGGAGGGTGGTGGCTACTGAGCTCACGGGCCTGTCCTGTGTCTCTCGGAGCCCCCGCAGGGTGGAGCCCCACGCTCCAAGCCTGAGCCAGGCTTTCCTTTCCCTTGTTTGTCTGGAGTGATCCCAACAGGCAGGGGTGCAGATTGTTATTTTAAGAGTTGTCATTTATTACTACTATTTTTATTTCCCTCCAAATAAACGACCTGGCCCCCAATCCCCGTCTGAGGGTCGGCCTTTGGGGAAGGGCAGCCTAAGACGCGGCTGGCAACAAGCTGTCTCTGGGAACATTCCGGAAATCCTCTGCAGATGTCCTGCCGGCTCCACCGCAAGAAGCACTAATGGTCTCTACTTCCCTCATTTCCCTCTGCTGACTCCCCGCACCCTCTTCTCTGTAGCCGCCCCCCCGAACCTCGGGCAGGAGAGGGGGGCTCTGGCCCCTGACCATGCCCTGTGTTGTTTCTGGACGGGAGCACCAGCTCGGAACTTGCTAACCACGCTCCCCAGAGAGGTTTAGCTCCATAAAATTCCTCCGGGAAATCTCCACAGCTCTCAGTGCAAAAATCTCTCCTCTGCTCTCAGACGTTCAGACACCCGAGAACAGACTGACTTGTGTCCAAACAAAAGCACGTGCTTCTACCCGAATGTTTTCATAAAGGACCCTGCTGCTCACTGTGTCCCCTTGTCCTCATATTCTGGATGCTGGCTACCCCGCAGACTGGGGAGGAGCGTTCCTGCTGGAGTGACTGATCTTCAAATGGAACATGGACGGAAGCCCCTGAAGATTGTGTCCTCTCGGCAGTAAGGACGAGTCCGATAAGTGATTAAGGATGAAATAAAAGAAAAACTACTCAGTGATCCTAATTTGATTTATAGTAACAACTCATCAAGTCCATGTCATTCTAGCTTGAAACTAGTCATTTTAACGAAATGCAGGACGAAGACTAGAAAGGGCTCTGGGCCCCCAAAGCTGAGTTAGTGAGGCTGAAAGCCGGGGTGGCCCAGGTCTTTTACGTGGCCTCAATCTCTTCTGGAACAAGAAGGGTTATACAACGGGCTGACCACATAATTGTTTTTGGCCCCAACTGGGAAAAATCTGAAATGAAAAATCAATGCTAAAATGGAGATAATGTGAAAAATACTTATTTTTTGGCTGACAAATTCGTTTCATTATCTTGGTGGACCTACAGTTCTTTTCAAAAACTGTTTTCAAAACATATATATTTTTTAAAAACCTCCAAAATCTATGTGCATTAAAGGAAAAACAATTTAGAATTCTTTATATTTAAGAACATATCTATACCATAACATACTTAAGATAGTGTTCATCTGAACACTGGATAATCACGTGGGAAGGATAATGATCCCTGACAGCTCTTCTCTTGACATATTTGTTTTTAGCCACATCTTCTCCTACTATAACATCACTGATGTTCTTCTGAAAAACAAAGTTTTTTAACGTGTTCTAGTTTATTTTTCATCAAATTGCCTGCAGACTTCTTCAAAGTGGTTTCTTTTATGGTCCATGAATTTGAAATCCTCGATACCTTCCATCAGTTTTTTTTTCCGTTTTTCATATTATTTAAAATTTTTATTATTTATTTTTGAGAGCGCACAAGCGGAGGAGGGGCAGACAGAGAGGGGGGACAGAGAATCCGAAGCAGGCTCTGTGCTGACAGCATTGAGCCTGACGTGGGGCTCAAACTCACAAACGGGGGGATCATGACCTGAGCCCGGGTCGGATGCTCAACCAACTGAGCCACCCAGGCGCCCCTCATAATATATTAGATTGCAAGAAGGCTTCCGGAAGTCTTCCCCGTGCAGGTGCTGAGGTACCTGTAAGCTCAGGACAATTCCAGTGAACAGAGACTATTGTATATTCTATTAATTTTGTGTTAAAATGTCTTAACATTTCAGTCCAAATTTTTATAGGTCCTTTTTGCTTCCATCCAGAATACTTTCTGCTGACAAATATTTTTGTGAATCAAAATTCGTGAACTAAGTTTACTCTATTTATGATTCTTTTGAGTGTCTCGCCGACCAAGGATGCTGGGAAGTTGTATGTACTAAGTATCAGTGTATCCAATAAAAAATAGAAGCTTCGTCAAAAGAGTCTTCCTGTAAGTCTCAGTACTCTTAGACACACTTTTAGAATTTTAAAATTAAATCTTGTCGTGGGTTGAACTCATATCGCGTAATGTGTTTACCTCCATGCTTGCTTCTGTGGGAACACATTCAATACCTTCCTGATTGCAGACTTTATTTTCAATAATTGCATTTTGCGAAATCTTCAAGTGCTGAAGATCTTTTGGAACTCTGTGATTACTTTAATCAAATATTTCCAACTGATTTTTTTTTAAGTGCACGCAAAATTTGGAGGATTCAGGTATTTTTTAAGAAGTCACTTACCACTGTAGGATACTTCAACAGTTTTCTCTAAAGCTTCAGACATTTCTAAAACGCAACCATGGGAAACCAGGAGAGAAAGTGCCAAGTTTTAAAAAAGTTTGTCACCGGTTTCATTTCAGGATTTTTGTAGTCAGGTTCCTCTATGCCTAAGTAGAATATCGTAAACTGTGACAGGCAGGGTTTCTGTTTCTATGGGCAGAATATTGCTGCATATTTGGAAGTAACTGGGTGTGTACCTTATATGGGCATGTTTTTGTCCCGCAGATCTTAAAATTTAGTGCGAATGCTGGTTTTTTTTTTTTAATTTTTTTTTTAACGTTTATTCACTTTTTTGAGACAGAGAGAGACAGAGCATGAATGGGGGAAGGTCAGAGAGAGAGGGAGACACAGAATCTGAAACAGGCTCCAGGCTCTGAGCCGCCAGCACAGAGCCCGACGCGGGGCTCGAACTCACGGATCGCGAGATCATGACCTGAGCCGAAGTCGGACGCCCAACCGACTGAGCCACCCGGGCGCCCCGTGAATGCTGTTTTTATCTCAATGTTGTTCTCCATCAAATGTGTACTGTATGACCACCGGCCCCCACTTTTTAACTCTAACGTTGAACTTTTTAACTGAAGTTTCAAAGGCATTCATAATAATTTTAGACATCTTACCTTCAACAATATGATGCATTTTCAAAGGCTTTATTTTGATCATAGGAATGGGATGCGAGAAAAAATCAAACTCTACTTGGAATGAACTGATTTTCTATTATAAAGATTTCAGGGTGCCTGGGCGGCTCAGCTGGTTGAGCTGCTGGCTCTCGATTTCGGCTCAGGTCACGATCTCGCAGTTCAGAAGTTCGGGCCCCGTGTCGGGCTCTGTGCTGGCAGTGCGGAGCCTGCTTGGGACTCCCTCTCTCCTATTCTCTCTGCCCCTCCCCAAGTTGCACGTGTGCCTTCTCTCTCTCTCTCTCAAAATAAATAAATAAACATTAAAAAACAGAAAGAAACATCTCACGACTCTGATACACAAGTGGCATCACGTGGCTGCTTGTGAAATTCGTCCGCCAATGAAGTGAGCGCATTGGCAGCTACTCCTTCACTTCTGTGCAGAAGTGATGAAACTCAGGAGTAAAGATGAGCGACGCCAATTTAAAAAAGCGATCGTTTGATCCAAGGAGGAAGCCATGCTTGGAAGATTACTATGTGAACGTCACACCTGCCCACGCGGTCACGTGGTCGTCTTTGAGCAAAGTTCAACGGCAGTGAACTTGTGCAGTGGATGCTAAGCTTCTCTGCCTTTTTCCCATTTGCACACGGGGCGGCGGGGGGCGGGGCTATCACAAAAGCCAGTTGTTAGTTTGTGCTAAGTACGCACTTCGCCTTTTTATCTTCAGTTTATTACTATTTTAAGAGTTTGCTGCTAAATAACAAAAGCATCACTGAACCACGCGCTACACAACTATTTGCCGACTCACTCCGTGCAATCAATGTCCGAGCTGAGGCAGCAGCAGTATCCGGGTTCTTCTAACACACCCGCTGGCCGGGCTGCCTGGGCTGCATTTCCCACGCGAGTTTTGCCCGCTTGTGTGCCTTTCTCACCGGCCTCGCCAAATGGGCGCCCGGCAGTTAAAACCTTCTGCAGCCAAACCACAGCCAGCCGGGCTGAGTTCCTTCCCCCGCCCCCACGCTGGACGGAGTTAGCTGTGTCTGGCCTCTCCCGTCCGAGTTCCCCCCCTTTCATCAGCAAGCCTGCTTTGTTTCACCAGCGAGACCCTCACTAGGAAGAGAGGCAACTGTTTGTGCCGGAAATACGTGAGAAGCAAGGGACGGGTCATCACCACGGGCGCTGCACGCCTGTCTGGCGCTCGGCCCGACCGCCGGGTGGCCCCGGTCTGGCGCACACAGAGCGTGCTCTCCGCACGCGGCCATCGCAGCAGGTGTTGCTGCAAGTGGGGAATCTGAGATGAACACCAACCTGGGACAGAGGACGTAAACGGGTACTGTTCGAGGCACATCGGGAAGCGTCCCACCCTCGTGGTGACAGATGAAGAGACAGACAGACGGATGACAGAGACGAAGGCAGGGTAGCTGGTAGGTCGATACACAGGTGACAGACGGCACGGAGACCGGACAGATGACAGGTAAACGCATGACAGACGGACAGGCTCGCTAACGGGCAATTACTTCTAGAGCCAACTGTGCGCGAGTTGGTCGCTGATATTTGGCAAACTTTGCTCTTTTGTGATATGGGTGGTTTCACTGTGCGCTGAGAAGGCTTCTCTGCTAGGAATTTATAACTAAATTCCTTCCTGTTTGGTTTCCTTATTTTGTAACTGAAGGTAAGACACACTTCCTGCTCATAACATGAAGGTATGACATCGAATCGGACAATGTTTATGAGCGAGCACTGGAAAACGTGAACTAAAATCATCCTCTTTTCCTAAGAAAAGGATGTAAGAGCTCGGTCATTCCAGACTGTATCCACAACTCTGCCGGTTCCGTGAGGGGAGAAAAGGAAGGGATTTCTCATGCTGGCGACATGGGAGACACGGGGTAGAGATGGCTCTTTTTCCACATTCTTAGGTGTGTTTCCTCTTCTTCCAACTAAAAGAGATCACTTACTGTGCTTGATCTTTTTTTAATGTTTTATTTATTTTTCAGACAGAGAGAGACAGAGCATGAGCAGGGAAAGGGCAGAGAGAGAGGGAGACACAGAATCCGAAGCAGGCTCCCAGCTCCGAGCTGTCAGCACAGAGCCCGACGTGGGGCTCGAACTCACAAACCGTGAGATCACGACCTGAGCTGAAGTCGGACGCTCAACCGACTGAGCTACCCAGGCGCCCCTGTGCTTGATTTTTTAATTGAAATATTTATCCAAGTATTATGGACATGTGGTTAAAAAGTCAAATACGTAGTATCACAGGGCTTACCCTGAAAACCAGTCCTCCTTACACCCAGTCCCGCTTCTCACAGATAACCACCCGTAACGTTACTATGGCAGGAGACACTAACATAAATTTTACCATCATAACCATATTTCAGTGCAGGGTTCTGTGGCGTTAAGCGTGTTCACACTGTCTGTCCGTCACCACCATCCGTCTCCAGAACCCTTTTGTGTTCCCACACTGAGACCCTGTCCCGATCACACGCTACCCCACCCCCCTCAGCCCCTGGTTCCACCACCAACCTTCTGTCTGTGAATCAATGTCTCCTGGAACTCACAGAAGCACAATCATGCGGCATTCACCTTTTGGGCCTGGCTTATTTCACTTAGCATGTTTTCAAGGTTCATCCATGTGGTGGTAGCAGGTGTCAGAATTTCACCGCTTTTGAAGGCTGAGTAATCTTCCATTTATGTATAAATATATGTTTCAATGGAACATACTATTTATAAAACAACACGTATAAAACATATATACCACATTTAGTTCATCCATTCCTCTGTCCCCGGGCACCTGGGTTGTTTCTATGTTTTCTACTGGGAACAGCGCTGCTGAGAACATGTAGGCTCCAGAGCAGGTGGTACATTTAAAACATAAGTTTAGGGGGGCCTGGGTGGCTCGGTCGGTGAAGTGTTCAATTCTTGATTTCGGCTCAGGTCCTGATCTCATGGTTTGTGGGATCAAGAGCCATGTCAGGATCTGCGGTGATCATGGAGCCTGCTTGACATTCTCTCTCTCTCTCTCTCTCTCTCTCTCTCTCTCTCTCTCTCTCTCCACTCCCTCTTTCTCTCCTTCTCCCTCTCCCTCTCTCCCCGACCCTCTCTCTCAAAAAAAATGTTTTAAACATTAAAAAAAACCACAGACATTTACATTACACACCACCTAGCTACTGACGGACGAGAGAACTATTCTTTCAATCTTGACCGAATCTGATGCTGAGAGACCGCGGCACTGCTCCTTCGGTGTCCTCTGCACGTGGGGAAAATTCTCTACTGTGAGCAAAGCCACGTGGTGGGAAAGTAATCGCTGTCGAGAGGTTGGTAACACCAGGAATGTGACTCTACGTGGAAACTCACGGTAGCCTCGAATGACGGCACGGGGCGTGTCGGTCCTTGAGTTCTCTCTTGGGTATTAGGATGTCTGGGGATACGGAATCCAAGCGATGCTGGAAGGCTCCGCCCGGCCCCCCGCCTGCCAGAAGGGGAGGCCCGCCTGTAGGAGTGAGGGGCTCGGGGAGACGTGATTCAGCACACCTGTCAGCACACCTGGTGAGGAACCGCCCGTGGTTACAGATCGGAGCAACCAGAGGTGACGCGTGAGGTCGTGGCGGGATCTGGAAACTCTGGGGCCCCGGAAACGGCTCACTCCACTCCGATCCCTCCACCAGGGATCTTACAAGTGCCGTCCCGTAAGTAGTGCTTTGGTGACTGTAATCATTTTGCATTTCTTAGCAACGCAAGTGAGAGGCCAGGCAGACTCTAATCCCTTCCCTTCGGGACGCTAGTTTTGGGGGAGACACAAAGTATGCAGGACAGTGGCCTCATCTCCAAGCACAGTCTTATTAGATCTGTAGGCCACTCCAGCTTCGGACACGGGATAAAGGGATGTCACCAACCCTGCCCTTTGGCCCTCTGGGCTCCAGTAGCACTCAGGGCGACACCGTGACCCGTTTCTCAAGATAAAGCCAAGTGGGCAGTGGTGACACCGTTCTGCCTTTCCAGAAAGAAATCCCTGTGGCTGATGAGCCAGAGACAGCGGACTTGTAAAGGCCAGACAAGCTCTAATGCTCCCAAGACCAAGGGCGTCTTGGGCTGGATGTGTATTGTCCAAGAGGACAACAAGGACAGAGACTCTCTGGGGAAAGTAGAGAGAGGGCAGACGCGGGGCGGAGGGACGGCCCAGGTGTTTTCCAGAACACTGCGGAGCTGGAGTTACCTGCTCCAGGGAGCCATGGCCGCTGCTGGCGGAGCAGGGAGGTGATGCTCTAGGGTGCCTTCTGGCGAGCCCGGAGCTTCCTAGTCTGGGCGCTTCTCAACCCCATTTTCACGGTGCATCTTCCACCATGTCTCCATCTTCCCCCAAGGAGGCATCTGTGGGTACAGAGGCGTCCCCACCCAGGGCACTGGGTCAGGGAGCGCCCTGGCCTCACTCCTGCCGGGCTCCAGTAGGAGGCGCTGCCTCTCCCTGTGTGCGTTTTCTGGCTGGCGTCCACTGA